>NW_027362971.1:1205000-1732500 GCF_046119375.1 Phyllobates terribilis | reverse complement strand
TTATTTGCATAATAATTTGGAACACAGTGTAGACAAAGGTCGAGTGAAGTCTAACAGATGATAAGGATCCGGCAAGTCTGATTTCAGATCCTTTTCTTCCCGGCGAGATAGACTGCCACCAGAAGAGTTTTGTAGAGGTTCTCTTGCAGAGAAAGTTTGGAGGGCTCGGCTGCCACGGGTGTGTTGGGTGTAATAGACAGTCGCTCTGGATCTAACTGTAGAAGGTCACTGCGCTTGACATTGCAGACACCTTCTTAATCCTTCTTCCTTTAAGACCCAGCGGCGACCTTCCACCTGCTGCTGATTGACACATCCTTGCATGGGAGTTAAAAACCCTCAGTTTGCTCCAGGCAATCACCGGTGATACTTCTATGTACAGGTTCGGAGCGCAAGCAGTCGGCTAGTGTCTTCCCTGGTGCCCTTGGAGGACAGTTGGCGTTACTCCTCTGGTGTCTGCTCAAGCTAAGTTAATCCCCTTTGTTTGTCTACCTTGTTGTCTTTAATTTGTAGCGGGACTTGACTAATGCTCACCCCTCCCCGTCCCTATCCAGGGCCAAGCTCTAGGGTCATCCAGGGTTTAGGGTCCTGCTCGACGATATGTGTTGAACCTATATAGGGACGGTAGTGTAGGCAGGGTGATATTAGATCTGCCTAGGGGTCGCCACTCCCCCTTTCCCTAGTGTTTGGCTTCCTCCCCCTCTTCCCTTTGTGTTGCACTTAGTCTTTCTGACACCTTGCGTGACATCGGCAGAGTGAATGCTCAGAAGCATGCAGGGGTCGGGAGAGTTGGCTGCGGGCCGAACCATCGTTCAGCCAACAGATATTTACTTAGTATGGGGCCCCTTACAATCTGGGACCAGGATACATATCACTAAGCAAAAGATCCAATGCAGTTAGTAAGATGCTAGTATTTAATTTTTCACTGCTGCTCCCTGTTGACATGCATTTTTTGGGCATTGACGAGATAACAGAACCAGGAAGACAATGGTAGGAAAACAACATGTATTTTATAAGAAAGGAAAATCAAAGTATTTGCATGTCAATATTTGTAGAGATTTAGTTTCTTGTATATCTGTTGCAGCATTGACTTTGGCCCCTGCGAACCTAAAAGAAGAAAAGCAGTGAATAATTCTTAGGTCATAAATGGTCATTAAGTTATCTAATGTTATCCTACGACATAGCACTGACAGGTAAGATAAGATTTTCCTAGCTAGTAATAAGAGGTGATAGCCAGGTTTAATACATGACTCTACTCTCCCATACCTGATGAGAAAATTAATACATACTATAGATGTTCATAAAACACATATAGGTCCAGGTTGGGAACAAAACGTACGTAGTTCCCCCTAATTCATTATATTCAGTAAAAGGTGGAAAACTCCTATTACTTAATAGACCCAAAGCACAGAAACAAAATGGAGTAAACGAAAACCACCAATCAAATGAATAAATAAAATCACCATTAATTATATATTAAAAAGTCATATACTGTCCACAATATACAGGTAGGTCTAATAAGGAGGAAGTGGTAGAGGAAACAAGAAGTGCTCACTTCCCCTTGAGAAAGCAACACGCGAAACGCGTGTCGGGGTAGCATGGTGGGCTCATCTAATCCTCCCCCATTTTGGGTAAGCACTACATAATACATTGACTAGCATATGTCACTGTCACTTTAATTGTATATGGACTAGTCATTTGCTATTTTGCTGGTACTTATCAAGTGTTGTTTGGATCATAATGTGTCCCTGACCATTCTTCCAGGTAGGGATTTTACTAGAGACATACATAAATGTTATTAATTCTTCCGTCCTACCTAGTACGCCTTTCTGTATTTCATTCGTCCAGTTGACATGTCCTGATACAGGAAAGTCTTCCATTTCTAGCACATCTCTTCTGCCATCTACAGAGCAAATGGATTATTACAGAGTATGTGTAGAATATGGGTTAGATGAATACTATTCTCATTTATGCTGCGTGTAATCAGGGCTGGGACAAGGGGTCCTCGTTGCAGATGGGTGGGGGGGCACAAATTTATTTAAACAGTAAACAAATGATGGATTGTTGCTGCTTAACGCTTCCAAAAGATATCAGAACAGGCAGCAAAGGAGTTCACATCCTTTTAGCTGGCAGCGGTGGCTGGGTAGAAGTTAGGATGCTGTCTGTGCCTTGCGCTGCACTACCATATGCATTGCTCGGATTGCTGCGGCCGGTGCTCCCGTCAGGAAAAGGAAAAGCAGCAGCATCGGCAATTTGTGAAAGAAGGTGCTCACCTCTCCAGACTTCACCCAGCAGTCACCAACAATCATAATAAATATGGAGAGTCAGGCAGCAGATATTTTATTTATCCGCGTGACTGGCGAATAAAAGGTTCACTCCAAAATTTGGTATCAGTAAGGGGGTGTGCCATTTGGTATGGGGGAAATAACAGCCAAAACACTTCTCCTCCTCCTCCCATCAAAGTTTTTATCTTAATTTATTGCAATCATCATATTATATAACTCTGTGTACTTACAATTGCTCATTTTGCCTTTCTACCCAAATAATTCTCTTTTCCATTAGGTATTACAATTGCTCATTTTGCTTTTCTACCCAGCTAATTCTTCTCTTTTCCATTAGGTCTATGACATCATGTGATTAAAAACTGACCAGCTGAATCCTTCTAAGCTCTATGTAGAAACAGGAGATCAATTTTCCCTGCATGAGTCATCACTGCAAAAGTCCCTGGCAGCGGGAGGAGGAAGGAGAATCTGGGTCAGGAATTGAAGAGGGGAATGGTTTTTGCAGGGAAAAGAGACTTCCTATTTCTACATAGAGCAGAGGAAAGAGAAGACTGAACTGGGTAGAAAGGCGAAAGGAGCAATTGTATGTACACAGTGCTATATAATATGATGATTGTAATATATTAAGAAGATAAAAAACTTTGATGGGAAGAGTGCTTCTTTAAAAGGGTATTCTGAGTTCAATAAATTATCACCTATCCATAGGTCCACAGGATAGGCTATTACTTCAATAATGGTGCAGAGACCCCAGAAGCGAGCTGAGTACAGCGCTCTGCTTTCTCTAGAAGTTCCATGGAGATTGAGTGGAGTAGCGGTCAAGGATTCACATTTTCACAGCATTCTGATGGGGAACAAAGGTGTCCCGTTTTGACAATCAGTTTGGGTCTCAGCAAAAGGACCCCTACCGATCTAGAAGTTCTCACCTACTCCATCTTGTACCGGAATACCCCTTTAATTGTGCACTAATGGCCCTACCAGATTACAAGTCAGTAATTCTGCCTCGACAAGCAGCGACAACATGTACAGGGGGGAAGGAGCTGTGAGAATGGCTGCAAATTTGTCCGTGTGAGCTGACGCATAGACAAGCCTAGTTCTTCTAAGTTCTAAGGTAGGCAATGTGTCCATACATTAAATAATAATCTGATTTAAAAATTAAAGGCTAACTCACGCTTTCCTTTGAGGTATAGTGTAGATTGCGGACCCCAATTTCTAGTTAAAACCTGGATATAGAAATACAAACAGAATCATAGACTAAGATGCTATTCTCCATACACACCAACATCTTAAAAGTCCATGCATGAACTTTCCAACTTTCTTACCTTTGTGCCTCCACTGCTGTCGGCAATGATGGCTATCAGGAACATGGCAGATATCCAGGCCTTTTGTGTGCACTAAAATAAAAAAAATGAAAATAAGGGTTATCATCAGTGACGATGTTCTAATTTTCTTGAAGTATCCTCACCATTGTTCTAGTTATTTATCTAAGGTAGCTTTGTCCTTTCATGAAGATGCAATTATGTATTTTGCAGTCCCGATCCTTTTATGTAAGAAAATCGGCGGTATTCTGTTTGTGGTTGTGGCTGTTACGGTCTAGGGACCTTGCCCTTGTTTAGTTTCTGCACATGTATTTATACAGTACAAATTGGACTATAAACACGTCACGGTACATTCGAAAGGTCTTAACACCCCCTAGGCCTAATTAGGTTAACACAGAACATCCTGATGCAATTGTGTGTTCCTCTATTATCATTAATTGTGGCTGTGACAGGCGCTTTCCAGTGTAATGCCATTCTGTTTATTCTGAGCGGCATTTATACCACGCCGTTGTACTGGCGTCAATCGCTTCATTGGTTCCTCTTATCCACTGTGGACTATAAGAAATCTTAAGCTCAAAATACTGTAATTATAATATTCTATGGTTTAAAGGGAACATATCAGCATTTTTTTGGCTTATAAACATTGCCCATCACCTTTAAAATCATGTAAATGGGTTCCTACAACCCCTTTATATCCTCATAGGTGCCCCTGCAAACATATCACGGGTGTGTCAGAGGTGACAGACAGTCGCCCTGCAGTTGGTTGCAGGAGATCTCTACGTTTGGCATTACAGACATCTTCCTAGAGGCTAGTGGCTGTCTCTAGGACCCGGCGGCTACCCCCCTCTGGCTAATTAGCTCCCTCGTCGGGGTGTATAAATGTCAAGTGTATCTGAGAGGAAGGTGCCGGCGATATTCATTACTACTTGTGAGACTTTAGCAAGAGCAGTATTTTGTCCTCTCTGGAGCTTGAGGCCGTGTGTGCATTTGTCTGGAGTCGACTAAAGCTAAGCAATTTCCCCCTGTTTGTCTACCCTTGTTGTCTATAGAGTTTAGTGGAGATTGACTAGTGCTCATCTCCTCCCTTCCCTAGCCTTAGCCTTAGCCATACGCCAGGGAAAGTCAGGGCGAGGCACGCGTGCGGCGATTGGTAAAGAGCCAATATAAAGTCTGTAGTTGAGACAGGGTGACACTAGACCAGACTAGGAGGTCTCCACTTCCCCCTTTCCCTAGAGTCTGGGCTCCCTTTCCCACTTCTATTTGTGTAGCACTAAGTCTTTCCCACACCTTGCTTGACAAAAGCCCTGAAAAAGTGTTTAATACTTGTTTCGCTCTGCATGTAGATTGCAAAGTCCGGTACGATGGGCAAATCTAGATTAAGATCAGCACCGCCCCTGTCCCTTCAAACACCACCTCTTTTAGCTGGATGGAAGTGGATGACGTCTCTACGTCATCCACACAGTGCTCTAAATCTCGCGCCAGTGCAGTGGAATCAGAGATCGGCAGCACAAAGTCATGTAATATGCAGGCGCCGCACCAGCTTCACTTGTACTTCACCAGCTTTTTTAAAACTTTTTTTTACTTTATTGCTTTTTGTCCATTATATGATGTTTTAGCAGAACATATTTTTGCTCCTCGCCCCATTGTAGTTTTTCCAGTGCATATTCACAGTAAAAAATAAAAATACACTCCCCAACATTGAAATTGCAACACCTAAAAGGAAAAGTCATTGAGTTATGGAAATCACACGATGGATAGACAAGTTACCGATCTGTAAATGATGAAAAAAAGGAAATAAAATAACATCTCATCAATAACATAAAACATCTCCACTTATACAATATGAAATATGAGAGTTACACACGGAAATATGCACAGTTACACACCTATGATGTTCCCTCGTGAAGGCCTCTTCATGGCCTTGTCCACGTGGTCTCCAGGCCAATTTCCAGGTACACCTACACACCTATGATATTCCCTCGTGAAGGCCTCTTCATGGCCTTGTCCACGTGGTCTCCAGGCCAATCTCCAGCTATCATTGTGTCGAAGACAAAAGCAGGACTCATCTATGAAAAGGATAGACCTCCATTCCAGCCACCATTGCTGTCTTCCTCTGCACCTTTGAGAGCGGTGGCGTGAGGTCAGTGGAATTACTTAATGAGGGAACGTTACTATGGTCCTACATCCAGAATTATGGCATGGAGTGGCATAATGTACGGTTGCCAGACCCATCTAGTCTTAATTGCAGAAGGTACACTAATAGCTCGGCGTTATACTGATTTGGTTGTGGAACAAGTGGTATGTTCATTTCTAAAAAGTGTCTGACAATGCTAAGCCGCATTTTTTTTATCAGTGAGGTTATTAATGATTGTCTAAGGAATGTTCTGCTGCACTGAATGCACTTGGGAAAATCATCAAGATCCGCTGCTGACAGCTTTCTTTGGAAATGTCGATCAATGATGTCCCAGATGTACTCGATGGGAGACAAGTCCAGAGAAGCTGAAGGCCATGGTAGTACGCTTAGGCCACACAGGCTGCTGTACAATTAAACATGACATCGCCCCCCTTACTGACACGCCCCCTGAAGAAGAGGCATGAAACGCGCGTCAAGGTAGTGGGACACAGGACCTATCTGTAACATCACATCTGTGACTAACCATGTTAATTTAGATTCAGGTAATAATATCTTTAACTGTTTTCTGTATTTGGAATGAATAAGAGATACTAAGCTATGTGCTAATGTATAATCATAGGTTTAGTCCTGACAGTTGATATATGAAATTCTTGTCTTGTGCCCCTGCATCCTGAGATATTCATCTTTTATTAACTGTTTTTAATTAATTTTCTCAATAAAGTATTATGGTTTATTATTATATATAGTGGTCACTTGATACCATTAAATACTAGGGTGGGGATATATACAGATATGGATTTGATTTTTGGGTGCCCCTATTTGACCAGTTGGTTAAAATACTTCGGACCCCTTTTTTTGATTTCAGTAGTAGCATGCAGTTTGGCATTGGTAAAAAGTCAGGCCCTTTTGGGGGATAAAGGTGGACAGTGATTATCGGAAGCCAATGCATTATTTATATTTACAAGTCTAGCTCAGGTACTAAGAATTTGCACTATTTAATGCCTCCCTGCTACCATAGTCACGTCTTCTTTTTCTCCTCCCAGTTGGTTAAGTATATCTATTTAAAGGCTTTTCCTGCTTCAGTAAATTAAGGTCTAGTGAGCATTACTTTCCCTTTTGGGGTCCCTTGCTGTGTTTCCGCTACACTCTCAATTTCTGTTGTTTGTCTGCAGAACTGCTTGTTACATTGTCAGCACTGCAGCCAATCACTGATCTTAGCGCCTTTGCTGAGCCTTTCTGCTGGGCTCAGTGATTGGCTGCAGCATTTACAATATGATGTCAGCTCTACAGACAAACAACAGAACCCGGGGCAGTGGTGGAGAAACTTTTCTGGACCGAGGGTAAAAATGTGTTTTTTTTTATAATGAACTTCACCTAGGGGCGATAGTTTAGTGAAACTTGAAAACCCCTTTAAGTGAATCATGTTTTTTGATAGCATGTACAGCGACTAAGGACAGAGTTATGGCCAAAATGCATAAGGTGATGCTTTAAATTTCACTGAATTATACCTGGATTTTTAAACAGTTGAAATAATGATGGTGAAAAATCTTTTTTACACAAATTGGCTGATAATTGTTGTTTTGTGATTTCATTGATTGGTCCATATTGTGTAACATTACAACCTGCAAGTCGGCACTTAGTATATCAAAAATAATTCCAATGTATTATGTAACAACATGGCTTTAGGGGATAACGATGCAATTCAGAAGTACAACACTAAATTTTGCGGTTGCACAATTACAGTACCGCATAAAACAGAATACACACAGGGTTAATGAAGTCTTTATATTTTAAGCGACTCAAAGTAGTCGACTTGTGATGCAGAGGAGACCTCTAGTGGTCTCATACATTGTAAGCCGAAGTGAAAAATGTGTTTTTAGATCCTATACAGCGAGATCACTTATGAAATGTTCATTGGACTGAACATGGCCAAAACCAAGTAAATCTGTCAATCATGACAATAGAACATTGATATAGTGCTTTGTTCTATTTTCTACTTCGTCCTTCCTCCCCAGCAAGGTCTAAAATGAGCAAACATGCTCATACTACAGTGCCCAGGAAGGCAAGTTTACAAGGGGAAGAGTTATCCAAGCATCGCCCATAACACTAAGTCTAGGTTTTGAATCTCTTGGTTAGTTAGGAATCTAATAGTCCCCTAAAGATCAAATATAAGGATTTACTCAAGTTACTCGGATGAAATGGTATACAGCAAGGGTTGCAACTAGAAAAGAATAAATAATAAAGCGTGATCCAGCTCACTGAAACGTTGACATAGCCAGCAAATCCTCGGCTCGGATGGAAAACCACTTCTGCTCAGTGGTAGCAATTGGAAAAAGGTAAGGATATCCAGACTTTTTTTGGATAAAAAAATAGCAAAAATTTTATTGGCAGAATTGATTAAAACTGAACATTCTCAGTATGAAAAAAATTCTAAATGTGAGAGCTTTTCCTACATGTTTCATACTGAATCGGAGTCCTCATTCCTAATAATTATAACAGATAAAAAAATTAAAAAAAGACTCCCCTAATATACTTGCATTTTTGATCCTTTCAAATTTCCGCCTTTCTTAAACTTCTGCGATTGGCTGGCTTCAGGACAAAGTTCGCACCACCGAATGTCCTTCCACAGCCTGCCACTAAGGTAAGGTGGTTACTTGTAGACTTTAACTTGCAAAAATAAATTATACAGATGATCATTAACCTTTCCCTCTATCTCCGCCTGTCCTAGCTGCTCCACGAAACGGACCACAGTTTAAGGAGGGAGGCTAGGGTGTGCTACCTCCTAGATCACGGGTGCACAACACTTTTCAGTCCAAGGGCCACAATGCCATACTGAACCAATCCCAAGGGCCACAAACTTTTTTTTCAAAGAGGTAGTTACTTGAATACTTCACTAAAACCACCATCAGTTCATTAATACATCACTGGAACCAAATTTTGAGTATTTGAGAAGGATTTGGAGAGCTTCTGCTCAGTTTCTGCTCCAATCGGTGTGAACACACGCTAACTTAAACTGAGTTTTTTGAAGCGGAAACTCGCCAAATCCTCCTCATAATCTCAAATCTCTAAGTTTTGACACTTTTTAAGTTTTATCTTAGCCATGAAACACGTTATGGATTGCTACACTGAAAGCACATGAGTGCAGCACCAGAACCACCATCAGTACATGAATGCAGCACCAGAACCACCATCATTACATGAATGCAGCACCAGAACTACTATCAGTACATGAATGCAGCATCAGAACCACCATCATTACATTGATGCAGTGCCAGAAATACTGTCAGTACATGAATACAGTGCCAGAAACACCATCAGTACATAAATTCAGCACCAGAACCACTGTCAGTACATGAATGCAATGCCAGAACCACCAACATTACATGAATGCAGCACTAGAAACACCATCAGTACATTAATACATCGCCAGAAACACCATCAGTACATGAACGCAGCACCAGAAACACAGTCAGTACATGAATTGGGCACCAGAAACGCTGTGTGTGATGCTCGCAGGTGGCACACATGGTTCGTGAACCCACTGTGCCATGGGGGCCAGACTTGCCTAGCAGGGGTGTAGCTAAGCACCTACCTGGCTTTCACTGGAGCTCCTGATGGTGGAGTCAGGTTTGAGCTGCAGGTAGCCACCAGGTACTACTCTTAGGCAGTCCTCGGTCCTGCAGCTGCTGACCACCAAAAGGTACACTAACATAGACTGCATTTGGAGTCACAGACAAGACTGGATACGGAGTCTGTTCAGATGCGGATTCAGAATTCAGGAACCGCCAGAGCAGCTTCAGGTTCGGGATCCACCGGAGTGGCTACAGAGTTCAGGTACCGCCGGAGCGGCTTCAGGGTAACATGCACACTATTCAGGAATACGAGAACAGAATCAGGATAATGAACTAACTACAGTGGATTAAGGCAGGGGACCTGGCAACATACAGTTGCACACACAAAAGTTGTAGGGAAATTACAGGGGTTGCTCAGGCATCTCCCTACTGGAGAGGATGTCTTTTATACAAAATGCTTCACAGCTATTGGCTTGGGGCATTTTTCAAAGTGTGCACGCCCCCCCCTTTAAGAACAAGGGAGTGCACGCATGTGCACTAGACGCGTTGCTGGGAAGCCTGGGAGGCGGGCACAGGAGGCAGGGAGGAGGAAGCAAGAGTTGGGGAGCTCACCCCACGGCCGGGGTGGTAAGTATTTTGGCATCCCTGCATGGAGGGGGAGGGAGAACCATGTAGGGGTGCCAGCACTATAGTTACAGTCAGTACATAAATTCAGTACCAGAACCACTGACAGTACATGAATGCAGTGCCAGAAACAAGGTCAGTACATGAATGTAGCACCAGAACTACAGTCAGTACATGCTCCCCAACACTAACCCTCTATAAAATATCCCCCCACACACACTGCTCCTTGCCAAAATATTTCCCACACTGCCCCTCTATATAATAACTCACCCATATAATATCCCCCACACAACCCCTCTACATAATGACCCCCACATACTGCCCTTTTCCATATCTCCCCAAAACTGCCTCTTTCCAAGTCCCCCCTACCCCACTGTTATACTGCTATACTATGCCCCCTTTCACAATCCCACCTAGCTGCCTCATAATGCCCCAAATTGACCCATAATGTAGCCTCATAGTAACACAACCCTTCCCTCCCTCGGCCCCTCATCTAAAATAACATGACATTTACTCTTTGACTCCTCCATGAAGTGCTTAGCAGTGCCCGACATCTCCTCTGCCTGTGTGACCCCTGCACCGGCAGCATTGTGATTACATCAGCAGCGTGCTGACCTCATCACACCGCTGCATGTCAGGGCGGGGACTGATTAGCGCTTTTTCTGCCCAAGTCCCGGCGCTGCAGTGTTCAAATGTATTCGCGTATGAGAGAGGCGAATACATTTGAATACGGAAAGAAGGAGCCATTGCATCCCAAACAGCGCTGGAGGCCATGTGTTGTGCAAGCCTTTCAATATAGTAAACTCTGGCAGTGGCATTGGGACCTCAATAGTTGCTTCACACTGGACATAAGGTCCCTATGGCTTTACATGCCCCTGGTGCCACTCACACTACCTAGTCCTTTCCCTTCTGATTCTATAATAAATAATGGCCCATTCTTCTCCAACGTGGCATTGCTCAAGAGAGTGTCATAATGTTCAGTGTCTTCCCTCACCCACTTTCAAATCGAATCAAGTTTTCTTTCACTGCTTGGCATGTAGTAGTGCAGCTGTCATGGCACACCGCGCTGTTCTGATTCTTTGCCATGATGGCACAAATGCTCACATGGCTTGGGGAGCCAATAAATCCTCAGTGCTGTCACATGAACACATTGGATGTTACTTCTCAATAAAGGGTTATCCTAGAAATGCGAGTAAGGCTATGTGTCCATGATGCAGAAATGCTCCGGATTTTTTCCTGAGCGTTTCTGCATCTTCCTGGCAGAAAAAACGCATGCGGATTGTACATGCGGATTGTACATGCGGATTGTACATGCGTTTTTCCTGCCAGGGACATGCGGATGTGAAGCGTTCTTCACATGCATTTCCGCATGCGGGTTGACAAGTGCTTTCCAAGCGATTTTAGCTTGACAACTTGGTCACACTATATAAATCCATGCAACCGGCATGGATTTATATAGTGTGACAGTAAAAGAATGGTAAAAAATCAAAAAATAAATCTATACTTACCTTCTGATGGCCCCCACAGTCTTTATTCGCTCCGTCCTGGCTTGCCGGCAGCTCGCGGTACACTACACTGAAGGACCTGCCGTCACATGACTAAATGATGTCAGCGCAGGTCCTTCAGTCCACTGCGATTTGCCGGCAAGTGAAGACAAGGACACCGGGGGCCATCAGAAGGTAAATATAATATTTATTTTATTCTTTTTTTTACAGGTTCTATGGTACCCGGGTCCAGAGGAGAGTCTCCTGTCCTCCACACCCGGGTACCATCAGCACATTGAAATGTTTGTATTTCGCATGTACAGATCCAGTGATGCGTAATTCATGCGTTCCAATGCAAGTCAATGGCGGCGAAAACGCAGCGCTTCCGCAAAATAATTGGTAGTGCTGTGTTTTTTTCACAGCACATGCGGATTATCATTGGGGAACATGGCGGACTTTCTACCATGCGTTTTTTAAGCGTTTCTGCAGCGTTTTTGCCTCTGCGGAAACGCTTAAAAAATGCATCGTGGGCACACAGCCTAACACCCTATACTTAGGATAGGGGACAACTTACTGATCGTATGGAGTCTGACCACTAAGACTTCAAGTGATCCTGATACTGGCTGGCTGAAACCACAAGAACCCAGGTCTACAGATCTCTGTCTTGAATGGAATGGAAGTGCACATGCTTGACCTCCACTCCATTTGTGGTCCATGAGACTGTCTATGGGAAAGCCAAGTACACTGCTCTGCTAGTTTCAGAGGCCCAATGAATGGAACTCTGCAGAAATTATGGTTCCAGGGCCCCGTTCTCGGAATTGCAGGTGGGTCTCAACAGTTGCCACCCAGGAATCAGAAAGTTATCTCCTGCCCTATGAATAGGGGATAATTTGCTATTCTTGGAGCATCCCTTTATTATACAAATGATTGGGATTCCACATTTGTTTCTACTCAGTTGATATATATTCAATTTAGTATTCAAACCCAGATCCAGACTAATGAAAAATGTCAGTCTGCATTCAACAAACTCAATTTATGCCTTTTTTGCAAAAATCTTCTTTATTACAACAACACTATTCTGTTTTGTCAGTGTTGATGTGGTCAGCATCTCAAACGTGCAAAAACCGTGGCAGATGAAAATAAATCTAACAGTCAGAACGCATTCTGAGATGTCTTATAATTGAACGTGAAATCCTATATGAGCACAGATCTCACGATAACGTATTCACAGAGCTGATAACACCTGAGAAACACGAAAACCCAAAGCTCCCAAGAGGTTTCTGGTTATGCAAAGCAACACCGCGTAAAGAAGGGGAAAGAGAGACTACAATGGGCAGCAAAGTCTTAGAAGAGAGCACAGAAGTCAACCAGTATAAAATGCTATATCGGAAGGCTGTTTTCTATGGTCACATGCGAGCCTGGCTGAGGATAGGTATATGGGGCCCCTCATTGTTGGTAATGATGGTCATCCTAGACTTTAGGACTTCGAGGATCCATCCTCATCCTACTTTACATACAATAATTTACAAGTGGGATTGGAATTCCTACCAATCCATAGCGGATGATGTCTTTACGTTCTACAGAAGACTGCATTGTTGGATTGGTTTTTGTTTTTCAACCTAGTGATTCCCGGTAATGCTATAGCTAAATATTATACTTTTAAGTGGCTACAATGGCAGACAGTATTATGTTGTCACTAGGGATTAGTGGACCCGTGGATGTTCGGGTTCGACCGAACTTTAGTACTAAGTTCAGTTCAGGTACCAGAACTCTTCCCGAACCCCAAAGAAGTCAATGGGGACCTAAACTTTGGTGCTGTAAAATGGTCGTAGTAAGGGCAGTTGGGCTGTCAAAGGATGCAGAGTTCCCCACAGAATCTCTCTGTCTCTCCTCACCATTCAAACTCCAAACACTAAATCGGACTTCCAGGAGAAGTCAGTTTTTGGAATTCAACACCGGAAGCTAGGTGTCTGGTATGAACTCCGAACTTTACAATTCGGGTTTGCTCATCTCTAGTTTCCACATTATACGCCAGTAGGTCAGCATGGGCTAGGCTGGACCAACAGAACAACACTATAGGTAGCATGGATGGACAGAGTAGCTTTGTCACGGGTGTGTCAGAGGTGACAGACAGTCGCCCTGCAGTAGGTTGCAGAAGATCTCCACATTTGGCATTGTAGACAGCTGCTTAGATAGGAGGCTGTCTTTAGAACCGAGCGACTACCTCTCTCTTGCTAATTTGCTCTCTGGCCTGGGTGTATATATACCTGGTGTGTCTGAGAGGGCGTCGTCGGTTATATTCATTTCTACTTGTGAAGCTTAGCAGGAGCAGTACCTAGCCCTCTCTGGAGCTTGAGGCCATGTGCACATTTGGAGCTCACCTAAAGTTAAGCCATCTTCCCCTGTTTTGTATACCCTTGTTGTCTTTAAAGTTTTAGTGGAGGTTGACTAGTGCTCATCTCCTTCCATCCCTAGCCGTAGCCATACGCCAGGGAAAGTAGGGCGAGGCACGAGATCGGCGATAGCTGAGGAGGCTATATAGGGACGTTAGTTGAGACAAGGTGTTGCTAGACCAGACTAGGAGGTCTTCACTTCTCCCTTTCCCTAGTGTCTGGGTTCACTCTCCCTTTTCCCTCTGTGTTGTACTTACAACAGGCGTGACAGGCTTGCCTTGGGGACATTGTGGCTCTCATGGGGGCTTTGTGGCTTTATGGCTATTATTTGGATATGGTGCCTAGCATAAAGGGTATGAGAGCATTGTGGTTCGAGGCTGTCATTGAGCATAGTGCCCAGGATGGGAATAGGTGACTGTCAGGGGGCAAAGTAACTGGCATAAATACACTAAGGAAAATTGTAGCAAGCAATAGGGTGTGATGGTTGTCATGCTGTAGTTAATCATTCCTAAGGACAGTGTGCCCATCGCCTACAATGCAGGCTCCAACATGGGTATGACTACACTCTATGCTCACAATTACTAGGACACCTATGTATTAAATTGACTGGAGCCTTTAGGACCTCCCATTCTAAATATGGAGTCAGTCCTGCCCATTTGCAGCTAAAATAGATTCCACTCTTCTAGGAAGGCTTTCTGGGAGATTTGGGGAGTGTGTCTGAGAATTTTGCCCATTCATCGACAATAGCATTTGTGAGCTGTGTTGGGTGGGGTTGAGGTCTGGACTCTATGAGGCCAGTCAAGTTATTCCATACCAGATTCAACCATGGCCTTTATGGACCTTGCTTTATGCACTGGGGCACAGTCATGGGAAATAGAGGAGGGCCTTTCTAAAAAGGTTCCCACAAAGTTGGAAACATACAAGTCTCTGAAATAATGTTCCTCTGACATTCATTCGCCAAACCCAGACTTTTCCATGAGATGGCCAGATAGAGAAGTGTGATTCATCACACCCCATATGGTTCGACCACTCCTGCATCCATTGGTGGCCTGCTTTATACCGCTCCTTCCAACATTTCGCATTGTGCTTGGTGGTGTAAGGCTTGAATGCAGATGCTTGGCTCCTGGCGCTCAGTTTTTGTGCTGATGTTATACCAGTAAAGGTTTGGACTCTGCAGTTATGGGGTCAGCAGAACGTTGGTGACTTTTCTGCCCTCAACTCCTCAGCACTTGGCCCCCGCTCGGTAACATTATGGGGTCTCCACTTCGTGGCTGAGTTGCTGTGGCTCCTTCCACTTCTCAATAATATCACTCACAGGTGACGGGGGAAGATTTAGGAGGAAGAAATGTCATGGACGGACTTGTTACCACGGTGGCTCCTATTACGGGACCGCGCTGGTATCAGTGTGCTCTTTACTAGCAATTCTGTCACATGTGAGTAAAGGCAGACGGCATGGCAGTGGGCCGGATGTTATACATGGGGGAAGGGGTGTTGTGCCAGATGTTATACACCAGGGGGAGAGAGGCTGGATGTTATACACCAGGGAAGAGGGGTGGGCTGGATGTTATACACCGGGGTCTATGGGGCCAGATGTTGTACACTGGGGTTGAATGTTATACACTGGGGGGGGCAATGGGGCCTGATGTTATTCACCAATGTAACTGAATGAAAAACCTAAATTCAATGATTAAGAGGTGTGTCCCAATACTTTTGCCCATATAGTGTATATTGGGCAATCCATACGATCATAAATGTTTGGAAGTGTAATCCTTATCAAATTTATGATAATTAATTTGCCTATTTGCAGTAGCCAGTGTGACATCAGTCATTTTCCTTTAGGCTGATATGACTGCTCGGTACAGACATCCGACCTAGAATTAAGCTAAAGGCTTATTGGTTGTTGGGGGTGACACAATCTGTTTTTTAAACTGTACCTTTAAAAAATAAATAAACATATATATTGTAAAACCTTATTGATATTCCAAATTTGCTTCTGCTTTTAATTGTTTTTGGCTATGATACTTGTCTTTCGAGTAATCTTGAATTTAGTTTCTGAGGTTCTGACTGAATGGCAAACTGATAAATTGCACAAATTGATTTATTTGTTTTACTCACTTATATAGCACCATTAATTCCAGTCATTATCATTGCTGTCCCCATCAGGGCTCACAATCTAAATTCCCTATCAGTCTCTGGAGTGTGGGAGAACCTGGAGGAAACCTACGCAAACATGGGGAGAGCATACAAACTCCCTGCAGATGTTGTTCTTGGTGGGATTTGAACCCAGGACCTCAGTGCTAACCAGTGAGCCACCCTGCTGCAATAATGCTTGTTCTTTTTTAAGGGAACCTGTCAGTTGGTTTTCCTATGTAAACTAAAGTCACCACCTTTAACTCCTCTTCTTCCTCAGTCCAGCAATCTGTATATAAGCCCCCAACTCCCTTTGCATATCCAAAAAATAACTTTTATAATCCTCCTGTGCCGTATACTAATTGACGTGGTCAGATGGGCGTTGCAGATATTTAACCGGTGCCTCCTTTATCCCCGCAATCGTGTCTTTCTTACTTGATTGCTGCACATGACATATCCTTCGTCATCCTCACTGCAATGTAAATCAAGCAAGTTGAAGCAGAGGTCTGCGCAGGCGCATTTTGCTTTGCTACTACTGGCATGTGCGCATTACAGCAGCAAAGTGCACCTGCGCTTCAACCAACTGTGCAGGTGCAAGATTTGCAGCGCTGTGTGGATGATGTAAGATGCGCCATCCACATCAATCAAGTCGTTGGAGAGGGGCATGAGCATGCAAGAAAAATGGACGCAACACTTAAGATGGACATGTGGATGACAATTGGGTCCAGCAGACTGATGAAAGCGATCTATTTTTTCTTCCCATGTCATTTAATTGAACAACTGATCACTACAGTTGGAGCCAATCTTAATCTGAGCGCGGGCCCAGCAGCTGAGGGGCATTTGCCAGGCAGCTGCTTCATAACGATTTCTGTGATGTTCCACTTTATCATTAGAAATTAATTACAAATTGCTCATGTCACGGTTTCATCACTGACTGTGACATAGGAACGCTGTGAGTGACAGTTCAGCAGCCCTATGGGATCTGGAGTGTGCTGGACTGTCAGTTTTGTGAGTGGCAGTCCAGTCATCCAATCTGATTCTGGGCCCTGCTGCTTTATGTGGTCTAATCTGCAGGCGTTTCCCCAGGTGCCTCCTGTCCTTAATTGTTTGCAAGCTATTTAGCTAGCTAGCTGTGAGCAGTCATGTGTTAAGCCCCCGTCTCACATAGCGAGATCGCTAGCAGATCGCTGCTGTGTCACGGTTTTGGTGACGCAACAGCGACCTCACCAGCGATGTCGCTATGTGTGACACTTTGCAGCGATCAGGCCCCTGCTGTGAGGTCGCTGATCGCTGCAAAGTGTCCTGGACCATTTTTTGGTCGTTGCCCTCCCGCTGGTCAGCACACATTGCTGTGTGTGACCAGCGGGAGCAGCGATCAGGCTGGTAACCATGATAAACATCGGGTTACTAGGGGCACACGCGCACCTAGTAACCCGTTGTTTATCATGGTTACGAGCCTGCTAAAGTGAGAGGTAACCTCCCGCTCACTGTAGCAGAGTGGTAACCATGATAAACAACGGGTTGCTAGGTGCGCGTATGACTCACCCCCTGGGCCAGTGCTGTAGTGCGGCGCGCGTGCGCGCGGGGGATACCCGGAGCCGGATCCGATGGGGGTAGTAGTCTTCGTGTGGCGGTGACCCGGTCCGCGCCCAGGGTGGTCAAACTAAGTGGCAGTTATTGGTATGATGGTATTAGTGTCCGACTACGCCACCCGTTGAATGCGGTTATGAAACCGCCGCTGCAGGGCAGACCGCTGAGGCCGGTGGTATAGGTGTGCAGCAATGTTGATATAACCCCCAACGGGAGAGGTATGGCCTCAGGGCAGCGGATGTGGGTGATGTTGGGAGTGATGGTGTGGATGTCCCAGCACTAACGGTGCGACAAGGAAGCACGGAGACGCGAGGGTACAGTTCAGGGCCTTTACTGATGGTACAAGGCAAATTCCCCCGGGAGTACTGGCTAGTAGTTGGGGCCTGGTTAGTCTGCGAGTAAGCCGGAGTTCCCCTGGCCAGGTGGAGTTGCAGGCCTTCCCGTTAGTCTGTACCCTTCCTGGCTACCCTGCTTTCAGCGGTTACAAGTAGCCCACGTCCCTGGGTATACCGTGTGGTGCTCACCCGTATGGCTGGTGACCTGGGGCCTCCTGTTAGCCTCCGCTCCGGGATGGCAGTGCTGGTCCCTTCGTTGTGACTGAGCCTCCGGGCTTTTATGTCCAGAGGACCTGGAATCCCCTGCCGGATGGATTCTGCTGCTGGGTATATCTTAGTCCCCACAGCCTCGGACTCCTGTGTCCGGTTTTAGTACCTTCTCCCAGGGCGAGCTCTGCACAGCTCCAGCCCCTGGCGCTTCTCCTTGGCTCCTACAGAGCTCCTGATGTCTCTCTGTCCCTGTTTCTGCGTGTCCAGACCAGACTCTGTCTGGAACTCCTCTCTCTAACCCTGCCTCAGCCCCAGTTTATGTAGGGGAAGTTCTTCCCCTCCCAGGACTGGGCAGGAGGTGTGGCATGCTTAGGATTCCTGCCCAGGAGACCTCCCACCTGCTCACAGACGTAATACTGCTATTACTGTGGAAACCAGACCCCTGGGGTGCCACATTCCCCCCTAGTGAAATTTAGTACTCCCGGACTAAACATAACAGGGTATAAATAATAACAATTAAATACATGAGATGGTCACGGCGTGTCCGTAACCGGGAAGCAATAAGGGTGTCCATTTCACCAAAGAACAGGGAGCCGTAACCAGGTAGGGGTCTGTCCTGCCCCGAGTCTTCAACAGTCTTTAGTCCATTCCTGGGTTACGCTCCAAACATATTTACAGCAGAGTTCCGGTTACTCACTGTCCATAACCTGTCAGTCCATATAAAGAAATCTGTAACTGAAAAACATAATTAGCAACGGCTACAACAAAACAGGTAAACATAAAATAGTTAAAGCAACTAGCCAACTTAGATTCTCCAACGTACGGGCATCTGGCCTCTGGTAACCCTAGTGGACCTACGGAGCTCACTAACTGGTCCTGCACTACAGGGTGTAGGAGGTGTTATGGGCAGGCTGGGCAGCTTTCTGCGCACTCTTTGGCTCACTAGGGGCACGGCAGGCTCACTACTAGCAGAGGGTTGATCCTCCTGTATTGCTGGCGTGGACTCTTCTGCCTCTTGGGCCGGCTGCTTTTCCAGCTCTACTGGTTCCTCTGTAGGCACTTGCGGGGCTGGCTGGAGAAAGGTGAGCACGGGTACCACGACAGCACCGTTTACTTGTGTCCAAGACCGGGGGAAGTCTCCGAGTACAGTCCTGATCATTTCTTCCCTTTCCTCTGCGGGTCGAGGGTTTTCTTGATCTTCTTCTTCAGGGCTTTGCAGCTGCTCGGGACACTTCTTCAGGTGGTCTCTGGAGACAACGGCTGTGGTTTCTCCTCCATCCTTACAGATCACGCAAATCTTTGGGCTCTCATGGCTTGATGGCAGTACGGTGTACGGGTCCTTCTCCCACTGGTCGTCCAACTTGTGGAGCCGTCTTTTCCTCTTCAAGACCTGCTCTCCAGGTACCAGGGGAACAGCGGGAGCATACTGATTATAAGCCCTCTCTTGCCTTTCTCTAGCTTGAGACAGACTTCGCTCCACGCTCTCCTGCACTTTCCGATACTGCTGCTGCCGTCCTGTATCCCAGTCTGCCTCTGGCGAGGTGTCCTCGGGCGTCAGGACTCCCATATCCAGGTCGATAGGCAGCTTACCAGGTCTCGCTCTCATTAGGTAAGCCGGGGTACAGTTGGTAGAACCTACAGGGATGTGGTTGTATAGGTCCACCAGATCAGGCAGCTTCTCAGGCCACATACTGCGTTCTTCCAGGGGCAATGTTTTCAGGAGGTCTATCACCACCTGGTTCATCTTCTCGCAGAGTCCATTAGTTTGTGGGTGATAGGGCGTTGTTCTTATCTTCGTGCAGCCATACAGGTTGCAGAACTCCTGGAAGACTTCCGCTTCGAAGGCTGGCCCTTGGTCTGTCAGCACTTGGTCCGGGTACCCGTGTGGACGGCAGAAGTGCTGCTGGAAGGCTCTAGCTGCTGTTTGAGCCGTTAAGTCCTTGACCGGGACCACCACCAGGAACCGGGAGTAATGATCTACGATTGTGAGGGCGTAGACATACCCAGATCTGCTTGGAGCCAGTTTCACATGGTCCAGGGCTACCAGTTCCAGTGGCTGTCGGGTGATGATGGGCTGCAAGGGAGTCTTCTGGCTGGCACGGTCCTTCCTTCTTAGGTGGCACGGTCCACAGTCTCTGCACCACCTCTCGATGGCTCCTCTCATGCCTACCCAGTAGAACCGCTCACGCAATAAGAACTCCAGCTTCTTCCACCCGAAATGTCCTGCTCCGTTGTGGTACGCCTCCAGAATCATAGCCGCGTCTCGTCTGGGGACCACTACCTGCCAGGTCAACTCATGTGTTCGAGAGTTAACCATTCTCCGGCACAACTTCTCCCTGTAGAGGAACAGCCTACTTTTCTCCTTCCACAGTTGCTTAGTCTCCTCTGGGGCGTCTGGGTCCAGACTGGCATCGGCTTGGGTCAGCATTTCCTTCACCAGACGGACTGCAGGATCACTGTCTTGCGTCTCCGCCCAGTTGTAGTGGGGCAAGGGATTGAACGTCGCGGAGCGCCTGTCCTTCACACGGTGGGAATACAGGGTAATCCCATGACGGTGGAACGCAGGGAGCTCAACTTCTTCCAGA
This sequence comes from Phyllobates terribilis, assembly GCF_046119375.1. Classification (NCBI taxonomy): domain Eukaryota; kingdom Metazoa; phylum Chordata; class Amphibia; order Anura; family Dendrobatidae; genus Phyllobates; species Phyllobates terribilis. Next base: position 1,711,848 of record NW_027362971.1, on the reverse strand, counting down.
TCTTCTGGATCTTCCCCTACGTCCGGTAAGTTCGGCATTCTAGACAGGGCATCCGCGTTGGCATTTGAGCGTCCTGCCCGGTATTTGATGGTGAATTCAAAGTTGGACAGGCGAGCCATCCATCTCTGTTCCAGAGCACCGAGCCTTGCAGTGTCCAGGTGTGTCAACGGGTTGTTATCCGTGTACACGATGAATTTGGAGGAGGCAAGGTAATGCTTGAAACGTTCGGTCACTGCCCACACTACTGCCAGGAACTCCAGCTTGAATGAGCTATAATTCTCAGGGTTCCTCTCGGTGGGTCGTAGCTTTCGGCTAGTGTAAGCGATTACTCGTTCTTTTCCTTGCTGGATCTGGGACAGCACGGCTCCTAGCCCGATGTTACTTGCGTCCGTGTGGAGGATAAAGGGCTGGCTGTAGTCTGGATATGCCAGGATTTCATCCCCCGTGAGGGCCATCTTCAGCTGGCTAAAGGACTCCTCTTCCAGCTTTTCCCACCTGAAGGGCGGCTTCTGGTTTTTGGCTTTTCGAGATTGACCTATCAGGAGGTCCTGCATAGGGGCTGCCATTTTGGTGAAACCGGGAATGAATCTTCGGTAGTAGCCTACCAACCCGAGGAACTGCCGCACTTCCTTTATGCTGGAGGGTCTTGGCCAGTTCTTAATCACGGTGATCTTATCAGGGTCAGGAGCCACTCCGTCAGCACTCACCACGTGTCCCAGGTATTGCACCTTTGGTTTCAGGAGGTGACACTTGGAGGGTTTCACCTTTAGGCCGTAGTTTGCCAGAGCTTCGAACACTTCTGCCAGGTGTTTCAGGTGGTCCTCGTAGGTCTTGGAATAGACGATGACATCGTCCAGGTATAACAGGACCGTCTCGAAGTTCCGGTGTCCCAGACAGCATTCCATCAACCGTTGGAAGGTTCCTGGTGTGTTGCAGAGCCCGAACGGCATACAGTTAAATTCACTGAGACCCATCGGGGTGGTGAATGCGGTCTTCTCCCGGTCCGCCTCTGCTACAGGAACCTGCCAGTACCCGCTAGTGAGATCCAAAGTAGAGAAGAAGTTAGCAGATTTTAATGCAGCTAAGGACTCTTCTATCCTTGGTAACGGGTACGCATCTTTGTGTGTGATACGGTTGACCTTCCTGTAGTCTACACACATTCTCATAGTGTTGTCCTTCTTTTTCACTAAGACTAGTGGAGCTGCCCAGGGGCTACAGCTGTCCCTGATTACCCCAGCCTCCTTCATGTCTCTAAGCATCCCCTTGGCGTGTTGGTAGTGTGCAGGGGGTACGGGTCGGTATCTCTCCTTTATGGGAGGATGGTCTCCCGTGGGGATGTGGTGTTCTACCCCCTTTACTCGCCCGAAGTCTAACGGGTGTTTACTAAACACTCTCTCGTACTCTTGAACCACCTGATAGACTCCTTGTTTCTGGTGTGAGGGAGTGGATTCGGTACCCAGATGTAGTTGCTGACACCAGTCCCCCACTGGTTTCTTAGAGCCGTTACCTTCCTCTGGTTGAGATGGAGGCAAGGGTTCCACGGCCTGTACAGAATTCTGGTTTATGGTGAACAATTTAGCTAGCGTGGCATACCGGGGCAGGTGTACTTCTCTCTCACCGATATTTATGATGCGAACGGGCACCCTCCCATGGCGTACATCGACCACCCCCCGTGCTGTCAAAATGGTGGGCCTACTGTCTGAGTAGACGGGTTCTACCATTGCTTGGTAGTCTCTACCTCTTAGACCAATAGCTGCCCGGCACCAAATCATCATCTCACTTTTTGGGGGCATGGCAATAGGGAACGGGTCACACATTCTCACGCTACCTATCTCACCACCAGATAGTTCCACCTGTTGCCGCTTCATCAGTGCCCGGATCTCTTTTTGGAGCACACGCTGCTGGCCGGAACTGGCGTTCTTGGCAACCTGCTGTAAAATGAGAATCACCTCTGCAAGACAATTTTAAATTACATTGGTTCCCAGGGTGATTCTAGGGTGACTCTCATGACGGTCTATGTCCACTATAATCAGTCCTTGTGCCGCCAGTTCGACTTTACCGATTTTAATGGTCACCTCTTTGAATCCCACCTGCGGCACGGGCTGACCATTGCTGGCGATGATACTCAGGTCGTCGTCTGGGTAGCGGGTTATGTCCGAATCATTCCAGTACTGCTTGAAGAGCACGTACGGGATGGTGGTGACCTGTGACCCAGTGTCTAGTAGGGCACTCATAGGAATGCCATCCAGTACCACAGGCAAGATTGGACGTCCCCCTACGTATTTATCACGCCAGTTTGATGGGCCTGATGGTCTTATGCCTGGGGGTTGGCCCTCTACCCCAGGTTGTGCCCGTTTAAATGACAGTACCTTGCCACATGTCCGGGTTGATTGCAGCGGCGGCAAATAGGTCGTCCGTCCTCGTTGTATCGATCGCTGGGTCTTCCTCTGGCCGGTGGGGTCCTCCTTGGTCGGCGCCACGGGATGTCCTCCGGTCCGGATGCCAGCTCGATCTTCCCTGCAGTAGAAACCTGTAAAGACTGCACAGTTCGGGTTAGCGCGGCAACGCTTTTAGTTAGCTCTTGGACCTGATGGTGCAGGTCTGTAGCCGGGTCACTGTTTAAAGCCTGCGCATCAGCTCCCACAGGCCCTGCAGACAAGGGCGCCGTCTCCTGGTGATAAGTGATAGCAGGGCGCCTGTGGGTCACAGCGCCACCTGGTGCCGGTTCTCGGAGCACCCGGATGGCTCTGTCCTTGAACTGTGCAAAGTCCAGGTCAGGGTCCTGTAAGGCCATTGCCCGCAACTGGGTTCGGTGGGCATTGCACAGTAGACCCTCAATGAATTGTTCAGTCAACAGCTTATCTTCATTTCCCACGCTGTCAGGGTCTGCCTGCTTAATGGCTCTCAGGGCCTCTTGTAGGTTTAGAGCATAGTCTCTTATACTCTCATGTGCCCGTTGTTTGCACCCATAAAATCTTAGTTTTATTTCGGCTGAGGTGCGGGTGTCAAATGTGTCTTTCAGCCGGGTTAGTATGTCTCTGACAGTCCTCTTCCTCCCAGGTGGCCAGGACTTTACCTCCCTTTGGGCTGCCCCGATTAATTGGGCCACCAGGATGCTCACTTTTTGCGCCTCCGTGAGGGGATACATCTGGAAGAGGCTATCCAGCCTTTCTCTGAAGTCATTTAGGGTATGTGACTCCCCTGAGTACTGGGGTAGCCAGGCTGCCCCCGGGATATAGGGCATGGTGAAAGGCATGACCGCAGCAGCGGTGGCGCTGGCGGCGGCTGTGGCGGTGAAGCTCTCCTCCGTATCCGACATCCTCCTCCCCCCTAGTGGACCGTGGCATACCTTGCGATGATCCTCTTCCGTAGGCCGCGGCTCCGCAGTCGATCGTCAGGGTTGAGGACCTTCCGTCGCGCTCCTGTGACGTCGGCGTCCGCTGGGCTCCTTCCAGGACCTTACGCAACGTCCGGACGTGAGGCGGGGCTTCAGTTCTCGCGGGCTTTCGGAGTCCACGCCCCTCTTCTTCCCGCGCGGCGCCCTCAAGATGGCGTCCAATGGCGGGAAAACTCCACGGATGGCGGGAAGAAGGCAGAAGATGGCGTCGGATGGCGGGAATCGGCTCCAGATGGCGGGAAACGACTCCGGACGGCGGGAAACTTCACCACAGGTAAGTATAAAAGTCTCTTTTTTTTCAGGCACGCAGTACCCGGTGGTTGTGGGCACGTAATCCTGCCGACTACGCCAAAGTTGACTCACCCCCTGGGCCAGTGCTGTAGTGCGGCGCGCGTGCGCGCGGGGGATACCCGGAGCCGGATCCGATGGGGGTAGTAGTCTTCGTGTGGCGGTGACCCGGTCCGCGCCCAGGGTGGTCAAACTAAGTGGCAGTTATTGGTATGATGGTATTAGTGTCCAACTACGCCACCCGTTGAATGCGGTTATGAAACCGCCGCTGCAGGGCAGACCGCTGAGGCCGGTGGTATAGGTGTGCAGCAATGTTGATATAACCCCCAACGGGAGAGGTATGGCCTCAGGGCAGCGGATGTGGGTGATGTTGGGAGTGATGGTGTGGATGTCCCAGCACTAACGGTGCGACAAGGAAGCACGGAGACGCGAGGGTACAGTTCAGGGCCTTTACTGATGGTACAAGGCAAATTCCCCCGGGAGTACTGGCTAGTAGTTGGGGCCTGGTTAGTCTGCGAGTAAGCCGGAGTTCCCCTGGCCAGGTGGAGTTGTAGGCCTTCCCGTTAGTCTGTACCCTTCCTGGCTACCCTGCTTTCAGCGGTTACAAGTAGCCCACGTCCCTGGGTATACCGTGTGGTGCTCACCCGTATGGCTGGTGACCTGGGGCCTCCTGTTAGCCTCCGCTCCGGGATGGCGGTGCTGGTCCCTTCGTTGTGACTGAGCCTCCGGGCTTTTATGGCCAGAGGACCTGGAATCCCCTGCCGGATGGATTCTGCTGCTGGGTATATATTAGTCCTCACAGCCTCGGACTCCTGTGTCCGGTTTTAGTACCTTCTCCCAGGGCGAGCTCTGCACAGCTCCAGCCCCTGGCGCTTCTCCTTGGCTCCTACAGAGCTCCTGATGTCTCTCTGTCCCTGTTTCTGGGTGTCCAGACCAGACTCTGTCTGGAACTCCTCTCTCTAACCCTGCCTCAGCCCCAGTTTATGTAGGGGAAGTTCTTCCCTTCCCAGGACTGGGCAGGAGGTGTGGCATGCTTAGGATTCCTGCCCAGGAGACCTCCCACCTGCTCACAGACGTAATACTGCTATTACTGTGGAAACCAGACCCCTGGGGTGCCACACGTATGTCCCTAGTAACCCGATGTTTACCATGGTTACCAGCCTGCTCCTGCTTCAGCAGGCTGGCAACCAGGAGCAGGACATCGTGGAAAGATTCTTTCCACGATGTCGCTGCTCCCCTGATCGTTGGTGAGCCTGCCTGTTTGACAGCTCACCAGCGACCACATAGCGACGCAGCAACGATCCCTGACAGGTCGTATTGTTGTCGGGATCGTTGCAGCGTCGCTAAGTGTGACGGGGCCTTAAGTTGTAGCTTTGCTTTGTTAGATGTGTGTGTGCTTAGGTCTGTGTCTCATTTCTCTGATCTTGTTGCCGGACCTAGGATTAGTAGTGAATATTCATGTGGATTATCCCTTCTGCTCTTGTAGCTCTCTGATTTCAGGTATCTGACCCCAAACTTAGCATCTGACTATCTGTTTGTCTTACCCCCTTGCCTTATCCTCCTGGCATTTGACCCTGAACTGTTTCCTGACGACGCCTTTGTCTTGCCTCTCTGTACTTTGAGCCTTCCTGGTATCTGACCTCCTGACTACCCTGTCTTACAACTTGCCCGTGAGTAGTGACTCAGAGTCACAGCTTGCTTATTGATCATCATGGCCCCCTGGATTCTGCAAAACTATTTAGCCATTAAAAGTAGATCTGTTACCAGTTACCACTATACAAACTGCATGTATTGTCAAATAGATCAATTAGACTTGTTGAGGTTGGTGTGCTTACTTTGAAAATCCATGGCAGAATGGCCGTACAATCCTTTTTGGGAGTTTTCAAGTTTCATGTTAAAATGAGTAGAGGACTCTTAGAATGCTCATCTTGATATCAGGACTACATACCCCTTCTGATGTATATTTTCAAAGTAAGTACATCAGTCTCAGTAGCTCTAAAAGATCTATTTAATAATCTATACAGTTTGTGTTGTAAAACTTGATAGATCTGCTGTGACCAATACGCTCTAATAATATTTTTGGTGGATCATTACCTGGAAGTCAAATACCGTATTTTTCGAACTATAAGACGCACCCGACCCACCCCAAATTTTGGGGTGGAAAATAGGAAAAAATATTTTTTTATAAGATTGAGGTCCGTCTCATAGTTCGAATAGATATCTTACCTGGGTACAGCAGAGCGGGGGTCACAGGAGGCATGTTCCCTCAGGAAGCTGGCGGTGGCAGAAGTAGAGCAATGCTGCGGGCTCTGAGTGGGAGAAGGGGGTGCCCCAGCAGCGGGGGGTTGCGGTGGTGGAGCGGGATCGCAGGAAGCAGGGTCCCTCCCTCAGGAACCCAGCTGCGGTGGCAGAATCAGTGAGATGCTGCAGGGCCGTTGTCGGTGGTGAGGCAGAGGGGAGTGCATTGCTTTTCCGACTGCCATCTTCCTGAATCCATGGTCTACTGGGAAATGGCCACCCGAGTCAGCGCATGCACAGACTAGGATCTTGGCTGTCATCTCCCTGAGGCTCATGGCTTCAGGAAGATGGCCGCCGGAGGTGGTGCTTGCGTGGTTGAGATCTCATCTGGGCCGAGATCCCAGTCTGCGCATGTGGTGCATGGCTTCAGGAAAGAGTCCGCCGGGAAAGCCCTGCTTGACCACCGATACGGAGCCCGCACAACACAACACTTCTGGTGCTGCCGGGTTCCTGAGGGAGGGACCCTGCTTCCTGCGATCCCGCTCCACCACCACCACAACTCCCTGGTCCGCTACATTCGGACTATAAGACGCACCCCCCATTTTCCTCCCAAATTTGGGGGGGGGGGTGGAGTGCGTCTTATGGTCCGAAAAATTTGGTTAACATGTGTATCTACCAATTTTACTTTATAGCTAGGAATATATATTCGGTATTGTCAGTGGAAAAAACGCCACATGAATTAGACGAACTGTGATGTCACTTGCCCCCGCAGAGCCCCTTTCCTGCCCCAGCTACGCCCCTTTTTGTCGGAGCTAAGAGAAACTTCCGTGAAAATGGTAAAAGTTGCAGAATTTTTGCACAGTTCCAAATTGCACAAAAATTTTAGTGACTTTTCAAAGCAATTTTTGCCAGAATTTGGATGAATCAGAGAACATGAATGTGAACTCAGCTGAAAGATGTAGACATAGAACGTGTCTTTAATGATGACTCTGGCGGTGAATAACATCAAACAGCAGCTGCTATTTTTTATTGTATAGCTTCATTTTACGTAAGCAAAAATACACTGTAATATCATTGGAATATATTTATAAGTGGATCTTTATGGACAGTGAGTGAAAACATTTATCGGATTGGTCATTTCATCATTATACAATCAAATACAAAGGATTTATTTTTTCACAACTGGTTTGTTTCTTCTGAGGACATTGGAGAAGTTAAATTATCAAGTTCACCGGACTCTGAAAGAAAGGAAAAAAAGTCAGATTGAGTGATATATGTTACTGGGAATACTGGTTTGTAGATTATAATTCTTATGATTTAGTCATCAGGACAGACATCTTTAAACTTCTGCATCTTACCGATGTCCTAGAATGTCAAATTGCATCTTGAAATGGCAATCGTGAATTTGGACTTTTTTATAGGGGTTGCATGCTGCAAGTGACTACGGAATTCGGATCACGCGCACCCATATAAGTCTATGGGTGCATCTGAAATATCGGCCTGCACTCGAATGTCATCTGAGTGCAGTCTGATGTACACTCACAGAGACAATGGAGAAGATAGAGAAATTAAGTTCTCTGTCTTCTCCGCACCTGGGCTGAAATTCTCTCAAGCAAAAGAATCGGAGCACACTCAGATGACACTCGGATCAAGCTCTGACAGCGTTTGAGCCAAGTGTCATCAGTATGATCGGCCTGATTCTCTCGCATGAAAGATTATACAGCAGTGTGAGCTAACCGTTAAAGGGTTTTTATAGGTTAACATTTTTTGACATAGGCATCCTGTGAGTAAAAAAATGGAAAATCAGCTTATTCCCTGCCACTGCAGCCCTGTCTCTTTGCCACGACTGCAGCTCATGACCACTGCAGTCAATCACTGGGTCCAGCAGTCTGTATTGGGGGGCACTGTGGGGGGGTATAATTTGGAATGGACTGTTGGGCATCGTGGTACTGTGGGGCTGGCATCATGTGGAAAGGCCACTGTGGGGGCATCATAATGTGTGTGTGGTGTGACTTGGGCATCTTACTATGTGGTGGGAATGCACTGTGGGAGCATCATAGTGTGAGTGTGTGTGTGTGTGTGGTACTGTGGGGGCATCATACTGTGTGTGGGGCAATGTACTGTGGGGGCATCATACTGTGGGTGAGATTGACTATGATGCATCATACTGCGTGAGGGAATGCACTGTTGGGACATCATACTGTGTGGATGGAGCACTTTGTGGCATGAGGGTCAATTGTGTAGCTAAATAAAAAAAATAGGTATCTCTTTCCCCCTAAATCACCCCCGCCCTCAACAATGGCCAAAACAATGTGTCACTGCCATTGCAATTGTCTGTGGCTCATGAGAAATAATGTTACCATCAGTAGCATCTAGCAGAGCATATCCTTAGGTAAGTTGTGTATAGGATGACTGTGTATAGGGTGATTTAAGCCTTTTCCCTAATTTGGGCTAGACAGAACATTGTACAGAGCTGTACTTACCTTTCAGATGTAAATATGTTAAAAATTCAATCAGCGTACGCAGGACTTTCTCATCGGACACAGGTCTAAAAAAGTTTCCTGGAAAACATAAAAAAAATATTAAAATGCGCGTGTCCTATGTAAGGAAAGGCTTAGAGATGTGGCTGTGCTTTTTATGTTCTCCCTTTGGCTTCTCCATGCAGGGACCGTCCACTGGACTCTTTTCCTCTTGTCCGTACTCTTCTCTCCAAGCCCAGCTTATAATGCAAACTTTGCTTTCGTAGGCAATGCAGCAGCATTTTATCATCACACAAAGTTCTCTGCTTTCATCCCTTTTTTTAGTTGATCAGTTTCCTGTGTTCTCATCTCATCACACATGAGGCTCTCTATTTTGGCGCTAATGTCATTCATTCATGTAATGTCCATTCATCCTCTATAGGATTGCCAGTAAAACCTTAGAGGGGTTGTCCACTACTAGGACAACGTATTCTTCATCTAAATGTTTGGCTCTGATAAAATAAAAAAGCCTATACTCACCTCCAGTGCCGGCGCTGTTCCAGCGGTGTCAGCACTCATGGTCACGGGGCTCTCGTGCGGTTGTATGACACGTACCCGGTGCCCAATCAGTATTGGCGTCACTGTCCCCGCTTTCTTACGGATTGAACATAAAGAGGACGTGAGATATCAATGGCAGACTGGACTTCTTCTTCATGTTCAAAATGTCCGAAGGCGGACGAGAGCCCGGGAATGCAAGTGCCGACACCGCTGGAACGGCGCCGACACGGGAGGTTAGTAGAAGCATTTTTACTTTATCGGGGCAAAACATTTAGATCAAGGAGGGGTTGTCCTAGTAGTGGACAACCCCTGTAACGCAACATTCAGCAGTCCCATTAAGAAAGGGTGGAGGGCAGGTCGCTTATGTGTTCTGCCTCTACACCCTTACATGGACAAAAGTTCCTCAATTTGCCGGTTGGTCTAGATCCCCTCTGTTGGACCACGACTAATAAGTAGGTAGGAGATAATTTATGGGGGCAGCATGGTGTCTAGCACTGTTAGCTTTGTGGCCTCCTGGGTTAAACAAGTTCTCCAGGACTTTAACATTGATGGCTTATCCCTAGGATAGGTCATCAATGTCTGATTGGTGGCGGTGCAACACCCAGCACCCCCGCCGATCAGCTGTTCCCGGTGTCGGTGGTGGCTGGAAGTGCACAGAGCTCCGTCCACTGTATAGTGCCTGCTGCCTGGTACAAACCAGTAGGTGGAGGATGTGCAGTACCCAGTAGCGGCCACTAGTCAATCGGAGCCGTGCTGTGCAGCTCTGCAACTGAGCAGTTCCAGCCAAAAGCGGAACAGCTGACCGGCAGGAGGTGCCGGTTCCTCACCTCCACTGATCAGACATTGATGACCTATTAAAAAATCCCTCAATTTTCAAAAGGAATTTTTAACAACAAGTTGATTATTTTTTCAAGCAATTTTAACCATTCGTGATGTTTAGAACTCCTCTTTAACTTATATCTGTACAAATCATAATGTTTTTGTAACCGGTCCTGGATAATATAAATACTATTATTAATATCAATTGTTAATGCTCCTCTGCAATCTACAGAGAATACCAGCTTATAATATATACACATATAAAATATATAAATTAATGAACTAATGTATTTTATGTTTCAAAATCTATGAAAATTCTAAATGCAATAATAACCTGACATGGAATAAAACAAATGGCATCTGGATCTTATTTCTTAATTGTAGACAAATAATCCAATTGTATCTCCCATCGCTGGGGTCACATTCAGGTTAAATATTGTACATACTTCCCAATTGTATTTCAACATTTTAATGATTCCATCATGTTTAAACTGCAATAATCATTAACTTGGCTCCAACTTTCTTTAAGTCTACGTATGCTGGGACGGGGCTTTATGTTAGGGAGTACCGGTGTCACACTGGTGCCGGACGTACAGTAATAATCTGATACTGTAGTACAATAATAGTAAAATAATGCAAAAACAATAGGAAACGAGAGGGAATACGGATTATAATAATCGTCATACTATATTTTATATATATATATAGCTAATTAATATATTAATGTCTCTCTATGTATAGGCTAGCCATAAAGTATATATCAACCTTTTAAAGGGAAATTTGTCAGCAGGTTTTTGCCAGCCTAATCTAAAAGCAACATGATACAGGGGCAGAGATCCTGATTCCAGCGATGTGTCACTTACTGGGCTGCTAGTTGTAGCAATGATATCCTGCTGATGAAATAGTGATTTTATCACTACAGGATTAGTAAACCTGCTGCCATGTAATCCTCCATATTCATGAGCTCTGTATAACCCCGCCCCCACCAGTGACTGACAGCTTTCTGCCTATGCACAGTGTACACAGAGAGCTGCCAATCAGTGTTGTGGGCGGGGTTCTACAGAGCTCAGAATTCCAATCAGTGGTGTGGGCGGGATTATACAGAGCTCATCATTCCAATCAGTGGTGTGGGCGGGGTTATACAAATCTCAGCATTCCAATCAGTGGTGTGGGCGGGGTTATACAAAGCTCAGCATTAGAGAACCGCTAGATCTGCAGCAGAGAAAACATGGATTGTGTCAAAATGACAGCAAGCAGCCCAGTAAGTGACACATCCCGGGAATCAGGGTCTCTGCCCCTATATCATGCTGCTCTCAGATTACATAGCAAATACCTGGTTCAGAGAACTCTTAGATCTGCAGCAGATAAATCAGAGATTTTATCCAAACTGCAGCAAGCAGCCCAGTAAGTGACACATCGCTGGCATCAGGGTCTCTGCCCCTACATCATGCTACTCTGAGATGGGGTAGCAAACACCTGGTGACAGATTCCCTTTAATAGCTTTTTATTGGTTATTTATGGCTGCCACTAGGGGGAGCATAGAAGCTTTGCATTCTATTGTTTACCATAGAAATGTATGCAGCAAGTTTGTAAGCTCCCTCTATTGGTGACTGCTATAGGCCAGAAATTTAGTATTAAAGGGATTTCTGAAACCGGAAAACTCCTTTTTCCCAGCTGCAGTTTGTTTAAGAAACAAACTTTTATTGACTCACCCTCCCCAGGTCCAGTCTCCACTACTGCTCCGGATGTCTGTTAATGTCTGCAACACATCGACAGCAATACAGCCAATAACAGAAGCTCAGAGCCTGATTGGCTGCAGCGCTGTGTAAATGACAAAAAACACAGCAGCAGCGGCAGAGACTCAGTGCAGGACCTGGGGAGGGTAAGTAGAGAAAAGTTTTTAAAAAAATAAAAGAAAACAAGCAACAGCTTGGGGAAAGGGGTTTTCTGAAACTGGAAAACCCCTTAAACCTCTGCAGAAATCTGGACTTTTGTATTAGAAAAATTGAGCTCCAACCACAATAAAATGAATCTGTACATAACTGTGGAACAATTAATGGTGTCCAAGGGTGGAAATTCATCTTAAAGAGGACCTGTCACCGGGTCAAAAGTGGCCAGTTTTTGCTCTTATTTTAAAAAAAAGAATATTTGGGAGATCTGGAATAAAAATTGGTCACTTTTGACCGGTGACAGGTCCTCCGTGAGGACTCGCGAGCAATTAAAGTGATCCTTCACTAATGCTGTTTCTAACAGGACACAAACTTTCTTTTTACTGAATATATCATTCACATAGACACAAATTTCCTGATCATTGCTGGTTTCTTGGGTCTCGTACACAAAGAAATGCTGTATATTATTGTAGACATGGCTTTTATATGTTGTCTCCATAAAGGCATTGTATTTTCCATACAATTACCGTAAATGAAAGAGTTTTCCATCATTTTCAGTTTTTCTCAATATAGTTTTTATTATGATTATTATTATTAATTTGCAGGTTTGGGCAATATTATTAGTAATAGTAATTTTCAGTTTTTCTCAATATATTTTTATATTAATAATATTTAAATGTATGATTATTATTAATAATAGTTTATTATTCCTAATAATTTTCACGTTTCACAATCTTATTATGAATCATAATTTTCAGTTTATCTCAATTTATTATTCATAATAATTATTAGCATTTTTTTAAGCTATGATATAACATGTTATAAATACACGATCAAAATGAAAATGATTAAATAAAATAATACTGAAGAATTACATAATATACTAGTAAATAATTATATTGGGACAAAAATGATGACATAATAGTACTACTACTACTACTACTAATATAATAATAATAATAATAATAATAATTAATAATCAACATTTTCATTAATGTCAATAATAATAATAACAATGATTATTAGTTTATTGTTAATAATAAAAAATGCATAATAATAATAGTTATTATTAATAACATTAATGAAAGTGATTATTAATAGTTTATATTATTAATTCTTATTGTTATTCATTTTTTGTCCCAATATAACTATCTATTTACTAGTATATTACGGATTTCTTTATTATTTTATGTAATCATTTTCAGTTTGATCATGCATTTATAAAATGTTAGATCATAGCAAAAAAGAACTGCAACAGAAGTAAAATAACCATTAGTGTAATAATATAACTAAATCCTGACTTGCTCCAAGGAAAATGCACATTTACATTCATTTTATTAATACAGCTATGGAGATTATGATCACATTGCCGAAATTGGATTAAAATTCCATGTATTTAACACTTACATCTTACGGGTAAGAGAAGCAGAATTATGGTTGATGTGGTTTTATTGGCAGCCACTAGGTGGCAGTAGTTAGCTTTCATTCATTTTTGATTTCCAACCAATCTGCGACAATATAATTAGAGCGCACATTACCTGACTTTACATCCTCTTCTATCTGGAGCTCACGTTTCCCAGCTAATCCATGTTTGTCATTGAAAGATCTGTGGTTATCTACGGCATCTGGTAAATAAATCAATTGTTGCAGTTACTTCGGATGGTTTCTGAATATTATGGATGTGTCATGTCGTTTTATAAACATAAAGGTGAATGGTTGGAATGCACATTACTAGTACAAGAGAAGGCACAGATCTGCAAACATAAAAAAGTATTATTTATTAGGATACAATGAATGTCCACTCAAACTCTGAATGTTTATGGAGGCTGCATGTACTGAAGCTTGACTTTGTTCAGGTGATCTTCAGTATGAGACACACACTCGGTAGTTTTGGTAAGTGGAGATCCTCAGGGGTGTAACTTATACCAATCACACTTTCGTTACCTACCCTATAAATAGGCAGTCATTGTATATTTTTGAGGAAAAATACACTTTAAGGAAATCCTTTATACATGACAGTCTAATATTTGTGGAGCTGTCCCGGGAGGTAGGGGTTGTGTCCCCCCTGCCTTCAACTGTATCTGTGTGATGAGAACACAGATACAGTGGAATACAATGGTGGACAAGGAGCCAACAGATCCCTGCTTCACCATTTCTAGAAACTGAAGATCCTACAAAAACATTCAGGTCAAGTGACCTGAGGGTCTGGATAGGTCCTTCAGACACTACCTAAACTAGCAGCAGAGGCCAGTAACAGCAGGGATGTGATGCTTGTGTGGGGGCATCATACTGTGTGGGGGAACTGTGAGGGGCATCATACTGTGCATACCAAGAAGCAAGGTTAAAGGGATGCTCTGAAACCAATATCGATTTTCATTCTAAATGTATATCTATATCTAATCTCTTTTGTAATATACTTTAAATAAAAAGTCCCTATCATTCTCTTTAACGGCTTTATATATATTTTTTTACCTACCTCCGTTTTTATGACACTTTATTTGATTATCTACTGTGCATACTGGGATATTCAAAAGGGACGTCATCAGGGAGCAGAGGCTTCGGTCACTGCCACAGCCTCTGTCCTCACCGTGAAACGAAGCATTATCAGTGATGTACGTTTCAGGGGCTGGGCTAGCCCCTTCTATACTGAGCATGTGTCGGTTCTCAATTCCAATGTATGCTAAGTACGAGCTCACTTGACACTGTGTGGTGTTACTTTCAATGCACAGTGACAGTGCGCTCCCTCACCAGTTCTAATGAGAAGTGACGAGCCGGCAAGAGAGTGTAAGGTCAGTGTGCATTATAAGGAGAGAACCCGGTAACCAGAAAAAGCCGAGACCAGAACAGATGTCACTTTTGGGGGCGGGGCTGATCTCTGTTGGCTGCTTTCTCTCCTTACAATATCCACTGGCAGTGCGCTCTCTTGCCGGTACACTCTTCACTTCTCATTAGAGAAGTTTTTGTTTACTTTTGTTTTCCGGTTGTTTTTTTCACTCCATTGAATAATGAAAAAACCCCTAGAGGTTTTTTAAGCAAAAAAACGATAGCAAAAAGCTTCAAAAAACATCCAGTTGCCTTCCGTGTGTCTTTTGAGCTTTCCCATTGACTTGTATTGTAAAGTACATAACATTTTCCGAGTGGAAAGAATGGACATGTTACTACTTTTATCCGATTGGCGTTTTTAGAAACCTGAAGTGGTTATAAAACGTTCGAAAACCTGAACATATGAACTGCGAGTTGTTTTTACGTAGAAATGCAAATGTTCTTTCTTTTGATCATTTTTTCATAGGTTTTTCAGGCGGTTTCCGCCGCAGAAAAAGAAATCATGTGCACATAGCCATTAAGTTCTTTTGGAAAATAAAAATCCCACCCCCCCCAAAAAAAAAATTATAATTTTTGAGGATTTGGAAGTTTATTGCCACAACATCTGCATCTCCTAAAAAAAGCTTAGCAAAAATTGAAAATGAAAAAAACAAAATAACCCACTATACTCACCTCCACTGACGGGTTGAGACTGTCAGAGCACCAGGAAAAAGAGCCACAGAAACGCCAGAGGAGATCAGTACAGAATATTTCTTTTGTTTTATCCAAAGCAGCAAATCTATAGAAAATTCTGCACCAAAATCCAAACAATTTCTGAAGATTTTATGCCTCTTTTTATTTTTTTTGTTATTTTTGCTTTTAGAAAATTGTGCATTTACAGTTATGGATTTAGGATACATTTTTTACATTTTACAGAAATGGGATAAAGATATATTTTTCCACCTCTAATAGCCTTTTAATTGGGAATTATTAGTCGTGAAAGAGTCTTTCCAGGTTTTATGTAAAGTAAGTTTAAGTATTTTATTATCTTCTATTCTGGTTTTGAATTTTAAGGATTACTTATTTAAAGGTACGCTCACATAAACATGGGGGACTCTTCTTTTCCCATTGAAATGGGAATTTTCTTAACCAGTAAAAGATGATCAATACTACCTGAAATAAAGGATGATGGCTATTAGCCAGTCTAACCAAGCTGGCATCTGGCAATACCAGACCCACATTACGCCACTTTCATTCCGTTAATTAAAACGAGTGCAGAATCACTACCGGAGATTCAATTGAGTGATATAAAACAGGAAAATTAAGTGCTAGACCATTTATAAGGGATAATTCTGCAATTTTAACCCCAATTTTTGTTTTTTTACAGCCACATCCATATGTCACTGTCTAGGTGCACAGCAGAAACTACTGCATGGATATGTGTGTAAATAAATTGACATAGTATTTCCTATCCTATCATGTCTTGATATGTCCCATATATTAAAATGTTTCATCTCCATTCTCAAAAAAACTGATTTTATTGCTCAGTGCCTAGGTTACCGGCCACCACTGCAATCTTGCTGCTGTGACCTAACATGCACAGTCCTTATGAGCCCATTCCAATAGAGCTTGTAAGCACTATCCTGAACGCAGGCTAGGATCACTGGAACATGACGTTAGCGCCTGATCCCAGCTAGCTTCAGGGCTTCTATATGACAGCACTGAGAGTGCAAGTTGTGCAACAATGCTGCTAGATAGATCTATCAATCAAGCTGGAGAACCTGCCCAACTGTCAGTCAATAGAACCTGCCCCCGGCAAGCAGGAGGCAGTGGAGCAGAACGCACATACCAAAGAGCATGAGACAAATCCTTTAATCTAGATGCAGTGCTTCTATATAGCAGCATTGAGAGTGCAAGTTGTGCAACAATGCTGCTAGATAGATCTGTCAATCAAGCTGGAGAACCTGCCCAACTGTCAGTCAATAGAACCCGCCCCCGGCAAGCAGGAGGCAGTGGAGCAGAACTCACCTACCGAAGAGCATGAGACAAATCCTTTAAACTAGATTCAGTGCTTCTATATAGCAGCATTGAGAGTGCAAGTTGTGCAACAATGCTGCTAGATGGATCTGTCAATCAAGCGGGAGAACCTGCCCAACTGTCAGTCAATAGAACGCGCCCCCGGCAAGCAGGAGGCAGTGGAGCAGAACGCACTTACCGAAGAGCATGAGACAAATCCTTTAAACAACTAATTAATAGATCAAGTGGGATCACTGATTGCAATTAATACGTATAGAAACCTGGTCATCTTAGTATTTAAGATTTAATTAAACATGCATGTTTTTCTTAACCCCTTAATACCGGGCGATTCTTTGTTTTTGTCCTCACGCCTTTTCCACCCTTTCTTCTGAGAGACACTTCTTTTGATTCATTTTTTTTTTTATTTTCTCAACATAGCCATTGAGCGAGCTGTAGTTTTTAACGACACTATTCATTTTACCAAATATTCTACTGAAAAATAGTAAAAAAAAATCTAATTGGGTTGAATTGAAATAAAAAAACAGCAATTCTGCTGTTGCTTTTTGTTTGGTCTTCTTTTTACATCATTTATGTTAACCTGGTAACTTTGTTTTATGAGTCAATGTGGTTTACAGTGAAATCAAATCTATTTAGTTTATTGTTTTTTTTTGTTGTTGTTTTAATGTGTAAGAAAAAAAATTAAAACAAATGACTCCATTTTCTGACATCCATAACTTCTCTATTTTTTGGTTGATAGAGTGGTATGGGGTCTTGTTTTTGTTGGGTGAATTGGAATTTTTATTAGTAACATTTTGGGCTCCATAATACTTTTTTATTTATTTTGATTCCATTTTTGAGCAATTAATATGACTAAAAAACAGCAATTTTATTATTTTCATTTTTTTCAATGTTGACATTAACCATAAGGGATAAATATTTTTTTTCTATTTTATTAGTTCGGACAATTACGCACACAGCACTACAAAATCTGCATTTTTAACTTTTTTAAATTTTGCTACTTACATTATATTAATAGAGGTAATAAATTAATCAATTCAACTTTTATATTTGTCTTTTTTTATATTTTTTTTACATTTTTTTATTAATTTCTTTCACAGACTTAAATTTATGATTGATTGCCTATACTGTTATATAATTACTAAACCCCTAGGAAGCCCAGCTATACATTAAGTGTGAACATCCTCTGAACATGTATGTCAAATGTTGCCAAACTATCTGCCCATAGGCTCAGTTATGTGTAAAAAAACAAACTTTTCTTTACTTACCCTCACCAGGTCCAGAGCTGTATCTCCGCCTCTGCCTTGATCTCTGTTGAATGGCTGAAGTGCTGTTGATGTGACATCACCACTGCATCTAAACAACAGAGACCAGGGCAGTGGTGGAGACACAGCGCTGGACCTGGGGAGGGTAAGTGAAGCTCAGATTACTTTTTTTTTACACCTAACTGAGCCTGCAGGCAGAAGATTGATGAAAGTGGACAACCTCTTTAACCGAAACATAAAGTTTATTCTTCTATTGTTGGTTGAAAAAAAATCATAGGTCAATCAAATTCAACCTTTCTTGATCAATTATACTTTATCACTAGATTATTTAAAACCCACATTACCATTCGTTATTGAAAAAGCAGTCTCTTTATAAATGTTGATATGCCGTAGTTTCTGTCATTATTACCGTGTGGTCGGCATTCCACAGTCTGACTGCACTGACCGTAAAGAACCCTTTCCTATTTTGATGCTGGATCACCTTTCCTCCTCACTTCTCGAATGTCCCCTAATCCCTTTTAAGTCCCTTTAGAAGGGATATATCGTTGAGAGTTAGAGATGAGCCGATGAGGCAAAATTCTAATTCGCCTGTTATTGTGTTTTTCCCTGGTAATTAAATTTGCATTGAACTCATTCTCTGCCAGTTTAATGTCTCTTATTGTGCTCTGGGGTATCTATAGATCCCAGAGCTAATAAACATAATATATATATATATATATATATATATATATATAAAAAAATCCTTATCCCCCCCCGCCTCCCACCTCTCTGGACCCTCTGCTCCTCATTGCATCTTCTGATCCTCCACCGCTCATGGTGGAATCTTCAGACCTTTCACCTACTGTTCCGGGCTGCCGCCGGAACTCCCTCCCGGAGGGTTCTGCACAAGTGTGCGGGTGGTCAATAGCATAATGATGTCACGATGTGCACTGTGACTTTCCTGTTTGCATGCGCAGAACCATTCTGGGCACTATGACAGCCAATAGTCCTCTGGCACAGTGGGAGAGGCCCAAGGATATCATCATGAACAGCGGGGAATCAGAAGATGCAGCGAGTACTGGACGGGTGGCGGTGAGTATTGGCAGGGCCAGAGAGGTGAGGGGTAAGGTGAGTATAAAGATTTTTATTATTGGCCCACTATACACTGTGTTCCAAATTATTATGCAAATAATATTTTCTCAGATTTTCCCAAATTACCTATATGAATTGCAGTCATTGTAATTTTCCAGTCAAATAACTATTAGAGTACAATTGAAAGTTTTTTGTACAAACTGCCTATGATAACAGTATATTTTAAAAAAAATAAAAAACTCAAACTGCACTCAAAATGCATGTTCCAAATTATTATGCACAGCAGAGTTTTCAACCTTTTCATTTTAATAAAGAACAAAAAAATGGTCATTTTTGAAATTATAAGCATTAGCAGGTTATTACAAACTGAAATGAAACAGTTTTCAACTCAAAGCTTTATTCTAGGTGATGTTACATTAGCACATAGGACCCCTTGTTCGAAAGGAGCTTCTGAACTCTCTCGCCCATTGAATTTGTCAGGTTTTGGATGGTTTCTGCTTCAAATGTTTTGCATGAGGACAGAATACCCTCCCAGAGCTGTTGCTTAGATGTGAACTGCCTCCCGCCATCATAGACACTCCTTTTGATGATGCTCCAGAGGTTCTCAATGGGGTTGAGGTCAGGGGAGCATGGGTGCCACACCATAAGTTTGTCCCCTTTTATGCCCATAGCAGCCAGAGATGCAGATGTGTTATGTGCAGCATGAGATGGGGCATTATCATGCATGAAATGATCTCGATGGTCCAGATGGATGGAGTGGAGGATGGCTGGTTTATGGACACCCCATGCAAACACGGCTACGGCGCTAACAAGGAGGAGGTGGAGTAATGTTTTGGGCTGGAATCATGGGGAGAGAGATTGTCGGCCCTTTTAGGATCCCTGAAGGGGTAAAGATGAACTCCATAATGTATGTTGAGTTTCTCAAACAGCACTTCCTTCCATGGTTCAAGAAGAAGAACCGTGCATTCCGCAGCAAGATCATTTTCATGCATGATAATGCCCCATCTCATGCTGCATATAACACATCTGCATCTCTGGCTGCTATGGGCATAAAAGGGGACAAACTTATGGTGTGGCACCCATGCTCCCCTGACCTCAACCCCATTGAGAACCTCTGGAGCATCATCAAAAGGAGTGTCTATGATGGCGGGAGGCAGTTCACATCTAAGCAACAGCTCTGGGAGGGTATTCTGTCCTCATGCTAAACAATTGAAGCAGAAACCATCCAAAACCTGACAAATTCAATGGACGAGAGAGTTCAGAAGCTCCTTTCGAACAAGCGGTCCTATGTGCAAATGTAACATCACCTAGAATAAAGTTTTGAGTTGAAAACTGTTTGATTTCAGTTTGTAATAACCTGCTAATGCTTATAATTTCAAAAATGACCATTTTTTTGTTCTTTATTAAAATGAAAAGGTTGAAAACTCTGCTGTGCATAATAATTTGGAACATGCATTTTGAGCGCAGATTGAGTTTTTTATTTTTTTTTAAATATACTGTTATCATAGGCAGTTTGTACAAAAACCTTTCAATTGTACTTTAATAGTTATTTGACTGGAAAATTACAATGACTGCAATTCATATAGGTAATTTGGGAAAATCTGAGAAAATATTATTTGCATAATAATTTGGAACACAGTGTAGATCAGAAAAATGGCGGCCAGTGGCCGCAATTTTGCTATATCCAAGCGGAAACGAATCACAAAAAATCCGCATTTTGGCAAATATGGATTTTTGTAGAATTCAATTCAACTCAAATTTGTTCGCTGATCTCTATTGAGAACTTTTTGCTACTATAGACAACCTGGTCCATAATTATAAGTTCAAGCTGCAGAATTCCAATGAGGTAGGGATAAAGCTAACTTGGATGGGGTTCCATGACATGAAGTCTTCAAAGCTTCTTTGCATCAGCTTGCTTTATAGCAATGCACATTCATAGCCTGCTCCAAATAATGTTATGACCTTATCAGCTGTCTATACTACTATATACTCCCATTGATAAATCTTTCTAGATTTAGCAGAGGAAGAATTCATACAGATGTTAGGGCTAAGCAATGGCACCACTTACATCAAGGAACGTGCTAGGGTTGGCAAAATAAAGTCACAAGATTTCGTCATTGCTGATGTTCAGGTAAGTGCAATTTTAGGAATTGGAAGATAATCCAATCCTAAAATTCTAACCCCCCAAAAAAATATGCTAATTAGAACTAGTGATGGAAGACAGGAGTATCTTGGCCAATCGGATGATGTTGCTAAGAGCCATCCTCCCGAAATACTGAACAGGTTCATCTCTATTTCTTTATAACCTCTGCTGTTATCATTACACATACAGTTCATATCATTGAGAATGAATAGGTATTTTTGAACCCCCCAAAAAAGATTAACCATAGCAGCGACTAGCTCCAACTAAAGGATTCCCTGATCAACCTTAAAATTGCATATAAACCAAAAATCCATATAAAGCCTACTTTTAGTTTATTTATACCACTGATGAATGTCAATGTCTCTTAAGATGGCTGTAATGCCCCACTATTTGGGAATCATACAGTATTGTATTGTTACGTTGCTATGCAATAAGGTTTGCCTTTTAGAAGTTTGTACTGTCTCTCTCCCTGTTTGTCTTCTCTGCCCTGATGTCGTAACTCCTCCTCCTCCTTTTCTTACTAAATAGTGTATGTCAGTGATGTTAAGAAGCTCATGTCTTTGCATCTCTGGTTCTAAATAGTCTCTTTTACGTACTGTATTTGTGCATAACTACAAGAATTCAACTTGAAAATGGAATCTTCATATGTGAATCTACAGCTATCTGATGAAATCTCTTCGTGTGAGTACTGGTACATAGAAACAGCCAAGAAACTGTGTCTCAAGAGCTTCACACTCGCAGCCTAGTTATGGAGTCAGAATAATGGCCATACACACTTGATATCTTTTGGCCAAACGACAGTGATCTCTCCCAATTCTCCCATACACTGGAATGGCCGGCCGAGTATTTCTATGTTCAGCAGTAAACACAAAATAGCTATACATAATCGATATAGATCCATATTACTGCAAAAATGACCTAAAATTCGGACGGACCATCATACAATACTACTGGAGAATTTCTGCATGACAGAAAAAGTGACGGCCACTAAAGTCCATTTAAGAATTGTGCAAAATATTTTTATTGACACATAAATATAAATTTCATATATATATATACACAAGTAATCAGCAGCAAGGGGACAGATTGATGAAGACAAAAATACATTGTAAAAACATGTGAAACCGTGGCAGCATACAGCTAACCAGAATAATAATCTATCGAGAGCTCAGTTTTATCAGTGGCAGCTCAGCACCACTGATAAAGGTTTCTTCCGAAACGCGCGTCGCGGTGACGCGTACAGTGGTGCTGAGCTGCCAGTGGCTATCCAGGTAATTGCTATGCATAAATATATCTTATAAATGCTTGTTGCACATTGCTTTGCTTAGTACGAGATCTATTACTATGAACCCTGGATTCCATGATTCTATATACATGAGTTAATATTATCATGAGAGTATTATATATATATACACGTTTTGAATATATGAATTATATACACATGTATAAGTGACTCTCGATAGATTATTATTCTGGTTAGCTGTATGCTGCCACGGTTTCACATGTTTTTACATTGTATTTTTGTCTTCATCAATCTGTCCCCTTGCTGCTGATTACTTGAATATATATATATATATCTGAAATTTATATTTATGTGTCAATAAAAATATTTTGTACAATTCTTAAATGGACTTTAGTGGCTGTCACTTTTTCTGTCATGCAGGAATTCTCCAGTATGTTCCCTATCAGCAGCTGATCTCCTCTCCGGATAAAAAGATCTTGAATTCCAACCACCTTTTCCTTATGTTCCCGAAATCTCCTCTGAGGGGGACAGTCTGGAGACCCTTATACACATTAGATAGGCTGATTTTTATCTAGTGTGTACAGCGACCTTTAAAACTGGACATATCTGAGCTATAGTACTGATCATGGAAGGAGACATTTTTCTGTCCAGCTTCTTTGCAGCTTAAAATGGAATGTGACATGGAAGAATGAAAAAAATAAAAAATGTACATATGTAGAGACACCAAATACTAAGTTAATGTCCATTTAAAGCCTAGTAAGTTTCAGTCCCAGAATAAGTATACAATGTAAAGTAATGGTACTGCTTACGTGGTCCTAAGAGATAACCAGCGCTATTCAATGTCCAGCCACGTTTCTCTTTCCCCTGTGAAAACAATCATCGATTATCTAATAAGCTTAATGATATTCATAGATTGTTTAGTTGACCCTGATACCAAATAGTATCCAGACTCATGCTCCTTGGGAGCCAAAATAGTTCAACAATTGCACACTGAAAATACTTTAGCCAGTTGAGAAAAGTTTGGGCAATCTTCAGTAAGGGTTCCTTTGTTTATTGTTACAGCATATATATGTATATCTATCTATATATACAGTACAGACCAAAAGTTTGGACACACCTTCTCATTTAAAGATTTTTCTGTATTTTCATGACTATGAAAATTGTATATTCACACTGAAGGCATCAAAACTATGAATTAACACATGTGGAATTATATACTTAACAAAAAATTGTGAAACAACTGAAAATATGTCTTATATTCTAGGTTCTTCAAAGTAGCCACCTTTTGCTTTGATGACTGCTTTGCACACTCTTGGCATTCTCTTGATGAGCTTCAAGAGGTAGTCACCGAAAATGGTCTTCCAACAATCTTGAAGGAGTTCCCAGAGATGCTTAGCACTTGTTGGCCCTTTTGCCTTCACTCTGAGGTCCAGCTCACCCCAAACCATCTCGATTGGGTTCAGGTCTGGTGACTGTGGAGGCCCGGTCATCTGGCGTAGCACCCCATCACTCTCCTTCTTGGTCAAATAGTCCTTACACAGCCTGGAGGTGTGTTTGGGGTCATTGTCCTGTTGAAAAATAAATGATGGTCCAACTAAACGCAAACCGGATGGAATAGCATGCTGCTGCAAGATGCTGTGGTATCCATGCTGGTTCAGTATGCCTTCAATTATGAATAAATCCCCAACAGTGTCACCAGCAAAGCACCCCCACACCATCACACCTCCTCCTCCATGCTTCACGGTGGGAACCAGGCATGTAGAGTCCATCCGTTCACCTTTTCTGCGTCACACAAAGACACGGTGGTTGGAACCAAAGATCTCAAATTTGGACTCATTAGACCAAAGCACAGATTTCCACTGGTCTAATGTCCATTCCTTGTGTTCTTTAGCCCAAACAAGTCTCTTCTGCTTGTTGCCTGTCCTTAGCAGTGGTTTCCTAGCAGCTATTTTACCATGAAGGCCTGCTGCACAAAGTCTCCTCTTAACAGTTGTTGAAGAGATGTGTCTGCTGCTAGAACTCTGTGTGGCAATGACCTGGTCTCTAATCTGAGCTGCTGTTAACCTGCGATTTCTGAGGCTGGTGACTCGGATAAACTTATCCTCAGAAGCAGAGGTGACTCCTGGTCTTCCTTTCCTGGGGCGGTCCTCATGTGAGCCAGTTTCTTTGTAGCGCTTGATGGTTTTTTCAACTGCACTTGGGGACACTTTCAAAGTTTTCCCAATTTTTCGCACTGACTGACCTTTATTTCTTAAAGTAATGATGGCCACTCATTTTTCTTTACTTAGCTGCTTTTTCTTGCCATAATACCAATTCTAACAGTCTATTCAGTAGGACTATCAGCTGTGTATCCACCAGACTTCTGCACAACACAACTGATGGTCCCAACCCCATTTATAAGGCAAGAAATCCCACTTATTAAACATTACAGGGCACACCTGTGAAGTGAAAACCATTTCCGGTGACTACCTCTTGAAGCTCATCAAGAGAATGCCAAGAGTGTGCAAAGCAGTCGTCAAAGCAAAAGGTGGCTACTTTGAAGAACCTAGAATATAAGACATATTTTCAATTGTTTCACACTTTTTTGTTAAGTATATAATTCCACATGTGTTAATTCATAGTTTTGATGCCTTCAGTGTGAATGTACAATTTTCATAGTCATGAAAATACAGAAAAATCTTTAAATGAGAAGGTGTGTTCAAACTTTTGGTCTGCACTGTACGCATATATATATATATATATATATATATATATATATATATATATACACATACGGGACATACAAAAAAGACTAGGTATGTGCAGAAACTCGTGCCTGCTGTTCCTCTGGAATCTATATTATACTTATGAAGAAAGGTTTACTAAAACCAGTTTTGTTTTATCTATAGAAGAAATACCTAATATGTTATCTCCATTCCCCACCATTAGAGGTGCTGAAATGTCCTTTCTTCTCACCTCCCAGAATGCATGGTTACCTGCCCTGAGCTGAAAGCCCACCAGTTTGTTTTCCCTGTTTACAATTTGGCAGAAAGGAGAGCAGGAGCAGGGAGACAAAGAGCCCACTTTCATTAGAGAGATAAAAACACGTCCCCCACTTCCTGTAGACAGATTGACACCCCCCACTTCCTGTAGAGCAACAAGACTCGCGCCCACTTCCTATAGAGACAAGTACCCGCCCCACTTCCTGTAGAGACAAAGACCGCCCCACTTCCTGTAGAGACAAAGACCCACCCCCACTTCCTTTGGAGAGATAAACACTTGCCCTCACTTCCTGTAGAGAGAATGATCACCCCCACTTCCTGTAGAGACAAAGGGCCTACTTCCTTTAGAAAGATAAAAGCCGGCTCCCACTTCCTGTAGAAAGAATGACACCCCCCACTTCCTGCAGAGCAATAAAGACCCACCCCCACTTCCTGTAGAGACAAAGATCCCATTTCCTTTAGAGAGATAAAAGCCTGCTAACACTTCCTGTAGAAAAAAAATACACCCCTACTTCCTGCAGAGCAATAAAGACCCACTTCCCGTAGAGACAAAGAGCCCACTTACATTAGAGAGATAAAAACCTGCTACCACTTACTGTAGAGAGAATGACACCCCCACTTCCTGTAGAGACAAAGACCCACCCCACCTTCCTGTAATTCGTCTCTGCTGCTTGAAAGGATTACTCTTGACAACAAGAAGTGGACAAATTAGACAGAAGGGACTAGTGTTCTGCATTTTGGAGTGATTTTTCAGGGGTAAGAAAACATAATTTAAAAATGAAGTGATTTGCAGATTGTCTATTTAGCACATTGTCTGTCAAATGAGATCAAGTTATTTAAAAGTACAGCTACCATTTATAATTGCTTATGATGTGCCGAAAGAGAAAATACACCCCTATGTTGAGCATGGAACCAGAAATGGAGCTGTGGAAACCCTGCATGATGCTGATAGCTCAAGATCAGGGCAGCATTGGCAATAAAAGTATGTTTGCTCAATACATTTTTATGATGAACATTTTACAGATATTTTTAGGATGTGGACAACCCCTAAAACTAGAAGACTAAAAGATCTAAGTCTTATAAGAGAGTTTGGGACAATTTTTTGCACAGTGTGAATTGCAGGGGGTGTATGCACTATTTTCTTCATCCCATAAGGGTAGTGTAGAAAAAGACTAAGCTGATTCATGAGTTTTCTAGGCACTGTGAAAATTGCAAAAAGCCTTACTATTCATGCACAATGTCATGTCCATTTTTGGCACAGATTGAATAATTTGAGTTGAAAAAGATTGTCAAAATTTAATTATAATGTTGTACAAAATCTATAGTAAAAGAAAAATTGGATGGTGTAGTGTAAAAGAAACAAAAACCCATACCACAGCTCAGAACGTAAGAGCTGCAGAACCACCATCACTACCACTGGCACCAGCCGCCCGGGCAGTAGTACTACCAAATACAGACCACAATTGTCCTCCTTTGCCTCTGGCAAGCGTATTAGTTGGGAGGAAACGGGGGTATTGTTGAATATAGTGCACATCACTCATCTTAGTCACAGCATGATAATGTTAACTCTGACAGTGACTCTGTCAGTATTAGTCAGTATTTTGCACAGAATGGTCATCCTGATCACAAATGACTAAGAGAGAGAACTTTTGGACTTTTTTATTTTATTTTACAAA
The DNA here is from genome assembly GCF_046119375.1 of Phyllobates terribilis. NCBI lineage: Eukaryota > Metazoa > Chordata > Amphibia > Anura > Dendrobatidae > Phyllobates > Phyllobates terribilis. Next base: position 1,684,985 of record NW_027362971.1, on the reverse strand, counting down.
ACATGAAAAGTCTATCAGTGGGTTGTTTTATTAAATGGGCTGTTGGTTACTACCAGGTTAGCATCCCTGTCTATAGTGAGGTCACATTAACATTACTAAGGCTATTTTACGTTAAAGAGCTTCAAAATAATTAGGTTAAGCCATAAAAGAGATCTTAGAGCATTGCACAAGTCTTTTCGGGGCAATTGGAGACTTTGCAGTATTGAAATCTATGGCAAATCGATTCGATGCAAAACTACTTTTTTTTAATTTATCAAACCTGGCAGATTTTTATTTCAAAAGATTTGATCATCTCCTTTAACTACTACTGTGTCCCAGGAATCATGACAGTCAGATGGTGCCTCTTTGGCACTATGTCTGCATATTCGTGAGAGATTTTGTCAGTCAGTGTTTGCTATTGTCTACCGCCACTTTAAGTGTGGCCAAGTAGTACCATAATCTCTAATCTTATCTGAAAAATGTCCTGTTAAAATTTGAATGTGATACTCCACATCCTTAGCAATGATAGTATAGACGAAAACTCATTCATTTAAAGAGGTTGTCCACTACTCTGATATCTATCCTTACAAAGGTTCATCAATGTGGAATATAAGATCAGTGGCGGTCCAAAAGCAGACACCCCCACAATCATCTGTAAACAATTTACAGAGCTGGAACAGCACAGCGCCGTACACTGTAGTGGCAGTTCTTGGTACTGCAGCTCAGCTCCAATTCATTTCAGTAGGACTTGAGCTGCAGTACCTGAGATCGGTCACAGTAACGTGTACGGAGCTGTGATATTGTGCTTTGTACACTGTTAACAGCTGACTGGTTGTGATATCATATCAGATTTTGGGCCGCCACTAATCTGATATTGATGGCTTATACCATGTATGGGTCATCAAAATTGAAATAGTAGACAACCCTTTTAAATGAACGAGCTTTCATCTATAATACCAATGCTAAGGATAGGGGTTAATTTAAAAATCTTTCTTAAAAATCACAATTAGGCCACGTTCATACGTTCAGTATTTGGTCAGTATTTTCCATCAGTATTTGTAAGGCAAAACCAGGAGAGGAGCAATCAGAGGAACAGTATAATAGAAACACGTCACCACTTCTGTATTTTTCACCCCCTACTGGTTTTGGCTTGCAAATACTGATATTAAAAAAACTCACCAAATACTCATCGTGTGAACGCGGCCTTATAATAAATATCTAAAAAAATAACTAAAAAGCTTCATCAATTAGGAGAAACTTTTCTATAATGCACATTCATGACCCTAGCCATACATAAAAAGTCTATGCCATCACAGATACCCATATACACTAATAATGCCCATGCCCTCATGCTCTCACATTTAATTGGCACATCCTTTGGGTCAGGAGAAGAATTATTATTTGGTTTGTAAATTATATATTAGAAAATATACTTACGGTTAAGACTAGTCCAAATGTCTGTGAGATAGTGGCACATAATATTAAAGATACGAACAGGAGACCTGTGCACTTTTCCATCTGGATGAACATAGTAGAAGAAAACAAAAAACGTCTAAGTAACAAAGGAAAAGGACACAATACTCAAAAAGTATAAATCTCACTGTAAATGTAGGTTCAAACAATGATTGAATGAAATCGATTCCCTTTTAACAAGAAGGCAAAAAAACATTTTAAATATAAAGACATATAAGCAGAAATGTACCAAGAATGGTCTTAACCGGGGAAAAAATTCAACTTGGTGCCCTCTCAACTTATAACTTTATAAGTCTCCACTTTGGCTCCCAGTATCTAAGGCACATGTTCCTCCAGCCACCTTATTACCCCTGGCTAGTGTACACTACTTTGTAAAATTACAAATGACAGTATCTATATTTTTATATAATACGCTCAATTTTATATGTTAGAATTAAGTCAAGGGTTTGTTCAGAAATCTTCAGGTCACGTCAAACTCTTTTGTGCCCTTGTTGAATGTGCTTGACCTAAAATGTCACTGCTCTTGAACATCTAGTATCATCAAGGATGACAGCATAAAGCATCTTATCCAATATTTCACATAAAATAAATCAGCTATGTTAAAATCTTGCACAAATATATGTAATATAATTGCACTATTTAGTGTGTATAGCAAAGGGAACGTCATTTACTGAAGAAAATCAACAATTAAAATATTGTTCTAGAAAAGGGAGTTATAATTGTATTAAACATCTTGAAAATACATAGAAAGAAAGCAAAAAGAAAGAAAGAATGAGAGAGAAAGAAAGAAGGAAAAGGAGAGAGAGAAAGGAAGAGAGAAAGAAATAAAGAGAGAGGAATAGAAAAGGAGGGAGAGCAAGAAAGAGAGAGAGAAAGAGTGAGAAAGAAAAAGAGAGAAAGAGAGAGAGAAGGAAAAAGTGAAAGAAAAAAAGAGTGAGAGAAAGAGAAAAAGAAAGAGAGAAAGTAAGAAAGAAAAAGCAAAATGCAAAGAAAAATACAAATAAATTACAAATATTGTTCTATAAAAGTAAGTTAGAACTGTATTACACATCTTGACCATACATAGAGAGAAAGAGAGAAAAAGAAAAAAATGAAGTAAAAAAATAAATGACAAATATTGTTCTATAAAAATAAGTTATAACTGTACTATAAATCTTGAATATACATAGAAAAAAAAGAGAGTAAAGAAAGAATGACAGAGAAAAGATGAGAGAAAGAAAGAAATGGAAAGAAGGATAAAGAAAGAAAAGTAGAGAAAGAAGGAAAGAAAAGATAGGAAAAAATAAGACCAATATTGCTCTATAAAAGTAAGTTATAACTGTATTCTGTATAAGTGTATCAAGCTGTATGTTTGAATATACATAGAAAGAGGAAAGAAAGAAAGAAAGAGAAAGAAATGAGAGAGAAAGAATGAGAGAAAGAAAGAAGGAAAGAAAGAAAGAAAAAAGCAAAGAAGAATAAAAAATAAATCACAAATATTGTTCTATAAAATTAAGCTACAACTGTATTACATATCTTGGACACAAAGAAATAAAGAATGAGAAAGAAAGGACAAGAGAAAGAAAGGAAAGAGAAAAAGAAAGAAAAAAGTAAGAAAAAAAGAGAAGAAAAGGAAAAAGGAGAAGAAACAGAAAGAAAGAAAGAAGTAAGAAAAGAAAAAGAAAAAATAGAATAGTAGAATGAAAAGAGAAGAATGAAAATGCAAAAAGAAGGAATGACTAAACTTGGAAATAAATAATCTGAAGCACACATAATATAAAATAAAAAGTAGCAATGATATTGAAAGAGCAGACAGACCTTGATGTGACTTGCGGCTCTGTGTCTGCAGCTTCTCTGTCTGGTGTCTTGCAGTGGAGGGCTACCGGTGCTTCCAGCTGGCATACAGAAGGAGTTATGCTCTGCAGACTTGTCCAAGAAAAATCTCAGCAGGAATCTCAGTGCATTGTAGGACAGGCAGGTCTCCCCTGGGCGTTTGTTGTATCTGCTGTGGGGATTGGCTATTTATGGTCGGCACCAGGATCATATGGACCGCTCTCCCTCCCTGAGGGCGCATGTGATGGAGTCAGACGTCACTGGATCATTTCCACTCCACAAGTCACTGCATTAAGGGAGGGCAAAAATTACTGCAATTCAATTAAAGGTACTTTGAAGCAATATGAAGGCAAAAGACAGATAACAGCCCTGGCAATTACCTGTGATTATGGCATGGGTGGACAGTTTGTACCAGTCCAAGAAGCTTCATCCTACTTGCCTCCTCTTCTTTGGCCACTTCCTTCTATACACACAAGATAATGAATGGGGGCATTATATTACTCTGCCTCTGGTTATAGAAATTTAAATATGTTTAAGTCCGGCCAGAGGAATAAAAAGAACGAATCTACCACTTAAGAATGATGAGAAGAGTAAGCTATGAATAAAAAAGACATTATACGCAGCGCCTTCATTGCTTCTCCATAAGACCGTCATCACATTAGTGCGTGAAGAACGTTGTACTATAAAGATTTGTGACTTACAGAGGAGATGAGTAAATATTATTGTCGATTATGCCAGAAAACGTCGAAAAGTCAAAACTAGAATATATAACCCAAATTATAACCATATAATAAATGCACAGTATGTCCTTAAAGACTAAGGAGGATCGATGAAGCCATACTGTCGTCATGTTCTGGAATCGGCTGATATAATTATATTTTCTTGTATTTTTTTTTGTTACTGTGGGATTTTTGCAGTTTATTGGTTTTGTATTTATTAGTTAACGTAATCATCAAATACGTATGTGAAAAATGCTCATTTTACTTCCATCCAGTGGAGTTAACTGATGTTCTGGTCATCCTGCAAATAGCATTTTGCTTATTAGAAGTGGTCAGTCTATTTCCTAGAAATGCAGGATGTGGGTGGCTGCCATTATCATTATGTACTTATATGAAATCACATGTTCCTTAAGTAGGAAACTAAAGAGTATGTAAACTATATATGAAGGTGGATGGGGTACAGGGGTCATCAGGGTCAGGGCATGCTGACTGATAGACATTTAGGTAAAATACTAAGATACATTTAGCATCTTGAGGATCTCGACAGTTCTGTTAGGGCGTATTTGTAAAGTCAGGGGATTTTGGGATTGAGTTTAGGTGAAGTATTCCAGTTTGTCAATGAATCTAATATAGTTTTTAGGAAGATTCATCAATCCTTTGAGGTTGCATTTGATTTCTCTGTGATGTTATTCAATTAATGAATGGTCAACATCTCCTTTCAACTTTTGTAAGATGCAAATCCCAAAAATGCCGGCAACCATGACAAATTGTTGAATATAGGCATGGACATGAGGTTCTAATTCTGCCCGATGTCTGAACACAAGGCCATGAGAATCGTTTAGATTTAATTCTAGCTGTGTAATCCCTTAATTGGTGACTTACTCATATACAAGCTGTGTATAGCAAGCTGCACCATCATTTGGAGCCGATAGGCTTTTCAATCAATCTCTATGGTTATAGGGGATATCCGAAACATTGGAGTTTTATGGCTATGGTGCTAAGAACTTACCGGTAGGTGGTTGTTAACTACTTGCCTGTTCTGCCCTGCTACAATCTGTCCGGGTTCAGACCGGTGATTCTCTGGCTTTATTTGACCTCAAACAATCACAGCTAGGGAGCCGGCTGTCAATCAGCATGACATTGGCACAGCCGCCCCGTTGACAGAGCAGAGCAGAAGAGAAGGAGCTACTTTGTCAATGTGACATCCCAGGAATCAGGAGAAACACCAGCAGAAGCGGCCCATGACTGCTCTGAGCCAGAACATACTGTCGCAGGGCAGAACATGCAACTACCTGCTGGTAAGTTCTTCTTTTCCTATATCTGCATTTTCAAGACAATACTAGTTATGCATTTTCTTGTGCCAAGTTAGTGAATAAGGACATTATGTTTTGGCAACACGCTCGCAACTCCATCAATAAATGAGATTCGGATGAGCTGTAGACTTCAATTATCAAAGGGAGTCCAAGGTTGCATGTTTTGGACTCCATCAAGGGCATGTTTGAATCCCGATTCTTTGGTTGTTTAGATGGAACCCTAGATAGGCTCACCGACGAGTGGCTAAAACATAATGTGAATACACCCTTACCGTCCATCCTCCGCTCGTAAAACTGTATAATCAGGTATAAGGTTTTTTTTGTGTTTTTCCTCTGAAATATTTGTTTTACTCTTCAGTAACGCAATGGAGATAACCTTTTGTTTGATGTAAAGACTCCATATTCACCAAAAGATAATGCAAACCGTTTCATTCATAGAATCACAGGACAATTCGCATTTAAATAACCATTATCAGACATTCATCAGATCATTAGATTTTCTGTTTTTGCACCATGGAAACCTGTATGATAGCCCTTGGTAATGTGTGAAAGAATATAATCCATTCTGTGGACAATACATATAATCTAGGGTTGTGGTGAAGGTCTAATGACCAAAGACATTTACTTAAATATGGATTGTCCTAAAAAAAGATTGTGAATAACAGAATTTGCATGATATATCTGGATCTAAGTTAGGTACCAAGCACACTAAGTATAGCAGAGCCATGGTTTTTCTGTTTTTTTTTTTTATTTTTTTTATGCCTTTTCCAAACCTAAATATGAGCCATAAATAGTTGTATACTGATTAGTGGTGACTGTAGCCTACATATCGATAGAAGAGCAGGGGAACGGTAGTGCTAAGAGTGAACCTTGCACTAGTATCAATGACCAAATGTTTAATTGTAACCTTCAAATACTTAAGAAAACCTGTAGTATCTAGCCAATCTTGTCTTACACATTATTGTTTTGTGTTCAAAGTGGTTGACTAGCTTTTCAATCCTTTGCCATATTCCTTAGTGCACTACATGGGCATCAAAGAAGGCAAAGAACAGTTCTTCAAGATAAACCAGACTCCTCCATGCACTACAAGGACAGACTGTTATGATCTGCAACATGTACTAAGGAAAGAAAGAGGAAAGCTGTCCCTACAGTAAGACTAAGCTGAATCCCTACGATGTAGCGGGCTGACTGTTCCTAGCGAACAGACCTGCCTTAGTCCTCGGCTAGTCTGAACAAAGACCTATAGCATAAAGGGAGAGGTCCCTAAAAGAACTAAGGACTGGGACAAAAATGGGACACCTCCTAAACAGAGAAGTTGTTGCAGAACACAAAATGATAAACTGACAAAAAGGTACTAGAGGTCCCAGAAGGACCAAGCGAACTGACAGAGAAAGGCACCGAAGCACCTGGCTAGAGAGACAGTCAAACACTGAAGTCCAGCACAGCCAAAAGGGCGAAGCTGGAATATAAAGGCAGATGGTCACGTGACCGCAAAACACACGATGGAAAAAAACAAACAGGAGGGTTCTAACAGTACCCCCTCTTTTATGAGGATCCTCCGGATCCTCCAGGCCCAGGCATATCCAGAAACATCTTGTGGAAAGCTTTAACAAGCCTAGGAGCAGAGACATCATCCGTCCTTACCCAGAAGTTGTCTTCGGGACCGAAAACCTTCCAGGAGACAAGATACTGTAATCTCCCTCTATGCCATCTAGAATTCAAGATACGAGAAATTTCATATTCGCCATCTTCCACCTCAGGAGGAACTGTGACAGTGGCGTCCCTATCTGACACATCAGCCTTTTTCAACAAGGAAACACGAAACACAGGATTAATCTTCCAGGAAGTAGGGACATCCAACCTAACAGAAAACAGGTTAACAACCTGAAGCACCTTAAATGGACCCACAAACTTAGGACCCAGTTTTTTAGAGGGAATCCTCAACCACAGGTTCTTTGAGGACAACCCAAACCATGTCACCCACAGTAAAAAAAACCTCCTTACGTTTCCTGTCAAAATACTTCTTGGACTTCTTGTTAGCCTCTTGAAGGTTGCAAACTCTCTCCAAATCACCGGAAAAATTCTCCTCCTCCGGCACCGCCGACCCCAATTTGGAGAACGAACCAAGAGACGGATGTCTCCCAGTACAACAAAATAAAAGGAGAACACCCAGCAGAGGAGGATGTATGATTGTTAAGAGCAAATTCTGCGAGAGGCAGTAACTCAGACCACACCTCTTGATTGTCCGCCACAAAACAACGCAAAAACTGCTGAACATCCTGGTTCTTTCTTTCAGTCTGTCCATTAGACTCAGGATGATACCTAGACGAAAATGACAAATGGACTCCCAACCTGTCACAAAAAGCACGCCAAAAGAGAGCCACAAACTGAGGTCGTCTATCAGAAACAATATCCGTGGGAACGCCATGAAGCTTGACAATCTCCTTAACAAACGCCTTAGCAAGTGTCTTGGCGCAGGGCAACTTAATGAATGGAACCAAATGACACATCTTACTAAAACGGTCCATGACCACCCAGGTGACAGTAAAACCCTCGGACACAGGAAGATCAGTAATAAAATCCATTGTGAGATGCGTCCAAGGCGCACTAGGAACCTCCAGAGGACAAAGCAACCCCGCAGCAGGAGTATGTGAAGCCTTTGACCTAGCACACAGAGTACATTGACGCACCCACTTGATGACTTCCTTCTGCCATCCCGGCCACCAAAAACTGCGACTGATAAGTCTCTTAGTCTCAGAAGTTCCTGGATGACCTGCCAACCGAGACTCATGACACTCCACAAACAAATCTCTCCTAAAGCTTCTAGTCACGAACAACCTCCCATGGGGAATGTTAGATGGGGCATCATCTTGAGCTTTCAGAATCCCATCCTCCAAAACAAAGTCTAATGTCACTACCACAACTGCTTTCTGTAATATGCTCTCCTCCTCCTCAGCACCGACCGTAGGAGAGAAGCTGCGAGATAAAGCATCGGCTTTAACATTCTTAGTACCAGAGATATAGGTAACAGAAAAATCAAACCGAGAAAAAAAAGTGCCCACCTAGCTTGACGGGCATTCAAGCGCTTGGCAGCATCCAGATAGATTAAATTCTTATGATCTGTAAAAACCTGAATAGGAAATCTAGCGCCTTCCAAAAAAATGACGCCAATGTTCAAACGCAAGTTTAATAGCCAGCAACTTCCGATTTCCAACATCATAATTCAGTTCGGTTTCCGAATTTTTTTTTCGAAAAGAAGGCACAAGGATATACTCCATCCCTGTTCTCGTAAGACAAAACTGCTCCGACCCCCACCGATGAAGAATCGACCTCGACCAAAAAAGGCTTGGTCTCATCAGACTGCATAAGGATAGGGGCAGAACTGAACCTCTCTTTGAGATACTTAAACGCTTCGATGGCCTCAGTAGTCCATTGGGCCGTATTCGCACCTTTCCTGGTGAGATCGGTTAGAGGCTTAACAATTACAGAAAAATTCTTAATGAATTTCCTGTAATAATTGGCAAACCCAAAAATCTCTGTATAGATTTCAAACCAATAGGCCTAGGCCATTTCTGCACAGCCTGAACCTTCACAGGGTCCATCTCAAAGCCCTCGCTGGAGACAATGTAGCCCAAAAAACGAATTTTCTGCACAGCGAACTCACATTTCTCCAGCTTAGCAAAGAGTGAATTGTCACTCAATAACTGCAAAACTTCACGTACACTCTGCCAATGGGACTCTAGATCTGGTGAATAAATCAAAATGTCATCCAAATACACAACCACATTCTTACCAATCAAAGGTCTCAGGATGTCATTAATAAGTTTCTGAAAAAATGCAGGTGCATTGGTAAGACCAAAAGGCATCACCAGATTCTCAAAATGACCTACCTGAGTGTTAAAAGCAGTTTTCCATTCATCAGCCTCCTTCACTCGTAACAAATTGTATTCTCCCCGGAGATCAATCTTAGAGAACCACTTGGCTCCCACTAACTGGTTAAACAAGTCAGGAATTAACGGCAATGGGTAGGAATTGCGTACGGTAATCTTATTAATTTCACGAAAATCCAGACATGGACGTAAACCCCCGTCCTTTTTTTTACAAAGAAAAATCCAACTGTCACAGGCGACTTAGAAGGTCTAATGTGACCAGCAGCCAGGCTAGTCTGTATGTATTCCTCCAAGGCCTTTCTTTTAGGGATAGTCAGATTAAACAAGCGACTCTTGGGAAGAGTAGCTCCCGGAACAAACTCAATGGCGCAATCATAATCCCTATAAGGAGGTAAAACTTGCGACTCCTCCGAAAAAACCCTCCAAAAATCTTGAATAGGTACCGGTAATTCCCCCTTTTCCACAGCCGCAATGCGACCACTACAACATTTATCATAGCACTTCGGACTCCAAGACTTAATCACATTAGTAGATCAGTCCAATAAAGGATTGTGCAGTTTTAACCAAGGCAATCCTAGAACAACTGGAGAGGGTAAATTATGCAACACAACCAAGTCCAAAATTTCTTGGTGAACTCCATTGATAGTGAGGGGAAATGCAGCAACCTTGTGAGTAATACATTTCAAGGGAGTGTTATCAATTGCAATCACAGAAATAGGTGATGACAAAGGTTTGGATTTCAAGTTAAGTTTTTACAAAAGCCCTTTATCAATCACATTAAGTGTTGAACCACAATCCACAAATACCTGAAATTCAATCAAATCTCCCTGCAAAGTAGTACTCCCAGAAAGAAATACTTCTGCAGAGCGTAAACAAGCAATACGGGCATACCTGACCTTTGTTTTTTCTTTACTTAAACGAAGCTCACAATACTTAATCAAATGGTCAGCTTTACCACAATAATGACACAATCCCTCAGTGAACCACCGGTCTCTTTCCTGAGAACGGAGTGACATTGCCCCAACCTCCATTGGTTCTCCGCCGTCTGAGCAGATTTTCTGGGGACTAGGACCTGACATTACAGGAGTCTTTACCTCATTCAGTCTGTACCTCAGCCTCCTATCCACACAAACAGCTAATTGCATGGCATCCTGCAGAGTCTCAGGTGCGGGGAATGCAATTACCAGATCCTTAACCCTTTCACTCAGACCAGCAAGAAATAAACATTTCAGCGCAGGATCATTCCATTTAACTTCTGAAGCATATCTTCTGAAGTGTGTGCAATAATTTTCAACATCACCTGACCCCTGATTCAAACGCCTGAGTTCTGCCTCAGCAGATGAGATTCTATCAGGATCGTCATATAATAGACCCATGGCAGAAAAAAATTCTTCTACAGACCTTAAACATGTATCATTAGGTTGGAGAGAAAAGGCCCACCCCTGTGGTTCATGGCGCAAAAGTGACATAATAAAACCAATGCGCTGTGATTCATTCCCAGAGGACCCTGGTCTCAAACGAAAATATAACAAACAAGCATTTTTAAAGGAAAAAAAATCTTGCTGTTTACCATAAAAAACATCAGGCAGTCCTACTTTGGGTTCCACAAAATGCGCTCCGGAACAGCTACTCACGTGTTGCTGCAGCTCGGCCACCTCCAGAGACAATCCCTGCAAGCATTGAGCCAAATCCTGGATGGAAACCATACTGATCCCTAAATTTCTTTCCTTTTAGTTTTTTGGGCTGGACTTACTGTTATGATCTGCAAGATGTACTAAGGAAAGAAAGGGGAAAGCTGTCCCTACAATAAGACTAAGCTGAATCCCTACGATGCAGCGGGCTGCCTGTTCCTAGCGAATAGACCCGCCTTAGTCCTCGGCTAGTCTGAATGAAGACCTATAGCATAAAGGGAGGGGTCCCTAAAAGAACTAAGGACAGGGACAAAAATGGGACACCTCCTAAACAGAAGTTGTTGCAGAACACAAAAAGACAAACTGACAAAAAGGTACTAGAGGTCCCAGAAGGACCAAGCGAACTGACAGAGAAAGGCACAGGAGCACCTGACTAGAGAGACAGTCAAACACTGAAGTCCAGCACAGCCAAAAGGGCGGAGCTGGAATATAAAGTCAGATGGTCAAGTGACCGCAAAACACAAGATGGAAGAAAACAAACAGGAGGGTTCTAACACCGACTATTGAGTTGGTCTTTCAAGTGGGACTACCCCACATGGCTCCTGTTAAATGGATAGTGGTAGTCCAAACTGCACCATATGTAATTCAATGGGGACATCACCGAGGAAGGCTTGGCCACTTATTCAAAGGTAGTGTTGAGCCACCCCCGTAGTGTTCGAGTTCGGTTCGGTTCGTCGAACACCCGTGTGTTCGCCGAACTGTTCGTCGAACTGTTCGTCGAACACCTTCGAACACCGTTAAAACCAATGGCAGGCAAACAAAAACACATAGAAACACATAGAAAACACCTTCAAAGGTGTCCAAAAGCTGACAAACTGCTCAGAAGACATAACTAACACATGGAAAAGTGACAAGTACATATAGTCATGCGAAAATAAAAGAGGTGGAGGAGTAAAAGGAGGGGGAGACACAGATATAGGCATGTCATGCTCTTCTAAAATCCAAAAAGTGAGAAGCCGACACGGCCAGTCCGCTCCTGCCCGTGCCACCTCCGTGTCGCCGGGTTTGTGCCAGAGCCGCGGTGAACCCTGACGGCCAGCCCCCCTCTCCCAATACTGGTGCCTGTCCGCTGGTGGGTCGAGCGAGCCCCCCTGTGGTGGAGGCAGCTCTAAGCTTTTTAATTTAAATTGTCTCTCTAATTTGAATGAATACACTTTAAATCCATTTACAAGGATCTATTGGAGGGCAAGTCTCATGCCAGCAGCCGCGGTAATTCCAGCTCCAGTAGCGTCCACTAAAGCTGCTGCAGTTAAAAAGCTTTTATAAGGATCGAGCTCGGCTGTCCACCGCAAGGCATCCTACTGCCAGTCCCAGCCCCTATGCCTTGGGGTGCCTCCTGATGCTCTTCACTAAGTATCCCATGGTCCCGAAGCATTTCCTTTGAAAAAATTAAGTGTCTAAACTACAGGTGGTGCAGCTTGCTTAACAGCCTGGATAATCCGCTGACTAGCAGACACTGCTACTAGGCACAAAGTATTTCCTGGGCTAGATGCAGTTAAAAATTTGTAATTAGATACTCTCGTTGGATGCTGAGAAAGCATTCCATAGAGTCTCCTGGCACGCCATATATGATTCTCTTAAAAAGCTTGGGGTAGGGGTCTAGGGGACCCTTTTATAGCCCAAATCACGGCCCTGTATCGCAATACGTCACCTAGGCTGAAGATAAATGAAACTGTAGCACCCTGAGGGCTCGGTTGCTACAGACGTATTGCACCTCACCCAGAGGTGTGATATCTCACTCTCAGGTAAGGATGGAGTGTGGATCAGGACCCGACACCTGCATGCATTACACCACATTGCCGTGGGGCAGGGCGACCAATATGCCCCTGAGATGGGCACGACAGTCCCTGTCCCTGGCTGGAGTGGGGGGAGGGAACACTGAGGAAGGGGAACCCTGTAGTGCAGGAGCAGGGAGGAAGCAGTTCCTGGGTGCATTGAGAAGGGAGTATAAAAGGTGGGCACCATCTTAGTTCAGTGCAGAGAAGTCTGAGCAGAAGTGGCAGGGAGCAGGGGCTCTGCATGAGCTCTGCTCCGGAGGCGGGCCTAGTAACAGAGGCCCAGGCCTGGAAGAGGGAGAAGGAAGGAAGAGGAGCGGAGAAGGCTCCAGGAACGAGGAATGAAGGGATCCCAGGGGTGCGGACGGGCGAGTCGCCACCGCACGCCCGAATCCACCTGCGTGGAGGGGTCAGGCCAAAGGGGGAGACCGGTCCCCGAACTAGTGGAGGCAGGAAACGACCCTCAGCTAGAAACCGGAGGCTCTGACATTTTATGTGGCGCAGCCCCTCGCTACACCCGCTAGGAAGGCACCACATAGGGTCAGGGAAACTGGCGCCAAGTTTACCAAGAGGAGGCCCGAGGCAGCCGGACAGAAGTGTTGGTAAGAAAGGCCAGACAAAGGACACACAAAGGGGGTCCTGTGAAGTGCTCCAAAGTTATCTGGGAGTTGTCTGAGCCCCTCACCTGGTGAGCACAGTACGACGTGGGCAGCCGCTACCTGCAGACGTGGTCTGGATAATAAGAACTGTGAGTAAAGGCCCTGAACTGCATCACTGACTCCGTGTCGTTACTGCTGCTGCCCTGCACCATCACCCCCATCCTCCGCATACACTGCCCTGAGGCTATACTCCTCCCGTGGGGAGTTATGCTACGCTCTGCTGCACCCACAACACCAGCCTCAGTGGTCTGCCCTGTAGCGGCGGTTCACTCTGACCGCAATCCACGGGTGGCGTAGTCGGACATTTAAACATGAAAACCACATAAATAGTTCCGCCACTGGTTTGACCGCCCTGAGCCACGGAACTGGGTCGCCGCCACGAAGACTACAACCACCAGCATCCACCAAAAAGGGTCCGGCTCCGGGTGTCCCAAGGCCTAGGGGGTGCGTCAGAACATTTTCATCACCTTTCACAATCACCAATGGGACAAGGCAGTGATGTCCTCTGTCCCCTCTCTTATACATCCTAGTGACGGAGCACCTGCTCTCATCAATTCGCCATAACCCCAATATTAGGTGGATTGAGGTGGGAGGCACCGAGTACAAGTGCTCTCTATTTGCTGATGATGTCCTAGTATATATCACTCAATCACATATATCCATCCATGCTGTTATGGCTGAAATAGATCACTTTGTTACATGGTAAAATTTTAAAATCAATGCAGCGAAGTCTGAGGCCCTCGATGTCTCCCTCCCCAAATCCATATAGGATTCCATCCAGTCCAACTTTCCCTTTGCCTGGCCCTCACAGGGTATCAAATACTTAGGAATTCCTATTCATAGAGACCTCTCCCATCTATGTTATCTTAATTTTGGGCCCTTTATTGAACAACTCCATACAGACCACGGTTGGCAAGTAAGTGAACCACTGGTGTTTTGTGGAAAAGCACATGTACACTGCGTTCCAAATTATTATACAAAAAGTGTTTAGGAGTGATAAGGGAAGAATTTGTTTGTTTGTCAGTTAAACTCATTGATGGTGATGTGTGTCAGGGCTCTTTATATCACTGTAAGCAATTACAGACACCTGTGCTAATTAGTTTGGCAGGTGTGTCCAATGAAAGGCAAGACTACTTAAGAAGGCTCTCTCACATTATTAAGCAGCCTACATTTTCTGCCAAAATGGGAAAGAAAAAGGATGTGTCGGCTACTGAGAAGCAACAAATTGTGGAGTGTTTAGGTCAAGGCATGACTACAATCAACATTGTGCGATGATCAGGATGAAGTGTCTTGGCAATCAAGAAGTATGTAGCTGATTCACAATACACACGTGTGCGTGCTGATAAGGGCAAATTGAGGACTCTTTCCTACAGGCAATTACGTCAGGTTGAAAGAGCAGCGGCAAAAAAGCCTTGTCATAGCAGCAGACAAGTTTTTGAAGCTGCTTGTGCCTCCAACGTCCCCCGAACAATAAGATGCAGGGTCCTTCAGAGGTTTGCAGCTGTGCATGCGCCATCCTGTCGACCTCCTCTATCCACTTCACACAAGCAGAAACGGCTCCAGTGGGCCAAACATTACATGAAGACTGATTTCAAAACTGTTTTGTTCACGGATGAGTGCCGTGCAGCGCTCGATGGTCCAGATGGATGGAGTGGAGGATGGCTGGTTGATGGACACCCCACGCAAACACGGCTACAGCGCCAACAAGGAGGAGGTGGAGTAATGTTTTGGGCTGGAATCATGGGGAGAGAGATTGTCGGCCCCTTTAGGATCCCTGAAGGTGCTAAAGATGAACTCCATAATGTATGTGGATTTTCTCAAACAGCACTTCCTGCCATGGTTCAAGAAGAAGAACCGTGTATTTCACAGCAAGATCATTTTTCTGCATGATAATGCACCATCTCATGCTGCACATAAAACATCTGCATCTCTGGCTGATATGGGCATAAAAGGGGACAAACTTATGGTGTGACCCCCATGCTCCCCTGACCTCTACCCCATTCAGAACCTTTGGAGCATCAGTAAAAGGAGTGTCTATGATGGCGGGAGGCAGTTCACATCTAAGCAACAGCTCTGGGAGGGTATTCTGTCCTCATGCAAAACAATTGAAGCAGAAACCATCCAAAACCTGACAAATTCAATGGACGAGAGAGTTCAGAAACTCCTTTCGAACAAGGGGTCCTATGTGAAAATGTAACATCACCTAGAATAAAGTTTTGAGTTGAAAACTGTTTGATTTCAGTTTCTAACAACCTGCTAATGCTTATAATTTCAAAAATGACCATTTTTTTGGTCTTTATTAAAATGAAAAGGTTGATCGAAAAGTTTGGGGGATCTAAGAGTGTGGCAACCCAGTAGTCATGATTACTTCGAATTCTGACAATATGAGGGTCATGCTGCAGGTAGTGCAGCAAGAAGGCACTTATGTGCCTTGCGCATCTCGGAGCCCCAAAATTATTTTCCGGGCTAGATGCAGCTAAAAATTATTTTTAATTTTAAATCTGGTGAAGCTTTAGTATAGATGGCCTAATAGGATCAGTGCTGCACACTGCTACAAAGCCCAAATTATTTTCCAGTCAAGATACAGATAAACATGATTAGTAATTTGAAAGCTTAAAACGGTTGGTAGGGTGATTTTAACCAATCATCAAGCTTTTACTCTCCCCAGGATGACACAGGGGTAGAAAAGTCGTTTCGGATCCATGATTTGTTCATCTTTATGAACGTGAGTCTGTCTACATTATCAGTGGAGAGCCGCGTGCGCTTATCTGTCAGCACACCACCAGCAGCGCTGAACACACGTTCAGACAGAACGCTGGCTGCGGGGCATGACAAGATCTCCAAGGCGTAAGTGGCTAGCTCCGGCCATTTATCCAGATTGGAAGCCCAAAAAGAAGCAAGGGTCCAGTGACACAGTCGTGGCTTCAATGTTTACTTGGAGATACTCCTGTACCATCGTCTCTAGGCGTTGACTATGTGTCAGACTTCTTGTCTCCTGTGGCCTTGCAAAGGATGGGCTAAAAAAGTAGTGAAATGATTCCGCAAAATTGATGTTACCAGCAGATACTGTGGTTCTGTTACGGTTTGAGTGCTGAACACTTGACGGTCCCACGGTTGGCAAGTTGGAACTGTGAGATTCACTACGTGCACCACTGGTATTTTGTGGAAAAGCACATGTAAGATTCTGCAACAGTCTCTGCTGATACTCCTGCATGCGTGCATCCCTTTCTATGGCAGGAATAATTTCTGCAAATTTACTTTTGTACCGGGGATCTAACAGTGTGGCAACCCAGTAGTCAGGATTATTTCTAATTCTCACAATTCGAGGGTCATGTTGCAGGTAGTGCAGCAAGAAGGCACTCATGTGTGTTGCGCATCCAGGAGCACCAAGTCCCTGTTGTGTTGGTGGCGAGGTAACAATCATGCTTCCTTCCTCTGTCCTCTCCCCCCAACCTCGCACAACAGAAATGTGATCAAGGTCTCCCTCATCTGATGAGTCTTCCATCGGTTCGTCCTCCACTTCTTCCTGGGCTCCTGCACCTTCTTCACTAGTTTGGCTGCTACCATGCGCCCTGGTAAAACCATCTCCCCCACCCTCACATGCCTGCCGCCTTGGTGCTGCCGACCGTCTGGACCTTGCAGATGTTAGCCCTTCCGCATACAACTCCTCCTCCTCTACTTCCTCCACCTCCTCTTGTGCCACCACCTGACTCCGAATTCTGTTTAACATGTGCTCCAGCATGTAAATCACCGGAATAGTCATGCTGATAATGGCATCGTCAGCACTAAACATCTTCGTCGCCATTTCAAAACTGTGCAGAAGGGTGCATAGGTCCCTGATCTGAGACCACTCCTCCAGCGTGATTTGCCCCACCTCTGAATCTCGTTGGCCCAGGCTATACGTCAGAACGTATTGCACCAGGGCTTGTCGGTGCTGCCACAGTCGCTGCAACATGTGCAGAGTTGAATTCCACCGGGTAGGCACATCGCATTTTAGCCGGTGAAGTGGCAGGCCCAACGACTTCTGTAGAGATGTAAGTCGCTGAGCTGCGGGATGCGAACGGCGGAAGTGAGCACACAGCGACCGTGCCCTCTGCAGAAGGCCATCTAGTCTGGGATAGTGGGCTAAAAATTGCTGGACAACCAGGTTCAACACGTGAGCCATACAAGGCACGTGTGTGACATTGCCCCGGCGAAGGGCTGCACCCAGGTTTGCAGCATTGTCGCACACGGCCTTCCCTGGTTTCAGGTCCAGTGGAGACAACCATTCATGAAATTGGTTCTCCAGAGCTGACCACAACTCCTCAGCTGTGTGACTCACATTTCCCAGACATTTCAATGTAAAAACCGCCTGATGACGTTGAGCCCTACTGCCAGCATAGTAAGGAGGTGTGCAGGATCCCTTCTGCGCAGTTAGAAAGCTTGTGGCATGACCAGACAGGCTTTGGGTGCAGGTGGAAGACCGAGAGGAGGTTGAGGAGGCAGAAGCAGTGGAGGAACTTTGACATAAAGAGGATTGACGCACAACTCGTGGGGACGGCAAGACTTGGACAGCAGCCCCTTGTCCTGCTGTCACCATAGTTACCCAGTGCCCAGTCAGCGACATGTAACGCCCCTGTCCATGCCTACTCGTCCAAGTGTCTGTGGTGAAATGCACCCTGTCACACACAGAGTTTCTCAAAGAAGCGGTGATGTTGTGTGCGACATGCTGGTGGAGCGCAGGCACACCTTTCTTTGAGAAGTAGTGCCGACTGGGCATCTGGTACTGGGGCACTGCGACGGACATAAGGTCTCGAAAATCCTCTGTGTCCACCAGGCGGAAAGGCAGCATTTCTGTAGCCAAGAGCTTGCAGATGGTGAAATTCAACCTCTTAGCTTTCTCATGGCTAGGAGGAAATGGTCTTTTACTTGTCCACATCTGAGGGACCGAGGGCTGGCTATTGTGCTTAGACGGGGTTGATAAGGGTGTCCCCGGCAAACTGCCGGTCTGTGAGGAAGATGCAGGCGGACATGTTAGGTTGCCTTGATCCAAAGGTGGTGCTATCGATGTCGGACAGCGCTCAACACCAGCTGGTGTTACCACCTCCAAAGAAAATGATGACCTGCCAATCACGCTGGCTGTTGCGGGTAAAGAGGTGGCAGGTCTGCGCCCCAAAACAGGTGTGACTGCTGTCCCCCCAGTCACAGAGGATGAAGAGGCCGCGGATGCACAAGATATGGCAGACGGTGATTGGCCCGGCCGGCTAGGCCGCATTGTAGCACACTGAGCTTCCCACTGCAACTTATGCTTCATGTCCATGTGCCGGTTCATGCATGAAGTACTCAAACTATGTATTTTTTGGCCTCTACTTAGCTTTTGCTGACAAATGTTACAGATAACACGAGTTGGGTCATCTTTATCGATCTGAAAAAATGCCCAGGCTATGCAAGGCTTAGCACCCATGCGACCTGAAGAGCCACCACGACTTGTGGTGAGAGGCAGAGTTGTGTTTGAGGATGCAGTTGTTGACGTGCTTCCAGTACTACGTCTCTGTCCAGGAAGGCGCAACCTGACCTCGTCGTCACTAGCATCTTCCTCCACCTCCTCTGCTGACCTCATCTCTTGGCTGACTGTGGGTTGACAGTAAGTGGGATCTCCGACCTCATCATCATCACCCTGTGCGTTATCACACCCGTCGTCCTCAGAGCCAACCTGTTCCTGCCCTGACAAAAAACTAAAGTTGTCGCTCCAATCAGGTATTTGAGTCTTATCATCGTCTTCCTCATTGTCTCCACCAACAGGAGTTACAGTTTGGGAATGAGGGTCTACATTATGGTCAGAACCTTTCTGCGTCTGGTCCTGGATCCGACTCATAAAGATTCTGGGCATCAGTGCAGATCATTTCCTCGTCTGGATTCACAGAAGCGCTGGAGTCGACCTCTGATTCCCAGGCTATAGTATGAGTAAACAGCTCTGCAGACTCAACCATCTGTTCTACCTCATACTCAGACGGGCAGCTGGAGATTTGGGAGCTGTGAGGAAGCAAGTGCGATTTGGGTGACACCTTTGAGGACTGGAGTATTTGTGATGTTGAAGTTGATGTGGAGGAGAGCCCACTTAAAGGAGCACTTGATATCCGTTGAAGCACCTGCTGTTTTTGTGCCTCATCTGGAATTTGTAGCGATTGGCGTGGCCGTAAGAAAGGGATCTTATCACATTGTCCGCTAAAAGAAGTAGACATTTTAATTTGGCTGGAAGATGGTCTTTCTTCTGCAGATGTTACTGTTGCTTTAACACCTACCCCACGGACACAACCTTTTTTCCCCTTCCCAACACGCCTATTCCCCTTTCCACCAGCAGCAGGCCTTTTTCCACTCATTTTGGTGGTTAACTAATTCACAACTCTGGAGTTGTTTGCACAAAAAAACAATGGATGGTAACCGAGCAGAGCTGAGTGGCCAAACTGTGGTATTAGGCCAAAACTATTGGCTGGGTTAGATGCAGAAAAAAATTATTTTGAATTTGCAACCTGATGGAGGTCAGTATAGATGGACTAATACAAATAGTCCCACACACAGCTAGAAGCCCAAATATTTTTTCAGAGGTACTGTAGATGCAGATAAAAATTATTTTTAATTTGCAACCTGATGGAGGTCAGTATAGATGGACTAATAGACCAAGTCCCACACACCGCTAGAAGCCCAACTATTTTTTCAGAGCTAGATGCAGAAAAAAATTATATTCAATTTGCAACCTGCTGGAGGTCAGTATAGAAGGACTAATAGAACAAGTCCCACACACTGCTAGAAGCCCAAATATTTTTTCAGAGCTAAATGAAGAAAAAAATTATTTTTAATTTGCAACCTGATGGAGGTCAGTATAGATGGACTAATAGACCAAGTCCCACACACTGCTAGAAGCCCAAATATTTTTTCAGAGCTAGATGCAGAAAAAAATTATTTTTAATTTGCAACCTGATGGAGGTCAGTATAGATGGACTAATAGACCAAGTCCCACACACCGCTAGAAGCCCAAATATTTTTTCAGAGCTAGATGCAGAAAAAAATTATTTTTAATTTGCAACCTGATGGAGGTCAGTATAGATGGACTAATAGACCAAGTCCCACACACTGCTAGAAGCCCAAATATTTTTTCAGAGCTAGATGCAGAAAAAAATTATTTTTAATTTGCAACCTGATGGAGGTCAGTATAGATGGACTAATAGACCAAGTCCCACACACCGCTAGAAGCCCAACTATTTTTTCAGAGCTAGATGCAGAAAAAAATTATATTCAATTTGCAACCTGCTGGAGGTCAGTATAGAAGGACTAATAGAACAAGTCCCACACACTGCTAGAAGCCCAAATATTTTTTCAGAGCTAAATGAAGAAAAAAATTATTTTTAATTTGCAACCTGATGGAGGTCAGTATAGATGGACTAATAGACCAAGTCCCACACACTGCTAGAAGCCCAAATATTTTTTCAGAGCTAGATGCAGAAAAAAAATATTTTTAATTTGCAACCTGATGGAGGTCAGTATAGATGGACTAATAGACCAAGTCCCACACACTGCTAGAAGCCCAAATATTTTTTCAGAGCTAGATGCAGAAAAAAAATATTTTTAATTTGCAACCTGATGGAGGTCAGTATAGATGGACTAATAGACCAAGTCCCACACACCGCTAGAAGCCCAACTATTTTTTCAGAGCTAGATGCAGAAAAAAATTATATTCAATTTGCAACCTGATGGAGGTCAGTATAGATGGACTAATAGACCAAGTCCCACACACCGCTAGAAGCCCAACTATTTTTTCAGAGCTAGATGCAGAAAAAAAATATTTTTAATTTGCAACCTGATGGAGGTCAGTATAGATGGACTAATAGACCAAGTCCCACACACCGCTAGAAGCCCAACTATTTTTTCAGAGCTAGATGCAGAAAAAAATTATATTCAATTTGCAACCTGCTGGAGGTCAGTATAGAAGGACTAATAGAACAAGTCCCACACACGGCTAGAAGCCCAAATATTTTTTCAGAGCTAAATGAAGAAAAAAATTATTTTTAATTTGCAACCTGATGGAGGTCAGTATAGATGGACTAATAGACCAAGTCCCACACACTGCTAGAAGCCCAAATATTTTTTCAGAGCTAGATGCAGAAAAAAATTATATTCAGTTTGCAACCTGATGGAGGTCAGTATAGATGGACTAATAGACCAAGTCCCACACACCGCTAGAAGCCCAACTATTTTTTCAGAGCTAGATGCAGAAAAAAATTATATTCAATTTGCAACCTGCTGGAGGTCAGTATAGAAGGACTAATAGAACAAGTCCCACACACTGCTAGAAGCCCAAATATTTTTTCAGAGCTAAATGAAGAAAAAAATTATTTTTAATTTGCAACCTGATGGAGGTCAGTATAGATGGACTAATAGACCAAGTCCCACACACTGCTAGAAGCCCAAATATTTTTTCAGAGCTAGATGCAGAAAAAAATTATATTCAGTTTGCAACCTGATGGAGGTCAGTATAGATGGACTAATAGAATGATGCTATGCCCAAAAGATTTTACTTCACTAGGTGCAGTAAAAAAATTGGTATTCTATACACAGGTGTTATATCTTGCAACACAGATAGGCTACTCCACTGACTAACACACTCTGCAATAGGCCAAAAAGGATTAGCTTTGCTAGATTCAGCCAAATGCTGTGAAAAAAACTTGCACAGCACTGGCACAGACCTGCCTGGCAAAAACTGATAGGAACTCATGTAACCTAGTCCTGAAAAGGACTCCAATTACAATTAGTCTTTACTCCCACAACCTATCTATTTAAGAGCACAGACCTCCCTGATAAAAGTCATAGGAAATGCTGTAACCTAGTCCTTAAAAGGACTGCAATCACAACTATTCCCTACTCCCAAGCTATCTGTATATTTGTGCGAAAATTGGCTTGAAATTAACAAGGTATAGCGCACACAGCAACAGCGGTGCCGTCTAACACGCAGCTGCAGCAGTGAGAAAATGGTGGCGACGGGGAAAATGGCTTGGTCTTATAGGGCAAGGACATGTGACATACACTGCCAATCACACATGCCCTTGCTTGTGTGAAAAAAAGCACTTCGCTCCGTGTGTGCGCTGCTGATAGGCTGACAGATTGCACCTCCCCACTGCAAATGCGGGAAAGAGAAAAAAAAATGGAGATCTTCATTGTTCCTGCAGAGATCCATCCCCTGCCCCTCCCCCCACCCCGCTGTACACTCAAACTGCGTATTAACATTAATTTTCATCATTACTGAGAAAAAAATCCAGTTATGATTTTGGTGCACGAACAGTTATCGAACATAACCTCGAACAGCCGAATTTTTCTCAAATTGTTCGTGTTCGCCGAACGGCTCGAACACCGCCCAAAACAGCTCGAATTTGAGATTGGCGAACAGTTCGAGTAGAACAACGCTCATCTCTATTCAAAGGTCAACATCTAGAAAAAAGTTATCACACAGTGTAGCATCGGCATCTCTGCCCCCTGCCAGGCAGAGACGCCGTCCCACTCACCTCCTCGCTCCCCACGCTCCCCACTCTGTGTTCACCAGCGCTCCTCTTCCTGCTGCCGGCGCGCGCAGCTCCCCGGGCACTGTGCTTAGGGCGTGCGCGCGCTCCCTCCCTCTTAAAGGGGCCGCGCACGCCGTCATAAGGAGTCCCCGGCCAATTGCCGAGGGTCCTCCCATATATAAGGCACCTCATCCAAAATGGAGGTGCCCAAGCAAAAGTTGTTGCACAGTGTTTCTGACCTCTGCTTCAGCCCTCAGGTCCCGCTGCTAGCCTGACTACCAGTCTTGCCCGCCAGCCTGTTACCTGCCTGTTACCTGCCTGTTACCTGCCGTGCCAGCCAGCCCGCTCACCTGGGAGCACTTGCCTGTTGCCTGCCTGTTACCTGCCATGCCAGCCAGCCCGCTCACCTGGGAGCACTTGCCTGTTGCCTGCCTGTTACCTGCCGTGCCTGCCAGTCCGCTCACCTGGGAGCACTTGCCTGTTGCCTGCCTGTTACCTGCCGTGCCTGCCAGTCCGCTCACCTGGGAGCACTTGCCTGTTACCTGCTTGTTACCTGCCGTGCCTTCCCGGAGGCTCCTGCCGTCACTTGCCGTGAACACCTGCCAGCCCACCTAGAGACTCCTGCCGTCACTTGCCTTGTCTACCTGATAGCCTACCTGGAGGCTTCTGCTCACCAGCCTGCCTGCTGTGCCTACCTGCTATTCCGGTCAGTCTCTGCCATCTGTACCGTGGGAGTCACCTGCTCCCTTACAAGGTCGTCCCCAGAGTAGCACCTGGTCCCTCGGCTCGGTCCCTCCCTGGTCATGGAGTCGTTAACCGCCGTACGACCAGGGTCAGTCCGGGTTGATACTTAGTTACGCCCCTCTGGGTCCCTCCTTGCACCGTAGCACAGAGGTTCCACCTCCCGGACCCATAACAGTTTGCTCGGGCCATGGAACCCGGTGGCCCCCAGACCCCTGCAATCTCCGACCTGCAGCAGGAGGTCTTACGTCAGAGGGCTCAACAGGAGTCGGTCCTGTCCTTCCTGTGTTCTGTTAACTCTCGCCTCGGTGCATTGTCCGATCCGTCTGTGTCCATCTCTGGTCAGGCAGCGCTTGCTTCCGCGGCACCACAACCTAGTCCTATTATAGCGTCCGACTATGGACCCCGGCTCTCGGCACCTCCACGTTTTACTGGCAACCCCGCCTTAGCTCGGGGTTTCATAAAACAGTGCACCCTGCACTTTGAACTCTTGGCACATCAGTTCATCTCCGACCGGGCCAAGGTGGCATTCATCATGTCCCATCTCACTGGGGAAGCACTGGCATGGCTAAATCCCCTGTGGGAGAGAGGGGATCCCCTGGTGTCCGACCTATCGTCTTTCCTCGCTGCTTTCTGGAAGTCTTCAATGAACCAGGACGAAAATTCTCTTCAGCCTCCTCTCTGCTACGTCTCCGCCAAGAGAGTCTCACCGTGGGCCAATATGCCATACGGTTCCGTACCCTCGCTTCTGAGCTTGCCTGGGACAACGAGGCTCTGGTGTCCGTCTTCTGGGAGGGTCTTTCCGGTCGGATTAAGGACGAGTTAGCCGGTCGGGACATTCCTACCACCCTGGATGACCTAGTGTCACTAGCTACTCGGATTGACATCCGTTTCCAAGAACGTACCAAAGAGACTACCCGGGAGAGAAAGTTTCCTCGCCTTGCTCCTACTTTCCAGAGACCTGCCTCTCAACCAGTCACTCCCCGGGCGCACTCGCCCGAACCTATGCAGATCGACCAGACCAAGATGGTTAAATCTCGCCAAGAGTCACGCCAAGCCGATGGGAGCTGTTTCTATTGTGGCAGTAAGGAGCACTTCATCCGTTCCTGCCCAGAGAAGCCGGGAAACTCCAGTGTCTAGGACCGCTCGGAGAGGTCGTCCTAGGCAAAAGTAAGCCTTCTCCGTCCCTGACTTTGTCTGTCTCTATCTCCTGGTGTAACGGGTCTGGGAGGCGGAACCTCTGAGCAACTATACAAGGGGGCGGTCCTTGTAAGGAAGCGGGTGGCTCCCAGGGAAGACGGGCAGGTAGTCACGGCAAGGACAGGGACAGTCTCTGGGTAGAAGGGCAGGTAGTCACGGCAAGTGACAGGGACAGTCTCTGGGTAGAAGGGCAGGTAGTCACAGCAAGTGACAGGGACAGTCTCTGGGTAGAAGGGCAGGTAGTCACGGCAAGTGACAGGGACAGTCTCTGGGTAGACTAGCAGACAGGTAGAAGGTGGACGCTCCCAGGTGAGCGGGCAAGAGTCTCTGGACGGCCAGGTGGTCACGGCAAGTGACGGCAGAGCCTCCAGGTAGGCTAGCAGGCAGGTAGCAGGTGAGTGCTCCCAGGTGAGTGGGCAAGAGTCTCTGGACAGGCAGGTGGTCACGGCAAGTGACGGCAGAGCCTCCAGGTAGGCTAGCAGGCAGGTAGCAGGTGAGTGCTCCCAGGTGAGCGGGCAAGAGTCTCTGGACAGGCAGCTGGTCACGGCAAGTGACGGCAGAGCCTCCAGGTAGGCTAGCAGGCAGGTAGCAGGTGAGCGCTCCCAGGTGAGCGGACAAGAGTCTCTGGACAGGCAGGTGGTCACAGCAAGTGACGGCAGAGCCTCCAGGTAGGCTAGCAGGCAGGTAGCAGGTGAGCACTCCCAGGTGAGCGGGCAAGAGTCTCTGGACTGGCAGGTGGTCACAGCAAGTGACGGCAGAGCCTCCAGGTAGGCTGGCAGGCAGGTAGCAGGTGAGCGCTCCCAGGTGAGCGGGCAAGAGTCTCTGGACTGGCAGGTGGTCACGGCAAGTGACGGCAGAGCCTCCAGGTAGGCTAGCAGGCAGGTAGCAGGTGAGCGCTCCCAGGTGAGCGGGCAGGCTGGTCCATAGACAGACTGACAGGTGTCGGAAGGCAGACCGTCGGACCGCAGGCTTGCAAGCAGGTAAGCGGATATCAGGCAGGTATCAAGCAGGAATCTGGCAGGTGACTGGCAGGTAACAGGCAGGAATCTGGCAGGTGACTGGCAGGTAACTGGTAACGGGACCTGAGGGCTGAAGCAGAGTGAAGGCATTGCAACAACATTGCTCGGGCACCTCCATTTTGGAGGAGGTGCCTTATATATGGAGAGGTCCTCCGGCCATTGGCCGGGGACTCCTTAGGACGGCGCGCGCGGCCCCTTTAAGAGAGGGGGAGCGCGCGCGTGCCCTAAGCACAGAGGCCGGGAAGCAGCGCGCGCTGCCAGCAGAGCGGGAGGAAGCCGCCGGGCACGGAGCGGAGAGGTGAGGGGAACGGCGTCCCTGCCTAGCAGGGGGCAGGGACGCCGACGCTACAGTACCCCCCCCCTTTAGGCCCCCCTTTTTTAGGCCAGAGAGAAATTTAGCAAGGATGAGAGGGGCATAGATGTTCTCCCGGGGCTCCAATGTTCTCTCCTCAGGACCAAACCCCTTCCAATCTACTAAAAAAAGGGTCTTTCCTCTTACCCTCTTAGTGGCCAGAATACTCTCTACCTCAAAGATGTCTTCAGCGGAAACCGGAGCAGGAGGAGTACCTGGATTGTTGGAAAAAGAGTTAAAGACAACGGGTTTGAGGAGAGATACGTGGAAGGAGTTGGGAATCCGTAAGGTGGCCGGGAGTTTTAATTTGTAGGCCACTGGATTAATTTGCCTGAGGATTTCGAAAGGACCGATGAAGCGAGGACCTAACTTGTAGGAGGGTATCTTGAGCCGTACATGTTTGGAAGAGAGCCAAACCTTGTCTCCCGGACGGAATTGAGGTGGATCCAGACGTCTCTTATCAGCATATCGCTTCATCCGCTCGGAGGACTGAAGAAGTGCAGACCTAGTACTCTCCCAAATGGTAGAAAACTCGCTGACAAGAGACTGCGCAGCAGGGTTGTCCACAGAGGCGGAGACGGGAAACGGAATCCGGGGGTGCTGGCCATAGACAATAAAGAACGGGGACTTGGAAGAGGATTCGCTCTCGTGGTTATTATAAGAGAACTCGGCCCAAGGAAGGAGGTCCACCCAATCAGAATGGTGGGCATTAACAAAGTGCCGGAGATAGCTGGTAAGGATCTGATTGATCCGCTCCACTTGACCATTGGACTGAGGGTGGTAAGTGGAGGAGAAGTCCAGGGTGACGTCCAGCAGTTTACATGTGGCTCTCCAGAAGCGTGAGGTAAACTGAACCCCTCGATCCGACACGATGTGGAGGGGTAGGCCATGGAGACGGAAGATATGACGAATAAAGTCCTTAGCCAGCTCAGGTGCAGACGGAAGACCAGGCAGGGGAATGAAGTGGGCCATTTTAGAGAAGCGGTCCGCGACCACCCAAATGACAGTACACCCGGCAGAGACAGGAAGATCGGTAATGAAGTCCATAGCGATGTGTTGCCACGGGGCAACAGGTATGGGAAGCGGCAGGAGATGACCAGCTGGTAAGTGTCTGGGAACTTTGTTGCGGCCACAAGATGAACAGGCAGAGACGAAGTCTACCACATCATTACGCAGGGTAGACCACCAGTAATGCCGGGAAATGAGTAGGAAGGTCTTCTTTTGGCCGGCATGGCCAGCTAGTTTACAAGAATGACCCCAGCGAAGAACCCTCTCACGGTCTGGAGGCGCCACGAACGTCTTGCCGGGTGGAAGACGAGTCAAATCCAAGGGGGCCACATTCATCACCTTGGAGGGGTCGATAATGTGCATAGGCTCCTCCTCTTGGTCGGAGGACAGGAAGGATCGGGACAAGGCATCAGCTTTGACATTTTTGTCCGCCGGGCGGAAATGAAGGATGAAATCGAAGCGGGCAAAAAACAAAGACCACCGGGCCTGACGTGGATTAAGTCTTTGGGCATTTTGGAGATATGCCAGGTTCTTGTGATCCGTGTAGATGATCACCGGGTATAGAGCCCCTTCAAGCAGGTAACGCCATTCCTCCAGCGCCAATTTAACGGCAAGCAGTTCTCGGTCTCCTATGGAGTAATTGCGCTCAGAGGAGGAGAAGATTTTAGAGAAAAAGCCGCAGGTTACCATTCTCCCGGAGGAAGACTTTTGGGTGAGAACCGCTCCGGCTCCAGAGGAGGAGGCATCAACCTCCAGGTAGAACTGTTTGTTGCAGTCCGGACGGTGCAGCACAGGGGCAGAGGAGAAGGCTTGTTTCAGGGAAAGGAAGGCCTCCTCAGCTTCGGATGACCATACCTTGGGATTTGCTCCCTTACGGGTGAGCGCAGATATGGGCGCAGTCCGTGACGAGAAGTGAGGAATGAAGAGACGATAGTAATTAGCGAAGCCCAGGAATCGCTGTATCGCCTTCAAGCCCTCCGGACGGGGCCACTTAGGACAGCAGAGAGCTTCTCGGGATCCATTCGCAAGCCTGTCTGGGAGATAACATAGCCCAGGAAAGGAAGAGAGGTCTGCTCAAAAAGGCACTTCTCGTATTTAGCATAGAGGTGGTTCTGCCTGAGCCTAAGCAGGATCTGACAAACATCCCTCCGGTGTGTGGGAAGATCCGGAGAGAAGACCAAGATGTCGTCCAGGTATACCACCACGCAGGAGTAAAGAAGGTCACGGAAGATGTCGTTGACCAGTTCTTGGAAGACGGCGGGAGCATTGCAGAGACCGAAGGGCATCACACGGTACTCATAGTGTCCGTCCCGGGTATTAAATGCTGTTTTCCACTCGTCTCCCTGACGGATACGGACCAGGTTATATGCTCCGCGTAGATCCAGCTTGGAGAAGATCCTGGCGCCTTTAAGACGATCAAATAACTCAGAGATGAGCGGAAGGGGGTATTTATTTTTAACCGTGATCTGATTGAGTCCTCTATAGTCAATACAGGGGCGAAGCGAGCCGTCTTTTTTTTTGACAAAGAAGAATCCGGCTCCAGCCGGGGAAGTAGACTTCCGGATGAATCCCCTGGCCAGATTCTCCTCTATGTACTCAGACATGGCCCGGGTTTCTGCCGCAGACAACGGATAAATACGCCCACGGGGTGGAGTGGCACCAGGTACCAGGTCGATCGGGCAATCATATGGCCTATGAGGAGGCAATGTCTCTGCTTCCTTCTTACCGAAGACGTCAGCATAGGGCCAGTAAGGAACCGGAAGACCGGGTAAATTAGCTGGGAGAGGTGGAGGACGAACCGGACGAACCAGAACCAGGCAGGTCTTATGGCAGGCCGGCCCCCACCGGAGTACTTCACCAGAATGCCAGTTCAACACGGGTTCATGTGTCTGGAGCCAAGGTAGACCTAGCAATGGGGAGTGGGAGATGGGAGAGTCCGGACAACACATGGAAGGAGATTACCTCAGAGTGCAGCATTCCCACCTGCAGGGTTATGGGTTCCGTGACGAGCAGGATGGTCACCGGAAGGAGTCTTCCATCCACGGAAGCGACTGACAAAGGTTCAGCCAGAGACTTGGTGGGAATACGGTATTTCTCAACCAGGGACTGAGAGATGAGGTTTCCAGCGGATCCAGAGTCCAGGTGGGCGAGTTCAAAGTGACGGTTCTCTCCCCAGTAGATAGATACAGACAAAGTCAGGGTTGGAGAGGACTTATTTTTGTCTAGGGCGACCTCTCCGAGCGGTCTTAGACACTGGAGTTTCCCGGCCTCTACGGGCAGGAACGAATCAGGTGCTCCTTACTGCCACAATAGAAGCAGCTCCCCTCGGCTCGGCGTGACTCTTGGCGAAATTTGACCAACTTGGTCTGGTCGATCTGCATGGACTCGGGTGAGTGCGCCCGGGGAGTGACAGAAGAGGAGACAGGTTTCTGAAAAGTAGGAGCTAGGCGGGGAAACCTTCTCTCACGGGTGGTCTCTTTGGTACGTTCTTGAAACCGGATGTCAATCCGGGTAGCCAGAGACACCAGGTCATTCAGGGTGGTAGGAATGTCCCGACTGGCGAGCTCATCTTTAATCCAACCGGAAAGGCCCTCCCAGAAGACGGACACCAGGGCCTCATTATCCCAAGCAAGCTCAGAAGCGATGGTGCGGAACCGTATGGCATATTGGCCCACGGTGAGACTCCCTTGGCGGAGACGTAGCAAAGAGGAGGCAGATGAGGTCTTTCGTCCCGGTTCATCGAAGACCCTACGGAAAGTAGTGAGGAAAGACGACAGGTCGGACACCAGGGGATCCCCTCTCTCCCACAGAGGGTTAAGCCATGCCAGTGCCTCCCCAGTGAGATGGGACATGATGAATGCCACTTTGGCTCGGTCGGAGATAAACTGGTGAGCCAGGAGTTCAAAGTGCAGGGTGCACTGGTTTATGAAGCACCGAGCTTGAGCGGGGTCGCCTCCGAAGCGAGGAGGTGCAGAAAGCCGGGGACCGGGGCAGGATGCCATGGTATTGGTGGGCAGCGGCGCTGCCGGGTTGCGAGTCATGACACTAGCGGTGGTTGCTGGTGGATCAGTCAGAGTGTCCAGGCGAGAGTTGATATTCCGCAGGTGGATCAGGATGGACTCCTGTTGGGACCTCTGACGGGACAGTTCATGGCATAGGTCCGAGAGCGAGGGAGTTTGGGTGCCACCGGGTTCCATGGCCCGAGCAAACTGTAACGGGTCTGGGAGGCGGAACCTCTGAGCAACTATACAAGGGGGCGGTCCTTGTAAGGAAGCGGGTGGCTCCCAGGGAAGACGGGCAGGTAGTCACGGCAAGGACAGGGACAGTCTCTGGGTAGAAGGTCAGGTAGTCACGGCAAGTGACAGGGACAGTCTCTGGGTAAAAGGGCAGGTAGTCACAGCAAGTGACAGGGACAGTCTCTGGGTAGAAGGGCAGGTAGTCACGGCAAGTGACAGGGACAGTCTCTGGGCAGACTAGCAGACAGGTAGAAGGTGGACGCTCCAAGGTGAGCGGGCAAGAGTCTCTGGACGGCCAGGTGGTCACGGCAAGTGACGGCAGAGCCTCCAGGTAGGCTAGCAGGCAGGTAGCAGGTGAGCGCTCCCAGGTGAGCGGGCAAGAGTCTCTGGACAGGCAGGTGGTCACAGCAAGTGACGGCAGAGCCTCCAGGTAGGCTAGCAGGCAGGTAGCAGGTGAGTGCTCCCAGGTGAGCGGGCAAGAGTCTCTGGACTGGCAGGTGGTCACAGCAAGTGATGGCAGAGCCTCCAGGTAGGCTAGCAGGCAGGTAGCAGGTGAGCGCTCCCAGGTGAGCGGGCAAGAGTCTCTGGACTGGCAGGTGGTCACAGCAAGTGACGGCAGAGCCTCCAGGTAGGCTAGCAGGCAGGTAGCAGGTGAGCGCTCCCAGGTGAGCGGGCAAGAGTCTCTGGACTGGCAGGTGGTCACGGCAAGTGACGGCAGAGCCTCCAGGTAGGCTAGCAGGCAGGTAGCTGGTGAGCGCTCCCAGGTGAGCTGGCAGGCTGGTCCATAGACAGACTGACAGGTGTCGGAAGGCAGACCGTCGGACCGCAGGCTTGCAAGCAGGTAAGCGGATATCAGGCAGGTATCAAGCAGGAATCTGGCAGGTGACTGGCAGGTAACAGGCAGGAATCTGGCAGGTGACTGGCAGGTAACTGGTAACGGGACCTGAGGGCTGAAGCAGAGTGAAGGCATTGCAACAACATTGCTCGGGCACCTCCATTTTGGAGGAGGTGCCTTATATATGGAGAGGTCCTCCGGCCATTGGCCGGGGACTCCTTAGGACGGCGCGCGCGGCCCCTTTAAGAGAGGGGGAGCGCGCGCGCGCCCTAAGCACAGAGGCCGGGAAGCAGCGCGCGCTGCCAGCAGAGCGGGAGGAAGCCGCCGGGCACGGAGTGGAGAGGTGAGGGGAACGGCATCCCTGCCTAGCAGGGGGCAGGGACGCCGACGCTACACCTGGGGAGAGAACCGTCACTTTGAAATTGCTCACCTGGATTCTGGAGCTGCTGGAAACCTCATTTCCCAGTCCCTGGTAGAGAGATACCGGATTCCCACCAAACCTCTGGCTGAACCATTGTCAGTTGCCTCCGTGGATGGAAGACTCCTCCGGTGACCATCCTGCTCGTCACTGAACCCATAACCCTGCAGGTGGGAATGCTGCACTCTGAGAAGATCTCCTTCCATGTGCTGTCTGGACTCTCTTACTCCCTATTGCTAGGTCTACCCTGGCTCCAGACACATGAACCCGTGCTGAACTGGCAATCCGGTGAAGTACTCCGGTGGGGGTAGGACTGCCATAGGACCTGCCTGGTTCCGGTTCGCCCGGCTCGTCCTCCACCTACCCCGGCTAATTTACACGGTCCACCGGCACCTTACTGGCCCTATGCAGATATCTTCGGTAAAAAGGATGCAGAGACACAGCCACCTCATAGGCCATATGATTGCCCGATCGACCTGGTACCCGGCTCCACTCCACCCCGTGGGCGTATTTACCCGTTGTCGTCGGCCAAAACCTGGGCCATGTCGGAGTACATCGAGGAGAATCTGGCCAGGGGATTCTTCCGGAAATCTACCTCCCCGGCTGGAGCCGGATTCTTCTTCGTTAAGAAGAAAGATGGTTCATTACACCCCTGTATTGACTATAGAGGACTCAACCAAATCATGGTAAAGAACAAATACCCCCTGCCGCTCATCTCCGAGTTGTTTTACCGTCTTAAGGGAGCTAGGATCTTTACCAAGCTAGATCTACGTGGGGCGTATAACCTGGTCCGAATCCGTCAAGGAGACGAGTGGAAGACGGCATTCAATACCCGGGACGGTCACTATGAATACC
The DNA here is from genome assembly GCF_046119375.1 of Phyllobates terribilis. Classification (NCBI taxonomy): domain Eukaryota; kingdom Metazoa; phylum Chordata; class Amphibia; order Anura; family Dendrobatidae; genus Phyllobates; species Phyllobates terribilis. Next base: position 1,652,480 of record NW_027362971.1, on the reverse strand, counting down.
GTGTGATGCCCTTCGGTCTCTGCAATGCTCCTGCCGTCTTCTAAGAATTGGTCAACGACATCTTCCGTGATCTTCTTTACTCTTGCGTGGTGGTGTACCTGGACGATATCTTGGTCTTCTCTCCAGATCTTCCCACACACCGGAGGGATGTTCGTCAGGTCCTGCTTAGGCTCAGGCAGAATCACCTCTATGCAAAGTTCGAGAAGTGCCTCTTTGAGCAGACCTCTCTTCCTTTCCTGGGCTATGTTATCTCCCAGACAGGCCTACAAATGGATCCCGAGAAGCCCTCTGCTGTCCTAAAGTGGCCCCGTCCGGAGGGGTTGAAGGCGATTCAGCGATTCCTGGGCTTCGCCAACTACTATCCTCTCTTCATCCCGCACTTCTCTTCCCAGACTGCTCCCATATCTGCGCTCACCCGTAAGGGAGCAAATCCCAAGGAATGGTCGCCCAAAGCTGAGGAGGCCTTCCTTTCCTTAAAGCAAGCCTTCTCCTCTGCCCCAGTGCTGCACCGACCGGATAGTAGCAAACAGTTCTACCTGGAGGTTGATGCTTCCTCCTCCGGAGCCGGAGCGGTGCTCACCCAAAAGTCTTCATCCGGGAGAATGGTAACCTGCAGCTTCTTCTCCAAACTCTTCTCCTCGTCTCAGCGCAACTACTCCATAGGAGACCGAGAACTCTTAGCCATTAAATTGGCGCTGGAGGAGTGGCATTACCTGCTTGAAGGGGCTCTATACCTGGTGATCATCTATACGGATCACAAAAACCTGGCATATCTCCAGAATGCCCAAAGACTCAATCCGCGTCAGGCCCGGTGGTCTTTGTTCTTCGCCTGCTTCGACTTCGTCCTACATTTCCGCCCGGCGGACAAGAATATCAAAGCCGACGCCTTGTCCCCATCCTTCCTGTCCTCTGATCAAGAGGTGGAGCCTATGCGCATCATCGACCCCTCCAAAGTGAAGAATGTGGCCCCCTTGGATCTGACTCGTCTTCCACCCGGTAAGACGTTTGCAGCGGTACCAGATCATGAGAAGGTTCTTCACTGGGGTCATTCATCTAAACTAGCCGGCCATGCTGGCCAAAAGAAGACCTTCCTACTCATTACCCGGCATTACTGGTGGCCTACCCTGCGCAAGGATGTGGTAGACTTCGTCTCGGCCTGTTCGTCCTGTGCCCGCAACAAAGTTCCCAGACATCTTCCAGCCGGTCACCTCCTGCCTCTTCCCGTACCTGCTGCCCCGTGGCAGCACATTGCCATGGACTTTATTACTGATCTCCCTGTTTCTGCCGGTTGTACAGTCATTTGGGTGGTCGCCGACTGCTTCTCTAAGATGGCCCACTTCATCCCTCTGCCTGGTCTCCCGTCTGCATCGGAGCTGGCCAAGGATTTTTTCCGTCATATCTTCCGTCTCCATGGCCTACCCCTCCACATTGTGTCAGATCGGGGGGTTCAGTTCACCTCACGTTTCTAGAGAGCTACCTGTAAGCTACTGGATGTCACCCTGGATTTCTCCTCCGCCTACCATTCACAGTCCAATGGCCAAGTGGAGCTTATCAACCAAATCCTTACCAGCTACCTCCTCACTTTGTTAATGCTCACCATACCGATTGGGTGGAGCTCCTACCATGGGCCGAATTCTCCTACAACAACCATGAGAGCGAATCTACTTCTAAATCCCCGTTCTTCGTGGTCCACGGTCAACATCCCCAGATTCCGTTTCCCATCTCCACCTCGGTGGACAACCCTGCTGCGGAGGCTCTTGTCAGCGAATTCTCCACCATTTGGGAAAATACTAGGTCCGCACTTCTTCAGTCCTCCGAGCCGATGAAGAAACATGCTGACAAGAGACGTCTGGATCCGCCTCAATTCCGCCCGGGAGATAAAGTCTGGCTCTCTTCCAAACATGTCCGACTCAAAATATCCTCCTATAAGTTGGGTCCTCAGTTTATCGGTCCATTTGAAGTTCTCAAACAAATCAACCCAGTGGCCTACAAGTTAAAACTCCCGGCCACCTTACGGATTCCCAACTCCTTCCATGTATCTCTCCTCAAACCAGTTGTGTTTAACTCTTTTTCCAATCTAGGTACTCCTGCTCCAGTTTCCGCTGAGGACGTTTTTGAGGTAGAGAACATTCTGGCCACTAAAAGGGTAAGAGGAAAGACTCTTTTTCTAGTGGATTGGAAGGGGTTTGGCCCAGAAGAGAGAACTTGGGAACCCAGGGAGAACATTCATGCCCCTCTTCTCCTTGAAAAATTCCTTTCTGGCCTAAAAAAAGGGGGCGTAAAGGGGGGGGTACTGTAGCATCAGCGTCTCTGCCCCCTGCCAGGCAGAGACGCCGTCCCACTCACCTCCTCGCTCCCCGCTCTGCGTTCACCAGCGCTCCTCTTCCTGCTGCCGGTGCGCGCAGCTCCCCGGGCACTGTGCTTAGGTCGCGCGCGCGCTCCCTCCCTCTTAAAGGGGCCGTGCGCGCCGTCCTAAGGAGTCCCCGGCCAATTGCCGAGGGTCCTCCCATATATAAGGCACCTCCTCCAAAATGGAGGTGCCCGAGCAAAAGTTGTTGCACAGTATTTCTGACCTCTGCTTCAGTCCTCAGGTCACGCTGCTAGCCTGACTACCAGTCTTGCCCGCCAGCCTGTTACCTGCCTGTTACCTGCCGTGCCAGCCAGCCCGCTCACCTGGGAGCAATTGCCTGTTGCCTGCCTGTTACCTGCCGTGCCTGCCAGTTCGCTCACCTGGGAGCATTTGCCTGTTACCTGCTTGTTACCTGCCGTGCCTTCCCAGAGGCTCCTGCCGTCACTTGCCGTGACCACCTAGAGACTCCTGCCATCACTTGCCGTGTCTACCTGATAGCCTACCTGGAGGCTTCTGCTCGCCAGCCTGCCTGCTGTGCCTACCTGCTATTCTGGTCAGTCTCTGCCATCTGTACCTGGGGAGTCACCTGCTCCCTTACAAGGTCATCCCCAGAGTAGCACCTGGTCCCTCGGCTCGGTCCCTCCCTGGTCACGGAGTCGTTAGCCACCGTACGACCAGGGTCGGTCCGGGTTGATACTTAGTTACGCCCCTCTGGGTCCCTCCTTGCACCGTAGCACAGAGGTTCCACCCCCCAGACCCGTAACACCCAGTAGCATCAACTTCCTTCCCTTCCACTTTTCGCTTTCCGCCTTTGGCCCAAAAATAGAAGAATTCTCTTTTTTTGTCACCCTACTACTTGAATAGTCACCCTATATCCTCACATCTTATGTGTCACTAGTCACATAACTAATTAACCTCTCTCTTTCTTCTAGTATGTTTGGGTTCTCTTTTACTGAAGCTGTCATAACCCCACTACTAGAATACATAAGAATTGACCATTCTTCGAGGCTAACTACTCTCCCATGTATGGTCTACTTTATCAGCTACATATCTGTGTACTATGTCTCTTCAGAACCCCTTACAATCTAGGTTCAGCCCTCTACACTTCACAGTAACAGTCAGCTGACTAAAGTCTCAAATGATCTCCTGATTGTCTTGGATCTCTCTATAGCATTTGTCTTTGTAGACCACGAAGTTCTACTTGATGTTTTCCACTTTATTTTTCTTCTTGGCTTTCTGATGGTTTGTTCATTATATATTTTGTTGATTCAACGTCTACTCTTACTGTATGTGTTTCTCAATGTTGAGTCTAAGGCCTGCTTTTTTGGACAACTTCATCAGCAGAATTGGATTTCAGTACCATCTCCATGTTAATGATACCCAGTTATACTCATCTTCTTCAGACATTACCCAATGCAAAAGTCAAGTGATTGCCCGTCTCTAACATCATGTCTGCTTTCTATCTATAACCTTTTCTTTTATAACTGAACTTCTCACGTCTCCACCATCTACTAACTTACCTAAACCTGATATTTTCATTTAAGCTTGTGGTGCTACCATAAGGTCCTAGGTAACTCGCCTGCTGTCAGAGAGTTATATTTGTCTCATATTTTACTTTCACTCTGTATTTTCAATTTCTCGGGGACATGACTTTGTGGCACTTACCAGTGTATGTATAAACACTTAAAAAAAAACTAAGTACACCCTTTTTGAATTCTGGTACATAATAAAAAAAAATCTTGCCCTTAGAAGGTCTTCAAAAAGGGTAAATACAACCTCAGATGAACAACAGATGACAAATTATAACATGTCATTATTTATAAAAACTAGGCCAAAATGCAGAATCAGTGTGTGAAAAATATAGTACACCCCATAAATGAATAGCTTGTAGAACCAGCAATAATTTGAAGTGATTGTTTTCTTTGTGACTCTACACATCTCTCACATTGTTCTGGAGAAGTGTTCTCTTTTTTACAAGGTTTAAGTTTCTTGGGGTTTGTTCGCATTTGTTCACGCACAGCTCTTAAGTTTCCCGCAACAGCATTTCTATTGGGTTGGGGTCTGGTCTTTGGCTGGGCCATTGCAACACCTTGATTGATTTTTTTTTCAGCCATTCTGATGAGGATTAACTGGTGTGTTTGTGATCCAAGCACTCCATTCGAATCACAAAGCCGAGCACTCCGTTCAGATTACAAAGCTGAGCACTCCGTTCGGATAACAAAGTCGAGCACTCCTTTCGGATCACAAAACCGAGCACTCTGTTCGGATCACAAAGCCGAGCACTCCCTTCGGATCACAAAGCCGAGCACTCCGTTCGGATCACAAAGCCGAGCACTCCGCTCGGATCACAAAGCCGAGCACTCCCTTCGGATCACAAAGCCGAGCACTCCGTTCGGATCACAAAGCCGAGCACTCCCTTCGGATCACAAAGCCGAGCACTCCCTTCGTATCACAAATCCGAGCACTCCGTTCGGATCACAAAGCCGAGCACTCCGTTCGGATTACAAAGCCGAGCACTCTGTTCTGAGCAGCACAGGAAACCAGTGCAACACTTACCCTAAAGCATCATAAAACATGGAGCTCTAATTGAGGGCCTTTAAAAGGAAGCTACAATAAAAAAATGGCATTGTTTAAATCAGGTTTTTGTGCTAAAGATAGTTTTGAAAATGTTTTGGCAATGCGGTTTTGTTTGGCCACTGGGGCTTATTTAGACTCTAACTTCCTGTAGTTTCAGGAAATAACACACGAACATTAGCCACAATGAACAGACCCTGATCCTATCAAATGTATTGAAGCATCTAATGAGCGTGTGCACAGGTCATTAGGGAGAGAGGAGGAGCAGGGTCAGCTGTGACATGACATATCGGCATTGTAATTCTGCCTCTGCTGATAAGGAAACTGCTGTAAACTGTTCTGGGAACAACGGGAAGTTAATTTGAAAAAACAGTGGCCAGTGTGAACATGGCAAGATTACTCATTTTTCTTTTCTAAAAAAACATGGCCAAAAATTTTAAAAAATTAGTTTTAACACAAAATTCTGTTTTAAACAATAGGTCATTTATTTCTGCATCTTGGTGGTCATTAAAAAAGAATAGAGGATTTTTAACCCAAAAAAGGAGGATACTGAAATACAACATTAGCACCGTTTCTGTGTTTCTTTGACTTCTGAAAAGCCGAACATTTTTCAGCTTTTTTTATGCCTCGGTGTATACATAATACTAATGACCCGTTACTCCAGTAGTGGGACGGACACTTTGAAAAGTTTGTTACTTTTGCTTTCACATCCACTTGTCCTTTTACTAACTTGGTTGATAACTGAGTCATCCAGTGCATGGAAGTCAATACATAGACTGTCATTTCTCTACATTTTAAGATTTACAAATATATTCTTGAAAGGTATGCTGCTTTCCTTCCATATGGTGGAGCCATTCTAATGAGTATCATTGCTGCCAGTTCCCAATTACCAATGGTATAATTCATTTTTGAAAAATAAATTGTCTTTAGAATATGTCACAATGGAAATGTGATCAGACATCTTAACATTGACAAACGACAGCTTCCATATTTGCAAAGGGAACAGTCACTTTCCAGGTCAGTGGTTTTAAGGTTTGGAGTGATAGAGGCTCATATGAGAGGTTTATTAGTTATGTTTTAATATATGGCTGAACATTTCAGTTAAACAAAAGTTATAGATTTTTTTGTATTGTACTTTATATTGCATGCTCAATAATTGCCCTTTGCAGTCTATACAGCTCAAATTTTATATGTAAGTCTGTCACGGGTGTGTCAGATGTGACAGACAGTCGCCCTGCAGTTGGTTGCAGAAGATGTCTTCGTTTGGCATTACAGACACCGTCTTAGATGTTTCACTCTAGGACCCAGTGGCTACCTCCTTCCTGCTAATTGACACCCTGGCTTGGGTGTTTAAATAGTTTCACTTTGCAGCAGGAAAGGACCGGTGATACTCACATATTTCCTTGTGAATGCTTGGAGCTCTCAGACTGCTATCTTCCTCTGTGGTGCTAGGAAGACGCTTGGAGTTATCTCTCTGAAGTTGGCTAAAGCTAAGCTACTTTCCCCGTGTTTATCTCCCTTGTTGTCTTTAGTTGTCAGTGAGTATTGACTAGTGCACATCCCCCCCTTTTCCCTATCCAGGGCCTAGCGCTTGGGAAATACAGGGTTTAGGTTGGTGAGGAACCAATACAGGGACATTAGTGGAGACAGGGTGATATTACACTGTGTGCAGAATTATTAGGCAAATTAGTATTTTGATCACATGATACTTTTTATACATGTTGTCCTACTCCAAGCTGCATAGGCTTGAGAGCCAACTACAAATTAAGCAAATCTGGTGATGTGCATCTCTGTAATGAGGAGGGGTGTTGACTAATGACATCAACACCCTATATAAGGTGTGCTTAATTATTAGGCAACTTCCTTTGTTTCGGCAAAATGGGTCAGAAGAGAGATTTGACGGGCTCTGAAAAGTCCAAAATTGTGAGATGTCTTGCAGAGGGATGCAGCAGTCTTAAAATTTCCAAACTTTTGAAGTGTGATCACCGAACAATCAAGCGTTTCATGGCAAATAGCCAACAGGGTCGCAAGAAGCGTGTTGGCCAGAAAAGGCGCAAAATAACTGCCCATGAATTGAGGAAAATCAAGCGTGAAGCTGCCAAGATGCCATTCGCCACCAGTTTTGCCATATTTCAGAGCTGCAACGTTACTGGAATATCAAAAAGCACAAGGTGTGCGATACTCAGGGACATGGCCACGGTAAGGAAGGCTGAAAAACGACCACCTTTGAACAACAAACATAAGATAAAACGTCAAGAATGGGCCAAGAAATATCTTAAGACTGATTTTTCAAAGGTTTTATGGACTGATGAAATGAGAGTGACTCTTGATGGGCCAGATGGATGGGCCAGAGGCTGGTTCAGTAAAGGGCAGAGAGCTCCACTCCGACTCAGACGCCAGCAAGGTGGAGGTGGGGTACTGGTATGGGCTGGTATCATCAAAGATGAACTTGTGGGACCTTTTCGGGTTGAGGATGGAGTGAAGCTCAACTCCCAGACCTACTGTCAGTTTCTGGAAGACAACTTCTTCAAGCAGTGGTACAGGACGAAATCGGTATCGTTCAAGAAAAACATGATTTTCATGCAGGACAATGCTCCATCACATGCATCCAACTACTCCACAGCATGGCTGGCCAGTAAAGGTCTAAAAGAAGAAAAAATAATGACGTGGCTTTCATAAAGAAAGGTGGCTATATTGATCACTAATTTTTTTGGTTTTTGTTTTTGCATGTCAGAAATGTTTATTTCTAAATTTTGTGCACTGATATTGGTTTACCTGGTGAAAATAAACAAGTGAGATGGCATTATATTTGGTTTTTATTAAGTTGCCTAATAATTCTGCACAGTAATAGTTACCTGCACAAACAGATATCCTCCTAAGATAGCCAAATCTAAAAAAAAAAACACTCCAACTTCCAAAAATATTAAGCTTGGATATTTATGAGTCTTTTGAGTTGATCGAGAACATAGTTGTTGATCAATAATAAAAATAATCCTCTAAAATACAACATAGTAACATAGTAACATAGTTTGTAAAGCCGAATAAAGACTTGCGTCCATCAAGTTCGACCTGTTAGTTCTGTAATTGCTAAAGTTGATCCAGAGGAGGGCAAAAACCCCAAATGATTTGGCCAATCTTCACCTGAGGAAAAATTCCCTCCCGACTCTGAAACCAGCAGTCAGAATAAATCCCTGTATCAACCTACCATTTTATTTTATTTTTAAGTATATGCTGAAATCTGCCTGGTATCTAGAAATGCATCCAGTCCCCGCTTGAACTGGTGTAGTGAATCCGACATTACCGTCTCCTCAATCAGTGAATTCCATATTCTCACTGCTCTTACCGTAAAGAACCCCTTCCTATGCTGGTGCTGAAACCTTTTCTCTTCCAGTCTTAGTGAGTGCCCTCTTGTTACCGTAATATCCCTCCTTTTGAACAAATCCCGGGCAAGATCTCTATACTGTCCCCTAACATATTTGTACACATTTATTATGTCCCCTAATAATTCTGCACACAGTGTAGATCAGCCTAGGAGGACTCCACTCCCCCCTTTTCTCTAGAGTCTGGGCTCCCTTTCCCCCTTCCCTTTGTGTTGCACTTAGTCTTTCACACACTTTGCGTGACAGTCATTCCCAATCCACTGAAAACAAACATATGCAGCAAGTAATCTCCCTTTATATTTAAAAAAAAAATAAACAAATTCCCAACTATTTATTAAAATCGGATTCTAAAGTATTCAATAATTAAGTATTTAGTACTTAATATTGACCTACAAAAAAAAATTACGGTAAAACATTTACACAATCCACTTAGGTGCTGAACTCAACTATCTCCGATAGTCCCATTTATCTATAAAAAAAGAGAAAAACTGGAGGCAGCACACCAAAAGAGTTTACAAAATGTAATTATTTATAAACCCATTGTGGTGCCGATTCAGTTCCAATTTGTGAACCTTTTTCAAGCTTTATATAGATGGTTTGGTATATACTAGGGAGGGTTTGCACCCTCATTTCTTAAAGGTGCTGCACTATTTTTCGAAATATATTATCTCTCTATCTACATATATGAGCACATGGTAACTAGAATGTAAAGCAGTAAGTTACAGTGGCTGTTTCAAAACAGCTTTCCAACTTAAAGAGGACCTTTCACCAAATTTTTCACATTTAGCAGAGCACACAGTGTAATAGTTGCTGCAGAACGGAATAAAACTTTTGTCTTCTTCATTTTGCCTCTCCGATACACATATATTTTAGCAATCAAAGTATTTAACACCTAATGAGTTAACTTTAATTATGTCCAAGTGGGTGTTATCAGATACTTTTCCTTGGGGGGGGGGTGTACTCCTTCTCCCTGAATGAGTCTAATAACACCCCTTGATTGACAGGTTTGTCGCTATACATATACCTAGGGGGAGACTTGTCAGTCAAAGGAACGGGGTGGGGAAATGCTAGCAAGAACCTGCCTTTTCGACTAGTCATCTGAGACCCATAGCCCCCAGATGACTTTTCAAAGTTTGTTTTCTCTGAAATGCTGCAGCGTTTCAGAGTTGAATAAAAACTGGAGGGACAAGAAAGCATGATCGTGAGCCATGGCGAATTGATGGATGAACACTCTGTAGTAAGATTGATCTTGTACAAGCCAAGATACGTTCACCAGTATCTTCGCTGCCGTTATCTTGATAATATGAAACCGTCATGTTGCTGGTCTTCCTCTTCACCTTGTTCCTTCTATTCTTCCGGCCATTATGTCCTTCTTCAGTGATTGCTCTCTTTGTATGATGTGTCCAAAGTAGGCAAGTCCTAGCTTGGTGATCTTTGCTTCAAGTGACATGTCTGGCTTGAGTTGATCCAAAATTGATTTCTTTGTTCTTCTTGCCATCCATGGTAATGATAACATCCTTCTCCAGCACCACATTTCAAAGGCGTTGATTCTTCTTCTGTCTTGATTCTTTATCATCCAGGTTTCACATCCATATGTTACCACGGAAAAGATCACACTATGTACGAGCAGTGTATTTGTCGCCAGTGAAATGTTCCTCGATTTGAACACCTTGTCCAGTGGTTTCATTGTTGATATGTCCATAGCTATTCTCCTATTGCCTTCCAGTGTCGTCGCTGCATCTTGAGTGATCATCGATCCGAGTAGGTTGATGTCCTTTACAACTTCAAGTTCATCGCCGTCTGTTAGGAGGGCGGTTGCAAACAACTTTATTATAATGGAACGTAACCGACGCCGGGGTTCGCGATGCAGCCTGGTGGACTGCTGCCGAACACTTTCCTGGTGAAAAGGAAAGCAACCAAAATAAATGATAAACCTTTCCGTGTTACTGCACACTGGAACGGGTATAGCAATTCGCACAATCTCCGTTAGCAGCACGAGAGATATGCGGTGAAAAACTATCTGTAGTCCTGTTACTGCACAGGGACTACACTGGCAGCGCTAGGATGCGTGTGTGACTACGCCGACGGGTACACGTGCCTCCAGCCGGCGTGCTACTGGACTGAAAGGTACTACTCCACGTGGCTGACAGGCGATAGCCGTGGATAGGACGTCTGCAGGCTGCTCGGGGTGTTAGGCGACCCCTTTGGCAGAGCCAGACTGCAAGATGAAGCTACCTGCCTACCTGGAACACAGCCGTCCACACAACAGCATCACTTGCTCAATGATCAGAGCGCGCCGCCATGTTTGTTGGCGGGCCTTTTAAATACTAAGCCCTGCCCATCGTCGCACCATTGGTGACGCCACCCGTGGACCAATCAGGCGGTGCCAGGTCACCGGGTCAGGTGGCCGTCAAACCACCAATCACAGTCCGCCAGGTCACGGGCATGCTCAGTGCGTCGAATCTTGGACTTAGACTCCAACAGCCCTGTCTCCCTCCGCAACCTATACTTAACATTGCTAGGCACAAATACCCAAGAGACAATCTGTACATCTCGTGGACCAGCTAGGCGTTGGGGCTGACAACGATGCTGAGCAGCATCAGCCCCAGCTGGACTAGAATGGGAGACCACAGAAGGTTCTGGACCATTTCGAATCCAGCAACAGCCCGAAGCCTAACACCGTCCATCTCAAATGTGTCCCGGTTGTATCTGGCAGTAGTCAATATCTTTGTCTTTTTTGTACTGAATAGCAATCCCATGTTCGAGCTTTCCATCTTGACACTCCGTGATAAATCCTTCATTCCATCTACGCTTGTTGCTTTCAATGTTGTATTGTCTCCGTATTTAAGATTGTCGATGATTCATCCAGCAATTTTAATTCCTTCTTCTTTTAATGAAAATACCTTCTGCATATCAATTGAAGCAGCCTTGTCTGATGCCTCGCTTTATTTTGAACCATGCCATGTTGCCATGCTCCGTTCGGACAGTTGATTATTGGTCAAAGTAAAGGTTCCTAATGAGGCTGATCAGATGGAACAATGAAGCAAAAATAGTTATCCTTTTTGTATTCTTTGGCCTTTTCCATTATCCATCTAATGTTAGCAATCACATCTCTTGTTGAGTGACACATACAGCAGGTGAAATAAGTATTGAACACATCACCAATTTTCTAAGTAAATATATTTCTAAATTTGCTAATTGACATGAAATTCTCACCTGATGTCATTAGCAACCCATCCAATTCACACAGGCAAAGTCCATAAATTAAGTTATGTGTAATAATGAGAAATTACACAGGGAAAAAGCATTGAACACGCTTACTGAAATGTATTTAATACTTCATACAAAAGCCTTTGTTGGTGATGTTAGTTTCAAGACACCTCCTGTATGGAGAAACTAGTCGCTTGCATTGCTCAGGTGTGATTTTGGCCCAGTCTTCCACACAAACACTCTTCAAATCCTGAAGGTCCCGTGGGCTCCTTCTATGAAATCTAAGCTTTAGTTCCTTCCATACATTTTCTATTGGATTCAGGTCCGGTGATTGGCTGGGCCATTCTAGCAGCTTTATGCTCTGTCTCTGAAACCAATTGAGAGTTTCCTTGGTTGTGTGTTTGTCTTGCTGAAATGTCCACCCTTGTTTCATCTTTATCATCCTGGTAGATGGCGGCAGATTTTTATCAAGAATGTCTCAGTACATTTGTCCATTAATCCTTACTTTACACAAAGTTTACCGTTGCCGTATGCTGAAAAACAGCGCCCCACACCATGATGTTCCCATCTACAAATTTCACTGTTTTTTTGGGGGGTGATATGCAGTGCCTTTTGGCTGGTAAGGAAAACAGCCAATTATTTACAGGACACCACAGATCTTTTAAGAAAGCTATCTCCAATAGGTCCTCTCCTTAAGAGTGCCGTCTTAGCCACCATGAATGTGGAATCCCTAGATTCAAACATCCCACATGAAAAAGGATTATCCGCCTGCCAAATGTTTCTTGAAGCTAATGGGATCCCTTCCGAATCTGTATTAAGACTCACCAGATTTATCCTCACACATAACTTCTTCTCTTTGGCGATAAGCTATATCAGCTGCGCACTGGAACTTCTATGGGCACCAAAATGGCACCCCAGTATGCCAACCTCTTCATGGCGAAACTGGAAAATGACTTTTTAGCATCATGCTCCATCAAATCCCTGGCTTATTTTCATCACATTGATGACATCTTAATAATCTGGACTGAATCTGAACAATAACTTCTAAAATTCCATGACAAATTCAGTAGATTTCACCCCACCATAACACTTAACATTGGAGCACTCAAAAACGGAAATCAACTTTCTGGATACCATCATAAATATTCAAAATGGTTCAATCCAGACATCAGTGTATCAAAAACCAATTGACCGTCCCACATACCTCAGATGGGACAGTTTCCACCCGAAAAACATCAAAAAGTCCATCGTTTACTGCCAGGTCCTTAGATATAATCGCATCTGTTCCAATCCAATGGACAGGGATGAAAACTTAACCCATTTTAAAAAGACATTTTAACCCCTTTACCCCCGAGGGTGGTTTGCACGTTAATGACCGGGCCAAATTCTGACCACTGTCACTTTATGAAGTAATTACTCTGGAACGCTTCAAGGGATCCCGCTGATTTTGAGATTGCTTTTTCGTGACATATTTTACTTCATGATAGTGGTAAAATTTCTTCAATATCACTTGCGTTTATTTGTGAAAAAAACAGAAATTTGGCTAAAATTTTGAAAAGTTTGCAATTTTCAAAATTTTAATTTTTATGCCCTTAAATCAGCGAGATATGTCACACAAAATAGTTAATAAATAACATTTCCCACATGTCTCCTTTATATCAGCACAATATTGGTACCCAAATTTTTTATTATGGAACTATAAGGGTTAAAAGATGACCAGCGATTTCTCATTTTTACAACAAAATTTACAAAACCATTTCTTTAGGGACCACATCACATTTGAAGTCACTTTTGGGAATTTTCTGCCATAAACACCCCTCAAAGTGACACCATTCTAAAAACTGCACCCCTCAAGGTGCTCAAAACCACATTCAAGAACTTTATTAACCCTTCAGGTGCTTCACAGGAATTTTTGGAATGTGTAAGAAAAAAATGAACATTTTACTTTTTTCACAAAAATGTTACTTCAGACCCAATTTTTTTTATTTTCGCAGGGGTAACAGGAAAAAATGAACCCCAAAATTTGTTGTGCAATTTCCCCTGAGCACGCAGATACCCCATATGTGGGGAAAAAACACTGGGCGCACGGCAGGGTTCGGAAGGGAAGGAGCGCCATTTGACTTTTTGAATGTAAAATTTGCTTGAATAATTAGCGAACACCATGTTGCATTTGGGGAGCCTCTGATGTGCCTAAACAGTGGAAACCCCCCACAAGTGACACCATTTTGGAAACTAGACCCCTCAGGGAATTATCTAGATGTGTGGTGAGCACTTTGAACCCCCAGGTGCTTCACAGAAGTTTATAACATTGAGCCGTAAAAATACAATTTTCACATTTTTGCGACAAAAATGTTTTTCAGCCTCCAATTTTGCATTTTCATGAGGGTAACAGGAGAAATTGCACCATGCAGTTTGTTGTGCAATTTCTCCTGAGCACGCCGATATTCCATATGTGGGGGAAAACCACTGTTTGGGCGCACGGCAGAGCTCGGAAGAGAAGGAGCGCCATTTGACTTTTGAATGTAAAATTTGCTTGAATAATTAGCGGACGCCATGTTGCGTTTGGAGAGCCCCTGATGTGCCTAAACAGTGGAAACCCCCCACAAGTGACACCATTTTGGAAACTAGACCCCTCAGGGAACTTATCTAGATGTGTGGTGAGCACCTTGAACCCCCAGGTGTTTCACAGAAGTTTATAACATTGAGCCGTAAAAATAAAATTTTCACATTTTTGCGTCAAATTGCACCATGCAGTTTGTTGTGCAATTTCTCCTGAGCATGCCGATATTCCATATGTGGGGGAAAACCACTGTTTGGGCGCACGGCAGGGTTCGGAAGGGAAGGAGCGCCATTTGACTTTTTGAATGTAAAATTTACTTGAATAATTAGCGGATGTGCCCCTGATGTGCCTAAACAGTGGAAAAAACCCACAAATTACACCATTTTGGAAACTAGACCCCTCAGGGAACTTATCTAGATGTGTGGTGAGCACCCTGAACACCCAAGTGCATTGCAGAAGTTTATAACAAACAAAATCAAACTTTTTCCACAAAAATAATGTTTTAGCCCCAATTTTTTTTATTTTCACAAGGGTAAGAGGAGCAAATGGACCCCAAAAACTGTCCTGAGTACGCCAATACCCCATATGTGGGGAAAATACAGTGTTTGGGCGCACGGCAGAGTTCAGAAGGGAAGGAGCATTGTGTGACTTTTTGAACACAAAATTGGCTGGAATTGAGAGCGGACGCCATGTCGCGTTTGGAGCTCCCCTGTGGTGCCTAAACAGTGGAAACCCGCCACAAGTGACCCCATTTTGGAAACTACACCCCTCAAGGATTTTATCACGGGGTATAGTGAACATTTTTAATCCATAAGTACGACACAGAATTTGATAACATTAGGTCATCATATTGAATAAGTTGTCATTAGTCTTGAGCGCAAGTTCTCGCTACTTGAGTTTGCATCAGGTACACGGGTATGCACCATGTATCGCGCATGCTTGAGGGACATGCTCGAGTCCCCGCCCACATGTTTCATGGTTATTAGACACCCAAAAAAACCATGCGGGGATCGCTCATGCATGGCAGGCAATCCCTGCAAGGTTTTTTTGGCGACGAAGCATATGGGGCAGAGACTCCAGTATGTCACTTGAGCACCCGTGATAGTCAGTGCATAGCCGAGCACCCGATGCAAACTCAAGTAGCGAGCACTTGCACTCAACACTTAACATTTGAAAAAAAATCCCAACCCCATCACAACCCTAACCATAACACAACCCTAACCCTAGAGTTTATTTTTTACGTCGTTCATCGTGCGGTATAAGTGATTAGACGACTTTATTCTTCCCGTTGGTTTGATTACAGCGATACTAGAATCATATCGGGTTTTTATGACTGACAGCTGTCACACACTAAAAGACGCATTTTTTTGCAAAATCTAGTTTTTGCATCGCCATATTTTGAGAGCTATAATTTTTCCATATTTTGGCAGACAGAGTCATGTGACGGCTTGTTTTTTTGCGGGATGAGTTGATGTTTTTATTGGTGCCATTTTCAGGCACATGACATGTTTTGATCGCTTTCTATTCCGATTTTTGGGAGGCAGAATAAACAAAAACAAGCAATTCCAGAATTTTTTTTTATGTTTTTTTTTTTATGCTGTTCCTCGTGTGGTAAAATTGATAAGGCAGCGTTATTCTTCGGGTCAGTATGTTTACAGTGGTACCACATTTATATTGTTTTTCTATGTTTTGGCGCTTTTACACAATATAAGCTATTCTATAGAAAAAATATTTTTTTGCATCGCTTTATTCTGAGAGCTATAACTTTTTTATTTTTTGGCTGATGGAGCTGTATGGCGGCTTGTTTTTTGCGGGACCAGATGACATTTTCAGTGGTACCATTTTTATTTATATTCATCTTTTTGATCGCGTGTTATTTCATTTTTTGTTTGGCGGAATGATGATAAATCACTGTTTGTTTTTTTGTGTTTTTTTTTACTGTGTTCACTGAAGGGGCTAACTAGTGGGACAGTTTTATAGGTCAGGTCGTTCCGGATGCGGCGATACCAAATATGTGTACTTTTATTGCTTTTTTTGTTTTTTTTTCATAATAATATTTATTGATGGGTACATTATATATTTATTTTTGGTGGATTATTTCTTTTATTTTTATTTTTTAAATATTTTTACAAATTTTTTTTTTTATTTTTTAACACTTTTTGGACTTATTCTGTGTCCCACTCTGGGACTTCACTTTTTTTTATAATGATCGCCTGCATAGCACAGGAATGCAGCACCATCCCTGTGCTATACAGGCTGTCAGTGCTGCACAGAAAGAAGATTCTTTGATCATGCACTGTGCATGACCAAAGAATCTTCCTGCTGTCTGGTGACCTGGATGTTGTCATGACGACATCAGGTCGTCATGGCAACATCCAGGAAGCCGCGGCAGACAGCGCTGGAGGCCGGAAGAGGAGGTGAGTATTGCGATCACCTCCCCTTGCCACCGCAATGCTGCGAACGACTTCGATCGCAGCATTGAGGGGGTTAATGTGCCGGGAGCGGTGCGGGACTGCTCCCTGCACATAGCACCGGGTGTCCGCTGTGACTATCAGCTGACACCCGGCGGCGATCGCCCCGCACCGCTTGTGTACGGGCGCGATCGCCGTATGACCTAATAGTATGTCATTGGTCCAATCGGCCCAGGTCACCAAAACGTATTATTAGGTCATACGTCAGAAAGGGGTTAAACAAAGGCTACCACCCCACCTCCATTTATGACCAGATCATTATAGCCACAAGGATCCCTAGAAGTCAAATACTTCAGTACAGAGAAAAAGAGGAAAACAATCGTATACCTCTGGTGGTGACCTACAACCCAAAACTTGAGGTACTAAGAAAAACTGCTGAAAAACTTCACCACATCCTACTCAAGGATGACCGGTTAAAAAACAATATTCAAAGACTCTCCCTTGCTGTGCTACAGGCAACCTCTAAATTTAAGAATCATCATAATCCGAAGTTCAATGCCCTCAGATACACCAAGAGGAACTTTTCCTTGCAATGTGAAGAGCTGCAAAACCTGCACCCATGTAGAGACCAAAGACAGGATACAGGTTCCCAACACGCAACAGGATTATAAGATTCCCGGGACATTCACATGTTCCTCTTCCAATGTGGTATTCTTAATTCTGTGCACTATATGTCCTATGGGGGTGTCTATGTGGGAGAAACAGGACAGAAATTGAGAGCAAGGATGAGGTCTCATCGCCACACCATTACGGATGAAAAAACCATGTACCGGTGGCCAAACATTTCTGTAGTCCAGGACCACATGAAAGTTGTCATATTAAAAGGCAACTTTAAATCACAAAAACACAGACGAGTTTGGGAATGCAAACTGATTAGTGTCTTTGACACCCTCCACACAGGAATAAATCTGTCAGGCTGCGTGCCCACTGTGCGTTTAAGCGTTTCCGCAGCGGCAATTCCACTGCAGAAACGCTTAAAAAACGCTTGGTAGAAGGTCTGCCATGTTCCCCAATGATAATCCGCATGTGCTGTGCACATGCTGCAGAAATTTCCGCTGCGGATTATCATTGCGGAAAAATCTGCAGCACTACCAATTATTTTGCGAAATTGCAGCGTTTTCGCCGCCATTAGACTTGCATTGGACCGCACGACATCCGCATGACTGCATCTGCACATGCGGATATCATGTGGATATCATGCGGTTCAATGTGCGGATGGCGCTTGAACATGCTTTTTGTTCAGCAATGAAATCTTGCGTGGTGAGCGTGCATACAGGCCATGGAGGTTGAGTGCATTACTTATGGTTTTCTTTAAAATATTTGTAGCTGCTGATTCCAATTTTTCTGTAGCTCTCCACAGGTGGTTCTTGGCTTTTGGACAACTCTTCTGATAATTCTTTTCACTCCTCTGTCTGAAATCTTGAAGGCTGCACCTGGTTGTGGCCAGTTTATGGGGAAATTATGTTCTTTCCACTCCCAGATTATGGCCCCACAGTGCTTACTGGAACCTTCAGTAGTTTAGAAATTCTTCTGTAACCAATGCCATCAGTATGTTTTGCAACAATAAGGTTACAAAGATCTTGAGACAGCTCACTGGTTTTACCCATCATGAGATGTTTCTTGTGTGGCCCCTTGGTAATGAGACACCTTTTTATAGGCCAACAGTTGAACTAATTGATATTATTTTTCACTAAGTGGCAGAATTGCTTTCTAATTACTGTTAGATTTCAGCTGGTGTTATGACTTTCCATGGCTTTTTGCACCTCTCTTTCTTCATATGTTCAATACTTTTTCCTTGTTTCATTTCTCATTATTACACATAATTTATGGACATCTATGGTTTGATTTCTTTGACTTTGTTACCAACATCTGGTGAGAATTTCATGTCAATAGCACTTTTAGAAATATATTTATTTAGAAAATTGGTGACTTGTTTAATACTTATTTCATTCATGGTTGAAATAACGCATCCATCGTTTCAGACTCCTTAAATCTATAGTCAGGTTCACTTTTGAAACTTAGAATAATTTCATTTTTACTTCTTCCCAGTACTTGTGCAGATATGGCGGATAGAAGTAGAATGGAACACAAATATCCAATATTCCACCAATAGAAGCAGACTGCAGTGGTGATTAAGACTCACGTATTAATGGTACTCGTCTTCTTTTGTAATAAATCTTTGCAAATACATAAATTATCCATCCCAGGGAATGATTATCATTATGTATATGCTTTAATAGCGATTTGTGAAAATTGCACAATGCATAACAGCTATGAACAGGATGAGAAAATAAGAATATTCTATTAAAGAGCAAAAAAAAAAGAAAAGAAAAATGTCACAAACAGGTGCAACACAATGCAACCAAACTGAAAAGGACTGCCAGTTTGTGATATAATTGTAATTACAGTCCAGGAATAGGGAAAATTGAATGCAAGTTAAGTCATTTAGAATATTAATTCCTAATTCAGTAATGACGCTGCATGATAGATTATAATGTCTGCTACAAGAACATGCAGCGTGGTCCATTACACGGTGACATAAGCGATCATCTTCTACGTACATCATTAAAAACACATTTCTAATAGTGCATTAGTACAAATACACAATATATTTGACCCAGTTAGAATCTGGTGTCCATTTAATGAATTATCGAATGGACACTGCGCGGAATATATTAATATTGACATCAAAACATGATGCTCTGTTTTTTCTTCAATGGCCGAATAATGGACCATTATTCACTCGTATAAGAGCATTATTAGCTATTTTTGGACCACGCGCTTTTGGAACCATCAGAAGGTTTTTTTGTTTGTCAGTTTAAATGCTGCTAATTCACAATGTCAGAGGTTGGAGGATATTAACAAGACTGCAACAATGGAAAGTGTTTATTGTCTTTAAGAAAGTAGAAAAGGGCTATAACCTCACCGGAGACTAATGACTAATACGCAATTCTTCTAAAAAAACCAACAACTTGTTTTCTTCTTCGTTTGCGTCACTGACTATTAGGTTTAACAAGTTTGCTCAAGCTGAAAAGTAATATGATGCAGCTCTTACGCTATGATTATCGATTTCATATTGATTTTATTATAAATGCATGCATATACCTTAAATATCCTTAAAGCAAACCTGTCGGCAGGTTTTAATACATCCCTAACTCATCTAATCTGTCTTAAGTCACTGTAAGGCTATGTTCACACATTGCGTTTTTGCTGCTTTTTTATGCAAATTTCAGCTGTGTTTTAGGCTGTTAACACATCATGGTTTTTTTTGGGCATCAGTTTTCTGCAGCAAAACCTGATCTTTAAAGGCATTTTGTTCAGAATTTTTCTGGTGCTTTTTTGATGCGTTTTTTCAGCTTTTTTCCCCCCACTGTCATTAAATCTCTATTTATGCATGTACATAAAGTTCTGTGAAAAAAAAGAACCCCATTCTATTCTGGCATCAAAAACGCTGAAACTAATTTTGGTGCATTTTTGATGCATTTTCAAGCGCTTTTTTTCACCATCCATTACTTCCTATGGGTGAAAAAACACTGAAAAACAGATGAAAGAAGTGACATGCTCTATTTTCCAAAAAACTATGCAAGGAGCTAAATCCTGAACCAAAAAAACCCATAATGTGCGAACAGAGAATTCTGGTTTTTCATAGACTTTGCTGGTACTGCAAAAGGAAGATGAAAATTTGCATAAAAAATGCATCAAAAAACGCTGAAAAAAACATGATGTGTGAACATAGCCTTATAGTACCAGCAAAGTCTATGAGATTTCAGAAATCTCATGCACACACCTTGGTTTTTTTTTCCTGACTGATTTGTCAAACTGCTGCATTTTTGCAAAATGCACCATGTCGCTTCTTTCAGCGTTTTTGCAGCGTTTTTCACCCATAGAAAGCAATGAGTAAGTGCAAAACTCAGCAAAAAAGGCAGGTATCAAGTTTTGCTGCCTTTTTGGGGAAAAAACCTGATGAAGTTGAATCATGTTTTTTTTTTATGCACTAAACTTTATCAGCATGCGCAAGAGAAAAATCTACCCTGACAAAAAACGCAGCAAAAACAGTAAAACCTGCTTTTTTTTAAGCAGCTTCTTTACTGCCAAGAGAGCAGGTTTTGCCTGCGGAAAAAAACACAGCAAAAATGCAATGTGTGAACATAGCCTTATACTATTCACTGATCTCTTTTGCGCCAGATTAGTCAGAATAACGAACGTGATTCATGAATTTTGTGCAAAATTTAAAAATAATCTTTTTTACTGTCCTTAATCATTTTTGTGACTCTTTAGCGCAAAGTCACATGTTTCATAAAATTTTGCAAACAGTTGTGGGTGAGGATTGAAGGAAAGGGGCTGGAGGGCTGTAAGTGTAAGGCCAAGCCTTCCGCACTTGTGGCCCATTTACATAAAAATTGGAAAAGATATTACTCGGGAATGGAGTAAAGTGTTGAAAAAAAAAAGCATTGGGCTACGTTCCCACGATGAGTTTTTGGAGAGTTTTTTTTACTGTGCATATTTTCGAAAAAATGCAAGTAACCTATTTTACTTAGTGGGTGCAGAAAATCTGCAGCATCAAAAACTCATCTTGGGAACGTAGCCTAATGCGGGTTTTTTTAAACGCTTTTCCCGAGCTTTGAATTCCCGAGTAATATCTTTTCCAATTTTTATTTAAATGAGCCACAAGTGAGGAGGGTTTGGCCTTGCACTTACAGCCCTCCAGATCCTTTCTTTCAATCCTCACCCACCACCGTTTGCAAAATTTTACGAAACTTGTGACTTTTTGCGCTAAAGAGTCACAGAAACGATTAAGGACAGTAAAAAAGATGATTTTTGATTTCGGGCAAAATTCATGATACCCGTTCGTTATTCTGATGAATTTAGCGCAAAAGACATCAGCGAATACCATGAGGCAAAAAAATAAAAGTGACAAAAAAAATAAAAATGGAAGTGATAAATCGAGCCCTATGTGTCCAGGTAGAGTCAAGGAAAAAGACTCACAGGACCCTGCTCCAGTGGCCACGTCGGTAGTCTGTGAATTTCCTCCTACCTGTCAGCGTCCAGGCGCTTCTTCTAATTATTAGGAAGAGCGTGCCGTACCTATTACATCACTTCAGCTTACTAACCAGAAGAGGCGCAGGCAATGCCAGCAGGTAGTAGGAGATTCACAGTGCTTTAGTTCAGCAGCCACAGACTACCGATGTGACCAGTGTCATGCAAATTTTTTTGCCTGGTATTCATAGGTGTAAAAGTTTGAAAACAGTCTAAAATAGGTTTTGCTACGTCTGATGCCTAAATGTTAGTCTAGGTGCAGGCGACTGTATGTTTTCTCATCCAAGAAAATCAGGTCAGTTACGCAAATCACGAAAAAAATATTTCTCCATCTTCTGAATTCTGCCAGTCCATGGAAATTGTAGCGCACTCAGATGTCATCCGAGTGCAGTCTGATGGTTTCCATGCACTCATTGTCTAGCATGGACAAGTGCAATCTGAATATCGTCTCAAACTCGGTCATGCTGCAATTTTTTTCCCTGGACCGGCTCTGTCTGAAGAAAAAAATCAGACATGTGCATAGCCCCATAGAACAACATTGGTGCAAGTGCGATCCGATGTTTTGTCGGATCACATTCAGATTGATAATACGGTCGTCTGCACAAGCCCTTAAAGGGGTATTTCCATCTCCAATATCCTATCCCAATATTTAGTAGGTGTAATAATAATAATATTAGCAAATACCTCCAATTAGAAATGTAGTGAAGTTTTTCTGATTCGCTATCTCTTTCCTCATGTGCAGGGCATTGCAGGACCTTAGGTATCTATGGTTACGACCACTAGCAACTAGCTAACTAATTGTCACTATATTAGTGGTTGTAACCATGGATACCCAAGGTCCTGTCATTTAAGCCTCCTTCACATGTCTATGTTTGCAGTACATGAAGCATCCATTTTTTTTCATGGATGCCTCACGTACCCATTATAACCTAGGCTGCTGTTCACATGTCTCCGTAAACCACACAGAGTAATGTCCGGTTTTTACTGGCAGCACGGATGACAAGGGCCAATACAAGTCTTTGGGTCCGGCACTGATGACATTGGTAGTGTTTTTTTACAGTACCGGTTTTATACGGACATCTAAAGGGGGCGTTAAATTCAGGTTTTTCAAGCAGAAGACTCTTCAGGAAACTCTGGAGGTTTTTTTTTGAGCATTCTCCTTTGGCTTTTGTGACGTCTTTTTTATTGTCGTATTCCAGTCGTTTATTCACTCTGTAGAATAATGAAGTAAGCGCCAGCGTTTTTTAAGCAAAACACTCCAAAAAATGTCCGTGCGTCTTCCTGGCATCTTTTGAGCTTTCCCATTGTAAAGTACAGAGCGTCTCCTGAGACGAAAACGCCAGAAGAATGGACATGTCGCTTCTTTTAACTGCTTGGTGCTTTTAGCAACCTGAAGTGGTCAAAAACCCTCAACATATGCTCAGCAAGTCGTTTTTACATTGAAATGCAGATGTTTGTCCCCTAAGGCCACGTTCACACGATCAGTATTTGGTCAGTATTTCACATCAGTATTTGTAAGCCAAAACCAGGAGTGGGTGATAAATACAGAAGTGGTGACGGGTTTCTATTATACTTTTCCTCTGATTGTTCCCCTCCTGATTTTGGCTTACAAATACTGAGGTAAAATACTGAACAAATACTGAACGTGGCCTAAGAGGGCCTAAATGCACTAGCTTTGTTGTCAGTGTTCCATCAGTATTTGTAAATCAAGGTTTGCAGAGAGAAAAAGTTTAATTGGAAGATTCGCACCTGTTTTGAGTTTTATGATTAGTCCCTAATATAGTCTGGTCTGTGTAGGCCGAATCTCAAGACACAGCTTTGTGGTATTAGCCTTGCAGCACTATAAGGCCACACGGCTCCACTATCAGTATTTGGTCAGTATTCGGTCAGTTATTATTCTCAGGAGTGGGAGCCAAAACCAGGAGTGGGTGATAAATACAGAACTGGTGACTTGTTTCTATTATACCGTTTCTCTGATTGTTCCTCACCTGGTTTTGGCTCCCACTCCTGAGAAAAAATACTGACCGAATACTGACCCAATACTGATAGTGGGGGGTTGTGGCCTAAAGCCATGTTCTCACATCACACAAACACTGACTCTTTTTTTTTCTGTTCCGATTTTGTGCAGAAAATTCGAGGCGTAAACTGTCCAAGGAAATTGCAGTTTTTGGAGCATTTTTTCTTTATAGTCGATAAAAAATATTTTTAACTGTGGGATCAAATCTTTTCCGTACTAAAAAAAATCCTATTAAAAAACGCTGCTTC
Source organism: Phyllobates terribilis (assembly GCF_046119375.1). Classification (NCBI taxonomy): domain Eukaryota; kingdom Metazoa; phylum Chordata; class Amphibia; order Anura; family Dendrobatidae; genus Phyllobates; species Phyllobates terribilis. The sequence goes on along the minus strand of NW_027362971.1, from coordinate 1,628,633 downwards.
ACATCTGCATTAAATAAAGGGAAAAGCGCAATAATCAGAGAAGATTTTTAATGCGTATTATAGTGCGGATAGAAAGTAGCAGAAAAAAAAATGCAGCATTTGCGCTATGTGTGAACACTATCTAACTTTATTCTAGACCCTGTTCACACAGTTTTACAGTTATGTTATCAGCACTGTTCACTGTTCACCAGCAAGATTACTTACTGCAGTTATTACTAATTCTGGATTAATACAAAAATGTAAAAGTAAATGACTCAAATCAGATCCTAAACCATATAAACTACATTTACTACTTACGATCTGTCATGAATGTTTATGGCCATCCAGAATTAGTAATATAAATATTCTTGCAGTTTCAGTGTTTGCATATTTGTAAGGCCATGTTCCCACTTTCAGTATTTGGTCAGTATTTTACATCAGTATTTGTAAACCAAAACAAGGAGAGGAACAATCAGAGGAAAAGTTAGAAACATGTCACCACTTCTGCATTTATCACCCACTCCTTGTTTTGGCTTACAAATACTGATGTAAAATACTGACCAAATACTGAATGTGTGAACGTGGCCTTGGTAAGATTTCCTGCAGAATACATGCGGATTCACATGCGTTTCCGCATGCGGAGTGACAAGCACTTTCCAGGCGATAGCATCACTTGGAAAGTGCTTGACAACTAGGTCACACTGTATAAATCCATGCAAACGGCATGGATTTATATAGTGTGACCGTAAAGAATGTTTAAAAATATAGCTATACTTACCCCCGATCCCCCGCCGTGTGTGTTGTAGCGCTCGTCCTGGCTTCTTCCGGGTTGCCGGCACATCGCGAGACAGCCTGCGGTCACATGACCACGACGTCATCTCAGGTCCTGGAAGGAGAAGTGCTGCAGGGGCCGCCGGACAGGTGAATATAAACTTTATTTATTATTTTATTCTTTTTTTCACAGGTACAATGGTACCCAGGTCTGGAGGAGAGTCTCCTCTCCTCCAGAACTGGGTACCATCTGCACATAGAGACGCATATAATCCGCTTGTACAAATGTACAGACACGGATTCTATGCGTCTCAATGCAAGTCAAAGGCGGCAATTCCGCTGCGCTTCCGCAAAATTAATGAACATGCTGCGGATTTATGAGCGCTGCAGAAACGCTGCGGAAAAATCCACAGCATGTGCATTGACATTGCGGAATGCCATTGGGGACCATGGGGTGCGGATTACCAAGCGTTTTTGATGCGTTTCCGCTGCGGAAATTCCGCAGCGGAAACACATGAAAAACGCATTGTGGGCACACAGCCTAAGTCTTCACCTGTCACCTGCAGACGAGGGATATCAATATTTCAGTGTATTAAACTAGATGCAATTGTCGACATATGGCCTGATATCATGTGGACACAATAGGACCAATTATTTCATAAGCAGATCGGTTCCAATTTATTGCATTTTTTTTTTGTCTAGTTTTTGGTGTTTCTCGCCTGCTTTTCATTTACGCTTTATTCTTCTTCTTTTTGCACCTTTTGTAAAGTCTATTTTATGTGTTTTCCTGTTTGTTTTTTCTTAAATGTTCACCATTGTGAGTAAAGTTTTTGTGTTTCCAAATGTTTTCAGCTGATTCATCAATTGCGACTTTTTAAAAGTCACAAACATACTCCCATCCCCCCGACATCCTCCTGGGATGATTTTATGCATGCTGTGATGTTGTTACTACATCTGTGCTTGGTTGGCTGTTATCCTTGTTTCAGTTTCTGCCTAGTAACGATGATGTAATGGGGAGGAGGGGACAAGGCAGGAGAAGGGAACGGAAGGAGGAGAATAAAAGTATGGCTGTTTAAACCTACCATCCAGCATCTCTGTGTGGCCTTCTGGAGTTCCTTTCGTCTGCATAACAACACCACAACTGGCGACGAGGAAGCGTTCATCATCAACTAAAGGTATTTCAGCTCTACAACAATGGCCTGTTTACCTGCCTTCCCTGCTTTTGATGTACATCAGTCCCCAGCTAACCTAGCAGCATGTTGGGAGAAATGGCTGAAGCGTTTTGATATATTCCTACAAGCCATGAACATATCAGATGATACCAGGAAGAAAGCCATGCTATTACATTATGCAGGGGAACAAGTCTATGATATCTTCACTACTCTGCCTAATACTGGAGAAGACAAAGACTATGAGCTCAGCAAGGCAGCATTAAGCAAATACTTCTCCCCACACAGAAATGCGGCATTTGAAATCTTCAAGTTTAGACAATTAAAGCAGTCAGCAACAGAAAATATTGATGAATATCATGTCCGACTACGGCACCTTGCAGCTTACTGTGAATTTGCAGATGTCGACAAAGAGATCCAAATGCAGATTTTACAAGGCTGCATCTCCTCTAAATTACGGAGACAAGCACTCAGAGATCCCACCATGACTTTAGCAAAATTGCTTGAAACAGCACGTGTAAATGATACCGCCGAAAAACAAGCTAAACTCATAGAGAACATTGAGTGCGAGGCGGAAGCACCATCTTGTATCGCAAAGCTAACACAGAGACCGCCTGTGCCTCGTACGCAGGGGGCAACTTGCTACAACTGCGGAGGGTCGTATCCTCACCAGAATATCTGCCCAGCAAAAGGGGGGACCTGCCATAATTGTGGAAAACAAAACCATTTTGCAAAAGTGTGTAGATCCAAACCACAATCCCCTCATCCCACAGTACAACCCAGGTCACAAAAAGTCCAAACGCTGCAGCTTACTGACGAGCCTCACAGTACTTATCTATTCTCAGTAACTGCAGAGGGATCTCAAACACTGCACGCACTTACCAGTCCAAGGCGACTTATCCTGATAAATGGCAGTCCGGTGGAAGCCCTAGTAGACACGGGGGCGTCAGTAAACGTCATCAGCCGTGCAGTCTATAGCCGACTCCCGAACAGACCTGCTCTACAAAGCACTAGCCTAAAGATTTTTCCATATGGTTCAGCATCGGCACTACCCCTGTGCGGCAAATTTCAGTCAGAACTTGCAGCTGACGGGAAGTCCATCACCGACACTGTATATGTAGTAGAGTGCTCCGCAGACACGCTTCTCAGCTGCAGTACTGCTATATCTCTGGGTCTGGTCAACCTGGTCAATAGGGTCACGGGTCCTTCGGCCCAACACATCATGCAGAGGTACCCCAATCTCTTTAAAGGTCTCGGTAAGCTAAAAGACGTTCAGATAAAATTGCATATTAACCAGTCAATACAGCCGTCTGTTCAACCTCACAGGCGCATCCCATTTCATGTCCGCAAACTTGTGGAGCAAGAACTGCAAGATCTGGAAGCGTCTGATGTTGTTGAACGAGTTGAAGGCCCGACCCCTTGGGTATCGCCCATTGTTGTTGCACCAAAACCAAAGCAGCCTGGTAAAATCCGGCTATGTGTGGATATGCGGCATGCCAATCTGGCTATTCAAAGAGAAAGGCACATCACGCCCACTATTGATGACATTCTCGCAGACCTGAATGGTGCAAAAGTATTCTCTAAAATTGATTTAAAATCAGGTTATCATCAACTTGAGTTGCATCCAGATTCCAGATACATTACAACTTTTAGTACCCACGTGGGTTTACGACGATTCAAGAGGTTGAACTTTGGTATCTCATCTGCGGCAGAAATATTTCAGAACGTTATCAGTCAGGTTCTATCTGGAATAGCAGGAGTCCTAAACGTCAGTGATGACATTCTTATATATGGTACAACCCAAGAGGAGCATGACAGTCACTTAGAGCAAGTGTTTCAGAGACTGCAAGCCTGCAATCTAACTGTCAATCCGTCAAAATGTGAGTTTAACCAAAAGTCATTAAGCTTCTTTGGATATATCTTTTCTGAGCAAGGAGTTTCAGTAGATCCTCAGAAAATTTCTGCCATAAAGTCAGCTAGCCAACCTCAAAATGTGTCTGAGGTTCGCAGTTTTCTAGGACTAGTCACGTAGTGTGGACGATTTATACCTGATCTGGCCACGGTCTCCGAACCCCTGCGACTACTCACGAAAAAAGACACTCCTTGGACATGGACTACTGAACACCAAGCAGCATTCGACTCCATGAAGTCCAGTCTAACTGGCGACACCGTCATGGCCTATTTTGACCCTCTAAAGTCCACCGAGCTGATCGTGGACGCAAGTCCGGTGGGCCTGGGTGCAATTCTCACACAAGTGTCCAAAGCAGGCAACGTCTCTACCATTTCCTATGCAAGCAAAGCCTTAACAGAGACAGAACAACGCTATTCACAAACTGAAAGGGAAGCTCTTGCGGTTGTATGGGGATGCCTTCATTTTCATCTGTACCTTATGGGACATAAATTCACAGTGATAAGTGACCACAAACCGCTCATTCCGCTTTTCAACAAACATTCTTCAAAGCCTCCCCCACGACTTGAACGCTGGTTGCTCCGCCTACAGAACTACCAGTTTCGGTTGAGATACGAGGCAGGAGCTGGTAATCCGGCAGACTACTTCTCGAGACACCCAACACCACAAACTACCAAGGACGACATCCCAGCAACTATCCTTGCAGAGGAACATATCAATTTTATTGTTGCACATTCTGTGCCAAAAGCCATGACTATGGAGGAAATACAACAAACGGTGGATTCCGATCACCAACTTCAGTTAGTTATAGAGACTGTTCGATCTAAAAATTGGAGCAATTTTCTTGCTGAAGCCCGCCTCCAAACACCAGATCAAACAACCTACTTGACAGCTTTCTTTAATGCACGACATGCTCTCTCCGTGTCTGATTCAAATCTACTGTTGCGTAACAATCGGCTGGTGATACCCCAGAAGCTTCAAAGCAGAGTACTGGATCTGGCCCACGAGGCTCATCAAGGGGTGGTGAAAACAAAGCAATTACTGAGAGAGAAAGTCTGGTTTCCAGAACTAGACAAAAAAGTAGAGGCACTTATTGAAACTTGCATACCTTGCCAAGCAACTACAATTGACCATAGACGCGCACCCTTACAAATGACACCCCTGCCAGAGGGCCCGTGGACTGCTGTTAGTGTTGACTTCTGTGTTTTACCGGATCACTCCTATCTGCTGGTTGTCATAGATGACTATTCGAGGTTCCCAGTCATTGAACATGTTTCGACAACCTCTGCCAGGGCTGTTATACCAAAATTAAACAAGATCTTCTCGGCATATGACATACCGGAAACAGTGAAATCCGACAATGGACCACCTTTTAATAGCACAGACTTTCGATCATTCGCAACCTATCTGGGTTTCACTCACAGGAAAATAACTCCTTACTGGCCTCAGGCCAATGGTGAAGTGGAACGGTTCATGCAATCAATCAACAAAACTTTGAGGATCGCTACCATGGAGCACAAGGATTTACAGCAAGAGCTACACAGATTTCTTAGACAGTACAGAGCTACACCCCATTCTACTACTGGGGTACCACCCGCCACTGCGCTGTTCAACAGGCCTATGCGTGTCAAACTCCCGAGCGTTCTGCTGAGTCCTGTTCAAACACCAATTGCTACTAAGGATGCCATATCCAAACAGAAGATGAAGAGGTATGCAGATAAGAGCAGTCATCGTTGCAAGCCGCCGGAAGTTTTGGTGGGAGATTGGGTCCTTGTAAAAAGACTAAGACCTAGTGACAAGTTTGCATCACGATACTATCCTGAACCCTTTCAGGTCACACAAGTCAAAGGCACCATGGTCACTGCTCAAGATCACGGTCGCCAGGTCACAAGGAACGTGTCACATTTTAAAAAACTTTGTGACTATATCCCAGAAACAGACGAGGCAGATGGCGATGACGTCCTGCCGGGTCCCCAGAGCTCAGCAGTTCCAAGGGAGGATACCTCAGAGGACTCGGAAAGTTCATCTGGGACTGAGATGTCTCACCGCTATCCACCGAGGGCAAATCGAAGACCGCCAGCCCACCTCTTGGACTATGTTCTGCAGTAAAAAGAAAAAAAAAGAAAAAAAAAAAACCCTTTGTACTACTGTGAATTTTTGAACCGTTATCCAGTTCTATTGTTGTTTTGTTTTGTGAGAAGAGGAGAGATGTGATGTTGTTACTACATCTGTGATTGGTTGGCTGTTATCCTTGTTTCAGTTTCTGCCTAGTAACGATGATGTAATGGGGAGGAGGGGACAAGGCAGGAGAAGGGAACGGAAGGAGGAGAATAAAAGTATGGCTGTTTAAACCTACCATCCAGCATCTCTGTGTGGCCTTCTGGAGTTCCTTTCGTCTGCATAACAACACCACACATGCCAGATACTTTTGGCGCAATTTTTGCATCACAAAACAGGTGAAAGTCTTTTTTTTTTTTTTTTTTTTTTTTATCTATGTTCCCGATTCATCAAGTATGGCGTTGTTCTTAATTCATGCACATTGGAAAAGTGGCATGCAGACCGGTGCGCCTCGCCACAAGCGTCACTCCAGTTCATTATGAATTAGACTCTCTGTGCCATCACGCCACTGTCTCACCCCAGCTCCATCTATTTTGGCGTAGCTGGACGAAACTGGTGTGAAAATGGCAAAAGTTGCAAAATTTTTGCGCAATTCCACATTTTCCGATTTTTTTTTTTATTTATTTTTTTCAAACTAATTGATGCTAAAATTCTGTCGTAACCCCTTTTACGAATCAGTGTCCATTTGTTACTTTGCGTAAATTTCATGAACCGCGTGTTCGGAGTCTGATCGGAGTGTGATTATTCTAATCGTGTGACCCCAGCCTTGTAGGCAGAGTGATTTGAGCAATAGATATATGGCTCACGCACACAACATATTATGGCTTTATAAAAGCTCAAAGTTACAGTAGTTGGGATCAATAAAGTTTTGTGTACATTTTGCATCCTAACAATTTTTTTTTTTTAACTTTTTTGTAGTAATGCTTAAAAAAAAACACAATTGCGGCTTGCTCCATCGGAAGCCTTGATTAAAGCACCACTTCGGTGTTTTTATTTCAGTGCTGGAGTGGTGTTGCTAATGTAAGTTTCCTGTCCATAGTACTATACAGTGCTGGCCAAAAGTGCCCCTGCAATTCTGTCAGATAATACTCAGTTTCTTCCTGAAAATGATTGCAATCACAAATTCTTTGGTATTATTCTCTTATTTAATTTGCTTGCAAGGAAAAAACACAAAAGAGAATGAAGCAAAAATCAAATCATTGATCATTTCACACAAAACTCCAAAAAAGGGCCGGACAAAAGTATTGGCACCCTCAGCCTAATACTTGGTTGCACAACCTTTAGCCACAATAACTGCGAACAACCGCTTCCGGTAACCATCAATGAGTTTCTTACAATGCTCTGCTGGAATTGTAGACCATTCTTCTTTGGCAAACTGCTCCAGGTCCCTGATATTTGAAGGGTGCCTTCTCCAAACTGCCATTTTGAGATCTCTCCACAGGTGTTCTATGGGATTTGGGTCTGGACTCATTGCTGGCCACCTTAGAAGTCTCCAGTGCTTTCTCTAAAACTATTTTATAGTGCTTTTGGAAGTGTGTTTTGGGTCATTGTCCTGCTGGAATACCCATGACCTCTGAGGGAGACCCAGCTTTCTCACACTGGGCCCTACATTATGCTGCAAAATTTGTTGGTAGTCTTCAGACTTCATAATGCCATGCACACGGTCAAGCAGTCCAGTGCCAGAGGCAGCAAAGCAACCCCAAAACATCAGGGAACCTCCGCCATGTTTGACTGTAGGGACCATGTTCTTTTCTTTGAATGCCTCTTTTTTTTCCTGTACACTCTATGTTGATGCTTTTTGCCAAAAAGTCTACTTTTGTCTCATCTGACCAGAGAACATTGTTCCAAAACGTTTTAGGCTTTCTCAGGTAAGTTTTGGCAAACTCCAGCCTGTTTTTTTTATGTCTCGGGGTAAGAAGTGGGGTCTTCCTGGGTATCCTACCATACAGTCCCTTTTCATTCAGACGCCGACGGATAGTACGGGTTGACACTGTTGCACCCTCGGACTGCAGGGCAGCTTGAACTTGTTTGGATGTTAGTCGAGGTTCTTTATCCACCATCCGCACAATCTTGCGCTGAAATCTCTCGTCAATTTTTCTTTTCCGTCCACATCTAGGGAGGTTAGCCACAGTGCCATGGGCTTTAAACTTCTTGATGACACTGCGCACGGAAGACACAGGAGCATTCAGGTCTTTGGAGATGGACTTGTAGCCTTGAGATTGCTCATGCTTCCTCACAATTTGGTTTCTCAAGTCCTCAGACAGTTCTTTGGTCTTCTTTCTTTTCTCCATGCTCAATGTGGTACACACAAGGACACAGGACAGAGGTTGAGTCAACTTTAATCCATGTTAACTGGCTGCAAGTGTGATTTAGTTATTGCCAACATGTGTTAGGTGCCACAGGTAAGTTACAGGTGCTGTTAATTACACGAATTAGAGAAGCATCACATGATTATTCAAAGGGTGCCAATACTTTTGTCCACCCCCTTCTTTAGGTTTGGTGTGGAATTATATCCAATTTGGCTTTAGGACAATTCTTTTTGTGTTTTTTTCATTGAAGACAAATTAAATGAAGAGAATAATACCAAAGAATTTGTGATTGCAATCATTTTCAGGAAGAAACTGAGTATTATCTGACAGAATTGCAGGGGTGCCAATACTTTTGGCCAGCACTGTACTTACCGGCTGCCGTCTTCTGCTCTTCCCAGTTTCTCTCCAGTCGGTCTTTTGCAGGTTGTGACCTTCTGTCTTGCTCCAGTGTTTGCTGGGCAATTTGGAAGTCACAATTCAACCAAAACAAGGTCACAAAGTGTCGGAGCGAAACTGGAGCGATGCCCGGAAGAGCTGAAGAAATTGGCTGGTAAGTAAAATACTAGGGTCAGTAACACATATTAGTGATACCACTCCAGTGGTGAAATAAAAAAAAAAAATACTGAGAGTGGGGCTTTAAAGGGTGTGTGATGCACTGTAGTACTGTATAACACCTGCTGCGTGTTGTGCCATGTGCCTGAGGGCAGATAATCCATCATCAAATATCTCAAAAGCTATCAGTTTGCATGTTACAACGCAAAGTGAAAAGTGATAGATGTGCATTCTATGGTTTAATTCTTAGATTTCTTTTGTTTCACATCTTTATATTCCCCTGAAAGATTTATATACATACAATTATCCAGCCACAAGCAAATCACTTCATTCTCTAAGATCACTGTTAATGTCGTTCCTCCTTGACATTGCGTTAAAGGGAATCTGTCAGCAGGTTTTTTTCCTGTGCAATCCGAGAGCAGCATGATGTAGGGGCAGATATCCTGATTCCAGTGATGTGTCACTTACTGGGCTGCTTGCTGTTATTTTGATACAATCACAGTTTTCTCTGCTGCATATCTAGCAGTGTTCAGATGCTGAGCTCTGTATAATACAGCCCTCACCACTGATTGGCTGCTTTGTGTGTACACTGTATATTGACAGAAAGCTGCTGATCAGTGCTAGGGGTGGGGCTGGACCAGGAGGCACGAGCCACCTAGTCCTCTAGTGATAATTTCCTGCTGATAAAACACTGATTTTTATTGAAACAAGAAAACACAGCCCAGTAAGTGACATATTACTGGAATCAGGGCATCTGCCTCTACCTCATGTTGCTTTCAGATTACATAGCAACAACCTGCTGATAGATTCTCTTTATCGTGAATTAGAATTTTCCAGACCAGTAAAAAGCCAAAACTTCTTTTATAGAGGTGCAGACATTTTTTTTTATCTTTAGCTTGTGAATAGAAATATTATCAAAATTGAGTCCTTCTTCCGTCAGTCAATAAAAGGTATCAACTACTGAGGACTTTCAATTTTAATTATTTTTATAGAGGTGGTCACACTTGATGATGAACAATTAATCAAGGGCACTTGATCAGCAGCACCAGGCTGCTACTTACCCTTTTAATTCCTATGGAAACAGGGTTTACTTAATTTTTCACACGCTGCTTCTACATTTAGGCCTAGTTTTTCTTAAATAATGACTCTGTGTAGTTTATCTGAGATTTTATTTACCTAAATTTCCTAATTTAAAGACCTTTTTTTAAGGACAATATGCTTTTTTTTTTCTTATGTCCTGGTACATAAAACCACAGAATTCAAAGAGGGTGCACTTAATTTTTCTCATGACAGTATATTGGAAAGTACTACAGGAGGTTCCACGCTCTATTTTTCATGTCTTCATCCAAGTGTTATAATTTTGGGTTCAATGACATAATTATAATTACACAATTAAAATATTAAAAATCAACAGTACTTGGGTACAAAGCTAAAAAAACAAACATGGACTTTAAAATGTTTCAGGTATTAAATAAAAGGATCAAGAAATAATTACTATAATTAAAGCCACAATAAACAAGTTCATTACAACATCAAGACCAAAGCAGGCGGTCGGCCACTTCTGAATACAGGATGAACCTTTTATATCAACACACTTGAAAACTTTATATTAAGATAAGACAGAAGTAAAGCCTTTATGTATAGCTGCTATTTCAGGTCACTGTTCAGAATTAACTGTCCTGGATGTGTAAAGTGGGGCAGAGCGATAGTCGTGACCGAACCGCTGTCCGCCTTCGCTCTGGCATTTTACAGACAAGGGGTGTCCCAGTCCCAGTGTGCTGTAAATTGTGGGGTGCAGGCTTCTGTTCTCAGGAGCTGCCATGCACAATTCATGGGACCCCAAGTTCTTTGTAACCGTCAAACTTTTACTAAACAGTCCAAGTTCATCGGGTGGTGACAGGTGGTATAGGCCACAGCAACTCACGTTTTCCTCCTTCTTAGCACAACTCCTCTTCAGTCCTGTCGCTAGCTCATCCTGGACTATCCCCAAGCCAACTGATTCTGTCATTCTCAGGGATTTCTTGTCCACCGCGGCAGTGAACCCAGGACCTGTCATTACCTTCCGTCTATGCGGGTCCCTGTCCATATTCCACTGAGCTTCTGAGGATACGATGTTTCCGGCAGCCCCTATGCCAGACCTTAGGCTCCGGACGTTGCAGGAATGACCGCTCGGGATCCCAGCAATACCTCCCAGTGCCTGGAACAAGCGACACATGCTGCCCCTAGCAGCCCACTGCGCCTGAACTTGGCCTTCACTAGGCACTTCACTAACTGACACTGAACGCTCTCTAACCAGTAAGTGCCCCTATTTTATCAGCACTAGTGCCCACCCCCTGGACTAGTTCTATCCTTGACTATTTCCTATCTTATACTCACATTATACATTAAGGCTATGTGCCCACGATGCAGAAATGAAGCGGAAAATTTCTGCATGTCCTTGGCCAGAAAAACACGTGCGGAATTTGATGCGCGTTTTTGAAGCGTTTTGCACATGCGGAATTGCCTTGCGTTTTTGTAATGCATTGAAGAAGGCAATTCCGCATGCGTAAAAGCACAAATAATGGACATGCTGCGGAATTTTCCGCACATCAAAAACGCTGCGGAAAATTCCGCAGCATGGGCATTGAAATTGCGGATTTACATTGGGGACCATGGGAGAAGGATTGCCAAGCGTATTACAAGCGTTTACGCTGCAAAATTTCTGCAGCAAAAACGCTTGAAAAACGCATCGTGGGCACGGACCCTAACACTTTACATATTGTACATCACCATAGTACATTTCTTTTACATATAAAACGGTACAACAGTATTCACATGGCGCGTCTGTTGTCTTCAGGGGTAGAAACAGGATAAGACAGTCCACATCCCTACAGGTGCACAAGAGAAATAGCACTATTTCTGGCCATTCCATGATTTGTATCCTGCATTTTTGACCAGTTTCCTCCTCTGCAGGCTGTATCTCTAATTTTTAGTTGTTTCTGAGCTAGTGGGTAAATTCCAGTTGCTATGATGTTTCCAATAGGTAGTATACACAGACTGAGGAATATCTACTCTTCTGTATCTATGTAGCACAAGCTCAGAAGCAGCATCCGCATAAAGACATTAACGTTGGTCTGCTATTGTTACCTGTGCATATTAAATATTACAATAAGACACATATACAGTATATACTTTCCCTCAATTACATCCTTGACCCCACAGTAATGAATCGTCTTTTCAGACTTTAACTTCCAAGAGTATCATTAAGTAGTTCTGTTCCATTTTTGCATCTTTGCTATCATCATTACATTAATAGTAATTACGTTTTATTTCCTCCTGTTCCATTTTAGTCTGATTGTCGTAATGAAGTGTGTGAGATAGAATTAAAAAAAAAAATGGATTTCTGTAGTGAGCAGCTACAATTACTAATAATGGATGTAAAAGATAAACGCATTGTATAGAACATTAGAAAAAACTTTAACACAAATTGGAAATGATACTTATATGAGTCCATCATATAAGAATGTTAAAAATCAGGCAATCAAAGTAATTGGTTAAGCAAAAAGATACACAGAATCCTGGTCCAGTAACTTTGTCAGTAGTCCATGGCTACCGGATTACAGCTCTGCGAACCTCCTGGCTCCGACATCCCCGGCTCCTCTTCTGATTAGTAGTTTTGGCGCCGCATTGCACTTTTTTTGCGGTAACCGAAAAAAAATTCGTAATTCTGATGCTCTGAGACTTTTTTTTTTGTCATTACACATTCACCAATTTGGTTATTTAATTTATATTTTGATATATCTGACCTTTTTATGGACACAGCAATTCCATATGTGTATTTTTTAATGAGGGTGGAAAAATTTGAATAAACCACTATATATTATATTATTATTATTTTTTTTTAATTTTAGTTCCCTTAGGGGACTTGAACCTGTATTGCAGTACATAGTGAAAATCATGCTCTCCTATGAATGCCAGCAACAGGCTGGTTTTCATAAGTGCACCCTCATGACAGGCATGGGGGTCTTCAGCAGACCGCCAGCTGCCCTTTGGCACCAGGCAGTTGTATTATGGAGGGCTGATGGGCATGTGGAACAGCATCCCCCCTCTCCTTCCCGATCCATAAGCTTTAAATGCTGCTGTCAAAGGTAAACAGTACAGGCAGGGCTTGGCTGTTAGAGGCAGATGTTGGCTGTGTAACACAGCCGGTATCTGCCAGCAGTGATGCAGGCTTTATTTCTGAGCTTGCATCAAAGACCGGGACCCCACATATTACGTAATACACCATGCGTTGAGAAGTAATTAAACAGTAATAAAAAACTAACTGTTTTGGATGATGCAGGGGTGGCTCCATGTGTAATCCTTTATTTTATTTTATCCACAGACCGATTGATTTGAGTGCATAAGTTAGATCCATGATTTGGATAAAAAAATGGGACATGCAAAAAAATCATGTAAATTGCAGACAATATAATACAGATTTCACACATGGTATCTGGTCTTGCTCTGCTTCTCAGAACTTCTGGATGGACACTATCAAATTGTGAAAAAGAAAAGTGGCAATTAACCATCCCGAGAAACACCTCGATGTTTGCTTTTTCATAGCCCTTCAGATAATGGCTACTTACCACAAGCCAACTCATTAAAATCAATTGTTCCCTCGAGGATGGAGGTTATTTTCCAAATTAAATATTTCATGCAACATGGATAGGATCGCAGTAAAGAAGGCTTGGAAACTGCAAGCCAAACAATATTTAAAAAAAAAAAATGGAGATTTTGTCTTTTCTTTGTGGATTCCTCAATGATGAGGAGATTAGTGTTATTATTTTCCTCTACTCCTTGGAATTTGAATGCAGATATTACAGACTTAGGCTTAATTAAACCAATTCCAGGAATATGAGACACCCCAACATAAGGCTGTTCTGTATCTGAGGCTCGTGAGTAGGGTATTGGAGAGGGCATAGTGTTACATACTTGTGATGAGCGAGCACTAAAATGCTCGGGTACTCGTTGCTCGGGTCAAGCACATTGGAATACTCGGATGCTTGGGCTCGTTGCTCGGGTCAATGTAAGTCTATGGGAAACTCAAGCATTTTTCAGGCGGCTCCCCCCCGGCGGTCTGCAGAGGGCATGAAAATTGCCCAAATCGATGGGAACAGTGCTGAAATGACATGGGAACAGCATGGGGAAGACCCCTGGAAGCATCTCTGACTCTCAGGTCACTACTGTGAACAACGTTGTCAGAGGAATTACGTCACTTTTACGGACTCACAATAAAACATACAAAAACTAAACCAAAATGGATTTTCGTGGGAAATATGTTAAGGAACATCCTTTCCACGGTAATGACTTGTATAGAAGGCAAAATAAATAACCAAAAACAAAAATACTCCTCCACAACTTGGACTTTGTTAACACGTAGCGTTTTTGCATTGCTTTTAACCAAGACAAATGCATTCACCAGGAAATGTCATTTTAACATTTTACAACCTTATCTGGCCATGTGGTGTGTGACACATAATCAGACACATGCAAATGTGGCACCCCAGAGGGTCTGGTTCCCACAGTGGTATTGCTTCCCTCAAAAGGGGTGATGCCATGTCTGGAGGCAAGCAGGGGCTTCCTGGTCAGGAACACAACACATGCAACACATCCTGGCTCCAGATCAGCAAGGGGAGGATCCTGCCCTTGACAACTGGATCTGGAGGCGGGGTTAGCTTAGTCTAGTGTGAGGAGTCGAGTTGAGGACATCAAGGAGTGGGGAGCTAGGGACTGGAGCTGGAGATAGCTCGTCCTAGCCAGAATACACAGAGAACCAGACACCGGAGTCCGAGGCTGTGGGGGATTCTAGACCCAGTAGCAGATACCGTAGGGCAGGAGATTGCAGGTCTCCTGGCCCCCATCAGACGCCCGGAGGCTCAGCAGCACCAAGGGACCAGTACCGCCAAGGAGGAGCGAGGCATCCACAAGGCCCGAGCTGCCAGCCATACGGGTGAGCACAGCACGTTACACTCAGGGACGTGGGCTACAACACAGCTACAAGCAGAATAGCCAAAGAGTACAGTAAGGACGGCAGGCCTACAACTCCACCTGTCCAGAAGGACTCTTTGCTTGCTCCCAGACTGACCGGGCTCTTATCACTAGCCAGTACTCCAGTCCAGGCCTGTTTAAAGTGTCATCAGTAAAGACCCTGGGACTGCACTGCACGGACTCTGTGGTTATTTCTGCACCGCGACACCCTGCACAACCACCATCATCCACACACACTGCCCTGAAGCTACACTCTTCCTGTGGGGAGTTATACCACCCTTGCTGCCAAACCACCAGCTTTGGAGGACTGTTCCGCAACGGCGACCTCATTAGCCGCACTCCACAGGTGGCGTAGTTGGACATTATATATAACCTACACACCTATACTACCCTTGGATTGACCGCCTGGGTCACGGACCGGGTCACCGCCACTGTGACTACTACCCCCAGCGTCTACCGGCCCGGCTCCGGGTACCCCACGGCCCAGAGGGCGCGTCAACTTTGGCATAGTCGGCAGGATTTCGTGCCCATTACCACCGGGTACTGTGCGCCTTCACAAACTGTGTCGCATACCGTGGTGAAGTTTTCCCGCCAATTGACGCTGTTTCCCGCCATTGTCCGCCATTTCCCGGTTGCCGCGCGGGAGGAAGAGGGGCGTGACCGCTGGAAGCGTGCGAAGCCCAAGCCCCGCCTCACGCACTGATCCCAGGGCCAGGTCCTGGAAGGAGCCCCAGTGAGCGCTTACGTCAGACGAGTGCGACGCCAGGTCCTGAAGGAGACCGTCACCTGCGGAACTGCAGCCTACCAGGAGCAAGGTGAAAGAAGGTAGGCCACAGTTCACTAGGGGGGAGGAAGACGCCCAACATGGAGGAAAGTTCAGGCGTGGCCGCTGCCGCGGTAGTGCCATTCTCCATGCCATATATACCGGGGGCGGCGTGGTTGCCCCAGTACTCAGGAGAGTCACACACCCTGAGTGACTTTAAAGAAAGATTGCACAGCTTGTTTAAAGTATACCCCCTCTCCGAGGAGCAGAAAGTGAGCATCCTCATAGGCCAGTTAATTGGTGCAGCCCAGAGAGAAGTGAAGTCCTAGTCAGCCAGAGACAAAGGGACTGTGAAAGAGATACTGGCCCGCCTAAAGGACACCTTTGACACCCGCACTACAGCTGAGATAAAAATGAAGTTTTACGGGTGCAAACAACTGGGCGCAGGACAGTGTACGGGACTGTGCTTTAAACCTGCAGGAGGCGCTGAGGGCCATCAAACAGGTAGACCCCGACAGTGTGCGAGATGAGAACAGACTGTTAACTGAGCAGTTTATTGAGGGGCTCCTGTCCAGCGCTCACCGGACTCGGCTGCGCATTATGGCTCTGCAAAACCCTGATCTGGACTTTGCACAATTTAAAGACAGAGCCATCCGGGTGCTGCGAGAACCAACACCAGGTGGCGCTACATCCCACCGGCGCCCAGCTATCACATACCACCATCCTTTTCCCCAGAACTTGTAGGGGCTGATACACAAACTCTAGACAATACCCCGTCTATAGACCTGCACCTTCAGGTCCAGGAGCTGACTAAAAGTGTAGCTGCACTAGCCAAAACGGTGCAGTCCATGCAAGAGTCCCCCAAGGAAAAGATCCAGCTGGCTTCCAGTCCGGAGGACGTCCCGTGGCGAGGACAGAAAAGGATTCCCCCAACCAGAGGGAGGAACAGTGACTGCTACGACCAGGACGGACAACCCATCTGCCGCCGCTGTCACAAGCCAGGACACTACGCAAGGTACTGTAATTTAAACGAGCAAAACCTGGGGCGGAGGGCCAACCCCCAGGCGTAAGACCACCAGGCCCACACAGCTGGCGAGACAAGTATGTGGGGGGACGGCCGGTCCTACCTGTCGTGCTTGATGGCATCCCAATGAGCGCGTTGCTGGACACTGGATCCCAGGTGACCACTATCCCCTACATTCTTTACAAACGATACTGGACTGATTCAGACATTAACCGCTGTCCAGATGAACATTTAAGCATTTATGCCAGCAATGGTCAGCCTGTACCTCAAGTGGGGTATAAAGAAGTGACCATAAAGGTTGGCAAAGTGGAATTGCTGGCGCAAGGAATGATAATTGTTGACATTGATAGCCGAGAAAGTCATCCCATGATAACCTTAGGCACTAATGTCATTGAAAATTGTCTTTCAGAAATTATTGTCTTGTTACAGCAGGTTGCGGAGACCGCCAGTTCCAGTCAGCAGCGGGTTCTGCAGAGAGAAATCAGAGCCCTGATGAGAAGACATCAGGTAGAACTGTCTGGTGGTGAAATTGGCAGTGTCAGGATGAGTGACCCGTTCCCCATTGCGATGCCCCCAAGAAGTGAAATGTTGATATGGTGCCGGGCAGCAATCGGTCTCAGGGGTAGAGATTACCAGACCCTGGTAGAGCCCGTATACTCGGACAGTAGGCCCACCATCTTGACAGCTAGGGGGGTGGTTGATGTCCGCCATGGGAGAGTGCCAGTCCGCATCCTAAATATTGGGGAGAAAGAAGTCCATTTGCCCCGGTATGCTACCCTTGCCAAATTATTCACCGTCAGCAACAATTCTAAATAAACAGTGGAACCCTTACCTCCATCCAAACCGACGGAGGATAATGGCTCCAAGGGACAGATGAAGGACTGGTGTCAGAAGCTACACGTGCCCACTGACTCCACCCCTCATCACCAAAAACATGGAGTATACCGGGTGGTCCAGGAGTATGAAAGGGTCTTCAGCAAACATCCACTCGACTTCGGGCAGGTGAAAGGGGTTCAACACCATATCCCCACAGGAGACCATCCACCCATTAAAGAAAGGTACCGGCCTGTACCACCGGCACACTACCAAAATGCCAAAGGGATGTTACGAGAGATGAAGGAGGCTGGGGTGATAAGAGATAGTTGTAGCCCCTGGGCAGCTCCATTAGTTCTCGTAAGGAAAAAAGATGGCACAATGAGAATGTGTGTAGACTACAAGCAAATTAACCGCATTACACATAAAGACGCATACCCATTACCCAGGATTGAGGAGTCACTAGCTGCATTAAGATCTGCTAATTATTTCTCTACTTTGGATCTCACTAGTGGGTATTGGCAGGTTCCTGTAGCAGAGGCGGATAAAGAAAAGACAGCATTCACAACGCTGATGGGCCTCAGCGAGTTTAACTGCATGCCATTCGGACTCTGCAACGCCGCAGGAACCTTCCAGCGGTTGATGGAGTGCTGTCTGGGACATAAGAACTTTGAGACAGTCCTGCTGTACCTGGATGACGTCATAGTATACTCCAAGTCCTATGAAGATCACCTAAAGCACCTGGCGGAGGTGTTTGAAGCCCTATCTGGTTTTGGCCTGAAGGTGAAGCCATCAAAATGCCACCTGTTGAAGCCCAAGGTACAGTACCTAGGTCATGTGGTAAGCGCTGAAGGTGTAGCACCAGACCCTGACAAGGTCACAGTAATCAAGGACTGGCTAAGGCCCTCCACTATTAAGGAAGTGGGGCAGTTCCTCGGGTTGGTGGGCTACTACCGAAGATTTATCCTAGGCTTCACCAAGATGGCGGCACCCATGCAGGGCCTCCTAGTAGGCCAGTTCAGGAAGGCCAAAAACCCGAAGCCTCCATTCAAATGGGATAAGCCGGAAGAGGAATCCTTCAGTAGGCTGAAGATGGCTCTCACAGGAGATGAGATCCTGGCCTACCCTGACTATGGCCAGCCCTTCATACTCCATACAGACGCAAGCAACGTGGGGCTAGGAGCGATGCTGTCCCAGATACAGCAAGGCAGAGATAGAGTGATTGCCTATGCCAGCAGGAAGCTCCTGCCCACAGAAAGGAACCCCGAAAACTACAGTTCTTTCAAGTTAGCGTTCCTCGCCGTAGTCAGTGCTTGAAACGTTCTGTCACAGCCCAATCTCGCCTCCTCCAAGTTTACAGTCTTCACGGATAATAACCCGCTGACGCACCTGGACACTGTGAAACTTGGTGCCCTGGAACAAAGATGGATGGCCCGACTGTCTAACTATGAATTCACCATCAAGTACCGCGCTGGGCGCAAGAATGCAAACGCTGATGCGCTGTCCAGGATGCCTAACTTGCCAGATGAGGGAGAAGACCCGGAGGAACTGGAGGAGATAGAGATTCCCGCTTTCCACCGTCATGGGGTAACTCAGTGCTCCCATTGTGTGAAGAACAGGTGCTCTGCCAACAGAGAGGCCACATTCAATCCATTGCCCCACCATGGATGGGCAGAAACACAAGATAGTGACCCGGCTGTCTGCCTAGTCAAGGAGTTGCTGACACGAGCTGACTCGTACCCTGATCCAGATGCTCCACAGGAGACCAAACAGTTGTGGAAGGAGAAGGGCAAACTATTCATCTATGAAGGGAAGCTGTGTCGAAGAGCCATCAACTACCGGACACATGAACTGGTCTGGCAGGTGGTAGTCCCGAGGCGGGATGCGTCGATGGTCTTGGAAGCGTACCACGATGGAGCAAGACACTTTGGCTGGAAGAAGTTGGAAGTCCTGCTACGTGAACGGTTCTACTGGGCTGGCATGAGGAAAGCAATCGAGAGGTGGTGTCGAGAATGTGGACCATGCAACCTGAGGCAAAAAGACCGTGACAGCCAGAGGGCTCCCCTGCAGCCCATCATCACCAAACAGCCACTTGAACTGGTAGCCCTGCACCACGTGAAGCTAGCCCCAAGCAGGTCAGGCTATGTCTACGCTCTCACCATCGTAGGCCACTACTCCCGGTTAATGGTAGTAGTGCCAGTAAAGGACCAGACGGCTCAGACAGCAGCCAAAGCCTTCCAGCAGCACTTCTGCCGCCCGCACGGTTACCCTGAATGCGTGCTTACTGACCAAGGTCCAGCCTTTGAGGCAGAGGTGTTCCAGGAGTTCTGCAACCTGTACGGCTGCAAGAAGATCAGGACAACGCCTTATCACCCCCAGACCAACGGGTTGTGTGAGAAGATGAACCAGGTGGTGATAGACCTGTTGAAGACGTTGCCCCTGGAAGAACGCAGTCTGTGGCAAGAAAAGTTGCCAGATCTGGTGGACCTCTATAACCATATCCCAGTGAATTCAACCAACTGCATGTAGCATCGGCATCTCTGCCCCCTGCCAGGCAGAGATGCTGTCCCACTCACCTCCTCGCTCCCCGCGCTCCCCGCTCTGCGTTCTCCAGTGCTCCTCTTCCTGCTGCCGGCGCGCGCAGCTCTCCGGGCACTGTGCTTAGGGCGCGCGCGCGCTCCCTCTTAAAGGGGCCACGCGCCGTCCTAAGGAGTCCCCGGCCAATAGCCGAGGGTCCTCCCATATATAAGGCACCTCCTCCAAAATGGAGGTGCCCGAGCAATAGTTGTTGCACAGTGTTACTTTCCTCTGCTTCAGCCCTCAGGTCCCGCTGCTAGCCTGACTACTAGTCCTGCCAGCCTGTTACCTGCCTGTTACCTGTCTATTACCTACCTGTTACCTGCCTGCTACCTGCCGTGCCTGCTAGCCCGTTTACCTGGAAGCACCTGCCTGTTACCTGCCTGTTACCTGCCCGTTTCCTGCCGTGCCTGCCAGCCCGTTTACCTGGAAGCACCTGCCTGTTACCTGCCTGTTTCCTGCCGTGCCTGCCAGCCCGTTTACCTGGAAGCACCTGCCTGTTACCTGTCTGTTACCTGCCGTGCCTACCTGGAGGCTCCTGCCATCACTTGCCGTGACCACCTGCCTGCCTACCTGAGGGCTCCTGCCGTCACTTGCCGTGACCACCTGACAGCCTACCTAGAGGCTTCCGCCTGTTGCCTGCCGTGTCTGCCAGTTCATCCACCAGGACCACTCGTCAGCCTGCCTGCTGTGCCCATCCGCTATGCCGGTCAGTCCCAGCCATCTGACCCGTAGGAGTCACCTGCTCTCTTACAAGGTCGTCCCCAGAGTAGCACCTGGTCCCTCGGCTCGGTCCCTCCCAGGTCACGGAGTCGTTAGCCACCGTATGACCTGGGTCGGTCCGAGTTGATACTTAGTTACGCCCCTCTGGGTCCCTCCTTGCACTGCAGCGCAGATGTTCCACCTCCTGGATCCGTAACACTGCACACCTGCTTACCTGATGAGAGCAAGGCCTGGTAAGCTACCCATCGACCTGGACATGGGAGTCCTAATACCAGAGACCACCTCACCGGATGCAGATTGGGATACTGAGCGGCAACTACAATACCATAAAGTGCAAGAAAGTGTTGAAAGGAGTCTGTCCCAAGCAATACAAAGACAAGAGAAGACTTACAATCAACACGCACCTGCTGTTCCCCGGTCACCTGGAGAGCAAGTCCTTAAGAGAAAGAGACGCCTCCACAAACTAGATGACCAGTGGGAGGAAGAGCCATACACCATCCTACCCTCGAGTCATGATAACACCAAGGTGTGCCTCATTAGTAAGGATGGAGGAGAAACATCAGCAACAGTTTCAAGAGACCACTTGAAGAAATGTCCCGAGCAACTGCAACACACTAAAGACCAGGATAGCCCTCAACCCACAGAGGAAGTGGAAGAAATGGTCAAAACAGTACTCGGAGAATTTCCCCGGTCATGGACACAAGTGAACAATGCAATTGTTGTGCCAGTCCTTACCTTTCTCCAACCAGCCCCTCAGGAAGCTGCAGAAGTCCCAGAAGAGTTGGAAGAACAGTTGGCCCCGGAGGCAGAAGTTTCCCCATCAGCAGACCAGGAGAATCTACCCTCTGCTAGTAGCGAACCTGTCGTACCCACGGTAAGCCAAAGAATCCGTAGGAAATTGCCCAACCTTACCAGTACTACCTCAGACTACCTGTAGTGCAGTTCACACTGAACCCACCACATCAGGGGTTGATACAAGGGACCAGGGTAGAGCAGTGACAGATAAGATAAGATAAGATAAGATATACTTTATTGATCCCGGAGGAAATTGCGGTATCACAGCAGCAGAACACAGATCTCGAACATGACACATATGATAACATAACATTTGGAATGCTTTAGACATTGCTTTTCAGACATTTGTTAAACACCCCCATAGCTGTTGGAACAAACGATCTCCTGTATTTTTCCTTTTTACACCTTAGTTGTATTAGGCGATTGCTGAATGTGCTCTTCTGTTTCGCAAACAGTTCATAAAGCGGGTGTGTGTTGTTGCCCATTATAGCTCTGCACTTCTTCTTAATCCTATCCTCTACCACCTCTTCAAAAGTCCCAAGCTGTAGGCCCACCGTCGCGCTAGCCTTCTTTATAAGTTTGTTGAGCTTGTTGGCGTCAGCAACACGCACACTGTTACCCCAGCAAATTATTGCCGCAAAGGTGGCACTAGCCACAATGGATTGGTAGAACACCTCAAGCATTTTGCCACACACATTAAAAGACCTTAACTTCCTTAGGAAGTACAATCTACTCATCCCCTTCTTGTAGACCTTCTCCATGTGGCACTTCCAGTCTAGCTTGCTATCCAGGTAAACCCCCAAATATTTGAAACTGTCCACCATCTCCACATCCTGACCGTCAATGGTAACAGGTAGGCATACCTTCTTGCACCTTCCATAGCTCATCACCAACTCCCTGGTTTTCTTAACATTTAGTTCTAGATGGTTAGCCTGGCACCATACTACAAAGTCCGCAACCACCCTTCTATATTCCTCTTCATCCTGGTCCTTCCCAATACCGCCAACTATCACAGAGTCATCCGAGTACTTCTGGAGGTGACAACGGTCTGATTTATACTGAAAGTCAGCTGTGTACAATGTAAAGAGGAATGGCGACAGCACTGTTCCCTGCGGGGCTCCGACACTGCTCAGTACACTATCTGATGTAGCCGTCCCCCACCTAACAAACTGTGGCCTATCCGACAGGTAGTCAATTATCCAATTCACAAGTCCCTCATCCACCGCCATTTTAATCAACTTTCCACGCAGTAAGAGTGGCTGTAATGTGTTGAACGCACTAGAGAAATCAAAGAACAAAGCACGCACTGTGGTTCCATCATTGTCCAAAAAGGAATGTACTGTTTGTAGCAGAGACGCTACAGCATCGTCCACCCCCAGTCCCTGCCGGTACGCAAACTGAAGAGCATCAGTATGCGCCATCACCCTCGGACACAAGTGAGCAAGTACTATTCTCTCCAAGGACTTCATCGCATGCGATGTTAAGGCCACCGGTCTATAGTCCCCAGGGGAAGCCGGGAAGGTAGTCTTGGGAACCGGCACCAGGCAGGAAGTCTTCCATAGCACTGGTACTCTCTTTGATTGTAAGCTCTGGTTAAAGAGATGCTGGAAGACAGTACACAACTCATTTGCACACACTCTGAGGACACGTGGACTGAGACCGTCAGGCCCTGCTGCTTTGCCAATGGCCAGCTTACTAAACTGGTCCCTCACGTCATTTTTGGAGACCGAGAAATGATCTATTTCACCCCCTGTTAATTTAGCTAGTTGTTCCCCGGCCTCCTCCCCCTTCCCTGCTGCTACCGCACCTTTATTGCTGAATCTATTGAAGAACTCATTCATTTCATTAGCCATTCTAAGTCCACCACCCCCCTGCTCCGACCTTGCCTTAAACCCAGTCACTAGCTTCATTCCAGCCCACACCTCTCTGGAGCTTTTTTGTATTACGTAGATCTACCAGAGCTACAAAAGGTCAGCCCCCTGCCCGTTGGAGGATCTAGAAATGCAGAAATTTAAAGTATAAACGTATTTAAATGGATACTGTATATAGTTACCTGTAAAGGTATACAAGAGATTTGAAAAGTTTGATATATGTGTGTTTTTCGAGTGACCCGAAAGGGATCCAAAGACTTTTAGGTTATGGACAGTGAATAACCAAGAACTTTCACTTGTAAATAGTTGCACTTGTAAAAGTGCCCCCTTTGTGGCAGACCACTGAACAAAAACTCGTGGAGGTGGCTGAAGATGTGGTCCAACATCCAGATCATCAATGCCCTGCAGCCACCCCAGAGCCTCCGTGAAGGGTTTTAGACGGGTCCATCAAATTTGCACCTTGTTTCAGTGGAATGGACACCTGGTTGCAGATCAGACTGTAACCTGTAAAAGACTATAATGCTTGTAAATATTCTAATGTACCTTGTTTTTGCTATTGTTATTTGTTACCTGTTATTTTGCAAAATATTCTCAGTCCCGGAGAATGAAGTTAACTAGGGGGGAATGTGGCACCCCAGAGGGTCTGGTTGCCACAGTGGTATTGCTTCCCTCAAAAGGGGTAATGCCATGTCTGGAGGCAAGCAGGGGTTTCTGTTAGAAAAAAACTAACAGGAGGGCTCTAATTTGTGGTCACGTGACCTGCTGCTTATTTATTCCAGCTCCGCCCTTCTGGCTTTGCTGGACTTCAGTGTTACTTTGACTCTTAATCTAGCCAGGTGCTTTGTACCTATCTCTATAGTTTGCTTGGTCCTTGGACCTCTAAGTATTTTTGTCTGTTTGTCTTTTTGCTCCGCTACAACTTCTGCTAGGAGGTGTCCAATTTTGTCCCAGTCCTTAGTACTTTTAGGGACCCCTCCCTTATATCTATAGGTCTGCGTTCAGACTAGCTGAGGACGAAGGCTGGTCTGTTCACAAGGAACAGGTTGCCCGCTGCATCGTAGGGAATCAGCTTAGTCCTATAGTAGGAACAGTTTTCCTATCTTTCCTTAGTTCTTGTAGCCGATCATAACAGTAAGTCCAGCCCAAAATAAAAAAAAAAAAAAAAATCCTAAGGAACGAGATCCGGAGATCAGCATGGTGTCTGTTCAGGAATTGGCTCAACACCTACAGGGATTGTCTCTTGAGGTGGCCGAGCTCCAGCAACACGTGAATAGCTGTCCTGGAGCGCATTTTGTTGAACCGAAGGTAGGACTGCCTGATTTTTTTCTTTTTATGGTAAGCAACAAGATTTTTTTTCCTTTAAAAATGCTTGTTTATTATATTTTCGTTTGAGACTCAGGCCCTCTGGGAATGAATCACAGCGCATTGGGTTTATCATGTCACTTTTGTGCAAGGAACCACAGGGATGGGCCTTTTCTCTCCAACCTAATGATCCATGTTTTAGGTCAGTGGAGGATTTTTTTTCTGCTATGGGGTTATTGTATGACGATCCTGATCGAGTCTCTTCTGCTGAGACACAACTGAGACGCTTAAAGCAGGGGTCAGGTGATGTTGAAAATTATTGTACACACTTCCGAAGGTCGTCTTCTGAAGTGAGATGGAATGATTCGGCGTTAAAATGTTTGTTTCTTGCTGGTCTAAGTGAAAGGGTTAAGGATCTGCTGATTGCTTTCCCTGCACCTGGAAACTTGCAAGAAGCCATGCAATTAGCTATACGGGTGGACAGGAGACTGCGTGCCAGGGTTAATGAGGAGAAAACTCCTGCTATGACAGCTCCTAGTCATCAGAGGGTCTGCTCGGACGACGGAGAACCGATGGAGATTGGGGCGATGTCACTCCGCTCTCAGGAAAAAGACCGCAGGTTTTCCAAGGGATTGTGTTTTTATTGTGGTAAATCTGACCATTTTGTTAAGAACTGTGAGCTTCTGTTAAACAAAGAAAAAAAAAAAAAAAAGGTCAGTTACGCCCGTATTGCTTGTTTAAACTCTAAGGGAGTATTTCTTTCAGGGAGTACCTCATTGCAGGAGGAGTTGATTGAATTTCAGTTTTTTGTGGATTGTGGTTCTACACTGAATGTGATTGATAAGGGATTTTTGGAAAAACTTAAATTGGAACCTAAACCTTTGTCATCTCCTAGTTCTGTGGTTGCTGTTGATAACACTCCTTTGAAATGTATTACTCACAAGGTTGCTGAATTTCCCCTCACTATTAATGGTATTCACCAAGAGAATTTGGATTTAGTGGGATTAAATAATTTACCTTCTCCAATAGTGTTAGGTTTGCCTTGGTTAAAACTGCACAATCCTTTACTGGACTGTTCTACTAATGAGATTAAATCTTGGAGTCCTAAGTGTTATGATAAATGTTGTAACGGTCGCATTGCTGCTGTGGAAAGAGGGGAATTACCTGTACCTATTCAGGATTTTTGGAAGTTTTTTTCAGAGGAGGAGTCGCAAATTCTACCTCCTCATAGGGACTATGATTGCACCATTGAGTTTGTTCCTGGAGCTACTCTTCCCAAGAGTCGCTTATTTAATCTTACTATCCCTGAAAGAAAAGCCTTGGAGGAATACATACAGACAAGCTTGGCTGCTGGTCACATTAGACCTTCTAAGTCACCTGTGGCTGTTGGATTTTTTTTTTGTAAAAAAAACAAAAAACGGCAGTTTACATCCATGTCTGGACTTTCGCGAAATTAATAAAATTACCGTACGCAATTCCTACCCACTGCCGTTAATTCCAGACTTGTTTAACCAGTTAGGGGGGGCCAAGTGGTTCTCTAAAATTGATCTCCGGGGGGCATACAATTTGTTGCGAATGAAGGAAATCATTAAATGGGTGCGTCAATGTACGGTGTGTGCTAGATCAAAGGCTTCACATGCTCCTGCTGCGGGGTTGCTTTGCTCTCTGGAGGTTCCTAGTGCACCTTGGACGCATCTTGCGATGGATTTTATTACTGACCTTCCTGTGTCCGAGGGTTTCACTGTCACCTGGGTGGTCGTGGACCGTTTTAGCAAGATGTGTCACTTGGTTCCTTTCATTAAACTACCCTGCGCTAAGACACTCGCTAAGGCTTTTGTCAAGGAAATTGTCAGACTCCATGGCGTTCCCACCGACATTGTTTCTGATAGGGGACCTCAGTTTGTGGCTCGTTTTTGGCATGCCTTTTGTGACAGGTTGGGAGTCCATTTGTCATTTTCATCTGGGTATCATCCTGAGTCTAATGGACAGACAGAAAGCAAGAACCAGGATGTTGAGCAGTTTTTGCGTTGTTTTGTGGCAGACAATCAAGAGGGGTGGTCTGAGTTTCTGCCACTTGCTGAGTTTGCTCTTAACAACCATACATCCTCTTCAGCTGGGTGTTCTCCATTTTTTTTTGTTGTACTGGGAGACATCCGTCGTTTGGTTCGTTCTCCAAATTGGTGTCGGCTGTGCCGGAGGAGGAGAATTTTTTCGGTGATTTGGAGAGAGTTTGGACTGATGTACGTTGTAACCTTCAAGAGGCTAACAAAAAGTCTAAGAAGTATTTTAACAGGAAACGTCAAGAGGTTTTGTTTACGGTTGGTGACATGGTTTGGTTGTCCTCAAAGAATCTGCGGTTGAGGATTCCTTCTAAGAAATTGGGTCCGAAGTTTGTGGGACCATTTAAGGTGCTTCAGGTGGTTAACCTGTCTGCTGTTAGGTTGGAGGTTCCCTCCTCCTGGAAAATTAATTCGGTGTTTCATGTTTCCTTGTTGAAAAAAGCTGATGTATCGGATAGGGATGCCACTGTCACAGTTCCTCCTGTGGTGGAAGACGGCGAATATGAAATTTCTCGTATCCTGAATTCCAGAAGGCACAGAGGAAGATTGCAGTATCTCGTCGCTTGGAAAGGTTTCGGTCCTGAGGATAACTCCGGGGTAAGGGCAGATGATGTCTCTGCTCATAGACTTATCAGAGCGTTTCACAGGAGATTTCCTGATAGGCCTGGCCTGGAGGATCCGGAGGATCCTCATAGAAGAGGGGGTACTGTTAGAACCCTCCTGTTAGTTTTTTTCTATTTTGTGGTCACGTGACCTGCTGCTTATTTATTCCAGCTCCGCCCTTCTGGCTTTGCTGGACTTCAGTGTTACTTTGACCCTTAATGTAGCCAGGTGCTTTGTACCTATCTCTATAGTTTGCTTGGTCCTTGGACCTCTAAGTATTTTTGTCTGTTTGTCTTTTTGCTCCACTACAACTTCTGCTAGGAGGTGTCCAATTTTGTCCCAGTCCTTAGTACTTTTAGGGACCCCTCCCTTATATCTATAGGTCTGCGTTCAGAGTAGCTGAGGACGAAGGCTGGTCTGTTCACAAGGAACAGGTTGCCCGCTGCATCGTAGGGAATCAGCTTAGTCCTACTGTAGGGACAGTTTTCCTATCTTTCCTTAGTTCTTGTAGCAGATCATAACAGTTTCCTGGTCAGGAACATAACACATGCAACACATCCTGGCTCTAGACCAGCAAGGGGAGGATCCTGCCCTTGACAACTGGATCTGGAGGCGGGGTTAGCTGAGTCTAGTGTGAGGAGTCGAGTTGAGGACATCAAGGAGTGAGGAGCTAGGGACTGGAGCTGGAGATAGCTCGTCCTAGCCAGAATACACAGAGAACCGGACACCGGAGTCCGAGGCTGTGGGGGATTCCAGACCCAGCAGCAGATACCGTAGGGCAGGAGATTGCAGGTCTCCTGGCCTCCATCAGACGCCCGGAGGCTCAGCAGCACCGATGGACCAGTACCGCCAAGGAGGAGCGAGGCATCCACAAGGCCCGAGCTGCCAGCTATACGGGTGAGCACAGCACGTTACACTCAGGGACGTGGGCTACAACACAGCTACAAGCAGAATAGCCAAAGAATACAGTAAGAACGGCAGGCCTACAACTCCACCTGTCCAGGAGGACTCTTTGCTTGCTCCCAGACTGACCGGGCTCTTATCACTAGCCAGTACTCCAGTCCAGGCCTGTTTAAAGTGTCATCAGTAAAGACCCTGGGACTTCACTGCACGGACTCTGTGGTTATTTCTGCACCGCGACACCCTGCACAACCACCATCATCCACACACACTGCCCTGAAGTTACACTCTTCCTGTGGGGAGTTATACCACCCTTGCTGCCAAACCACCAGCTTCAGAGGACTGTTCCGCAGCGGCGGCCTCATTAGCCGCACTCCACAGGTGGCGTAGTCGGACATTATATATAATCTACACACCTATACTACCCTTGGATTAACCGCCTGGGTCACGGACCGGGTCACCGCCACTGTGACTACTACCCCCAGCGTCTACCGGCCCGGCTCCGGGTACCCCACGGCCCAGGGGGCGCGTCACATAGAGTGCTGAAAAGACATGGGAACAGCATGGGGAAGACCTCTGGAAGCATCTCTGACTCCCAGGTCACTGCCTAAAAGTGTGTCCATCATAAGTGATCCTTGGCGCATGTGAAGATGCCTCCCGCCATGCACCTGTCGTTGCAGACTTGCAACAATCACCATCCACGTACTTGTCCCAGTGCAGCGTTCAGTTGTCCCTACCCCATTCCTTGGAATGCAAGTATGCAGGCAGCCACCCACCCACCCACAGGCTGCAATACTACACTGCAAAATTTTTGATAGCTGCTTGCACTTTTAGGCTCATGGAGGCGGAAGCTGTCCACAATCTTATGGCGGCGGCGACCAGGTATCCATACTCTGTCCCCAGCCGCCACTATTTTTCCCGGTATAGTCTCTGCCTTCCACAAGCACTGGTCCCACAACATTACCCATGCCCTCCCCAGTGAACTTACTGGGAAGGACAAACACTTGGTCAAGTCAATGTGGCCAGGGACGGTACGGAGCCAGTCCACAACTTTTTTTGCGGAGTTGTACTTAGCTCGGTGAAAGGACTGGCATAGAGGGAAACCGTATCTACTCTGGGTGTCATTTCTCCCAAGAAGTCCTCTTATGCAGCTTGTTGCAGAAGCAATGGCAGCCCGTCCAACATCAACTCGCACTTGTCGGTGGTGCTTTGACACACAAACATCTTTATTTGCGCATTTAATTTCATGACTACAGAGTTAGGCAATGGCCTGATCTGCAATGCGGTTTGAGAAATAACATGCATAAGCACGTCCGATCCACATTAAAAAAGCAGCCGTAGAGTGTTCGGGAACCTTCCCCCACACTTTTCTTAGCCAGGACTGCTTCTCGGCAAGGATGGACGGACCCACCAGAGAATCCTCTAGTGTGCCTTGGCTTCTACCTCAGGAGAGTTCATGATAGCGCTAACTTTGCAGCTGCTATGGGGCTCTTGGGCGGGAGAGAAAGGTGAGCCCTCAGAATCAAATTCTCGGGTGGGCACAATGTTTTTCAATCTGAAACAGTTTCTCAGTGGGAATTGTATTTCACCACAGCCATATTCTTTAGCTTGGTGAAATGACTGGCATAGAGGGAAACCGTATCTACTCTGGCTGTCATTTCTCCGTCACCAGGTTCGGCCCATTGTCACACACGACCATGCATGGCTGTATGTTCAGCGGTGAGAGCTACAGATCAAGCTGCTGTGTTACAGCTTTCAACAACTCTGCAGCGCTGGGCGGGTTGTCACCTAAGCATTAAGCATGTTATCTTCAGCACAGCCTGTTGCTGCTTGGCCAAGGCAGTGCTGCAGTGCTTTCAGCTTGTGACTGATGTGGTCATTTCAGAGATGGAGGAGGAGGTGCAGGAGCTGAACAATGTGATTACATTGAGGTTAAATTGGTGATGCTGTTTTTTATACTAAAGAGAGATCCTATTTGTTTTGTTTTTTTTAAGTTATTCTTTCAAGACCAATGCATTCACCGGGAAATGTCATTTTAATATTTTACAACATTATCTGGCAATGTGGTGTGTGACACATCATCAGACACCTCCTGTTTTATTTATGATGGAGGGACAATGAAAATCATAAAACCTATTTTCAGAGGGCCATCAGACTGCCCTTACTATTCTTAAAGGGCCAGCAGTTGGCCCTCGCTATTGTTAGAGAGCCATCAGCCGGCTATGCTTTGTTGTTCCCATTATTAACAAGGGGGTCTCCTATACTGTTACTGTGTATGCAGTGACTGCAAGGGCTGCCAAAAATTTGGACGCAACCCAATACCCCTTTGAAGAGATATAGAGGAGGGTCTCGGTAAAAAAAATGTTCCCATTATAAAGGAGCGGGTATCCTATAGTGGTAATGCCCATGCTGTGACTGCAAGGGCTGCCAAAATTTGGGAAAAACCCCACTAAGAATTTAAAGACACATAGAGCAAGGCCACAGTAATGACAAATTCCCATTAGAAAGGAGAGAATCTGCTATACAGTTACAGGGTATGCAGTGAGTCCAACGGCTGACCAAATTTAGGAAAAACCCCACTAAGAATTTAAAGACACATAGAGCAGGGCCACAGTAACGACAAATTCTCATTAGAAAGGAGAGGGTCTCCCATAGTGTTGGCCTATGCAGTGAATGCTAGGGCTGCCAAAAATTGGGAGGCACTCCAATGCCCCTTGGAAGAAACATGGAGGAGGGCCTTATATAAAAAAATAAATAAATAAATAAAAATAAAAATTTGTTCCAATTAGAAATGAGAAGGTCTCCTATACTTGTAATGCCCATGCACTAAGTGTATGGGCTGACACACTTTTACCCCTGGGGGGTATACATGAACATACTGTGTGTGTGTGTATATGTATGTGTGTATACAGTGCCTACAAGTGCTATTCAACCCCCTGCAGATTTAGCTGGTTTGATAAGATGCAAATAAGTTAGAGCCTTCAAACTGCAAACGAGAGTAGGTTTTATGAACAGAAACATAAATCTTACAAACCAAAAAGTTATGTTGCTCAGTTGAATTTTATTTAATTTTAAACATAAAAGTGTGGGTCAATTATTATACAACCTCTATGTTTAATATTTTGTGGAATAACCCTTGATTGCAATTACAGCTAATAATCGTCTTTTATAAGACCTGATCAGGCCGGCACAGGTCTGTGGAGTTATCTTGGCCCACTCCTCCATGCAGATCTTCTCCAAGTTATCTAGGTTTTTTGGGTGTCTCATGTGGACTTTATTCTTGAGCTCCTTCCACAAGTTTTCAATTGGGTTAAGATCAGGAGACTGACTAGGCCACTCCAACACCTTGACTTTTTCCCTCTTGAACCAGGCCTTGGTTTTCTTGGCTGTGTGCTTTGGGTCGTTGTCTTGTTGGAAGATGAAATTACGACCCATCTTAAGATCCTTGATGGAGGAGCGGAGGTTCTTGGCCAAAATCTCCAGGTAGGCCGTGCTATCCATCTTCCCATGGATGCGGACCAGATGGCCAGGCCCCTTGGCTGAGAAACAGCCCCACAGCATGATGCTGCCACCACCATGCTTGACTGTAGGGATGGTATTCTTGGGGTCGTATGCAGTGCCATCCAGTCTCCAAACGTCACGTGTGTGGTTGGCACCAAAGATCTCGATCTTGGTCTCATCAGACCATAGAACCTTGAACCAGTCTGTCTCAGAGTCCTCCAAGTGATCATGAGCAAACTGTAGACGAGCCTTGACATGACGCTTTGAAAGTAAAGGTACCTTACGGGCTCGTCTGGAACGGAGACCATTGCGGTGGAGTGCGTTACTTATGGTATTGACTGAAACCAATGTCCCCACTGCCATGAGATCTTCCCGGAGCTCCTTCCTTGTTGTCCTTGGGTTAGCCTTGACTCTTCGGACAAGCCTGGCCTCGGCACGGGAGGACACTTTCAAAGGCTGTCCAGGCCGTGGAAGGCTAACAGTAGTTCCATAAGCCTTCCACTTACGGATGATGCTCCCAACAGTGGAGACAGGTAGGCCCAACTCCTTGGAAAGGGTTTTGTACCCCTTGCCAGCCTTGTGACCCTCCACGATCTTGTCTCTGATGGCCTTGGAATGCTCCTTTGTCTTTCCCATGTTGACCATGTCTGAGTGCTGTTCACAAGTTTGGGGAGGGTCTTAAATAGTCAGAAAAGGCTGGCAAAAGAGATCTTTAATCCACACATGTGAAGCTCATTATTCTTGGTGCCTGAACTACTTCTTAATACTTTAGGGGGACCAAACAGAATTCTTGTGGTTTGAGGGGTTGAATAATAAATGACACTCTGAATTAACTTTTAACGTTTAAAAAAAAAAAATAAATAAAATAAAAAATTTGCTGCAGTGCATTTCCCACTTCCAGGCTGATCTACAGTACAAATGTCACAATGCCAAGTTAATTCCGCATGTGTCAACCAGCTAAATCTGCAGGGGGTTGAATACTACTTGTAGGCACTGTATATATATACAGTTATATGAAAAAGTTTGGGCACCCCTATTAATCTTAAGCTTAATGTTTTATAAAAATTGGTGTTTTTGCAACAGCTATTTCAGTTTGATATATGTAATAACTGTTGGACACAGTAATGTTTCTGCCTTGAAATGAGGTTTATTGTACTAACAGAAAATGTGCAATCTGCATTCAAACAAAATTTGACAGGTGCATAAGTATGGGCACCTCACCAGAAAAGTGACATTAATATTTAGTAGATCCTCCTTTTGCAAAAATAACAGCCTCTAGTCGCTTCCTGTAGCTTTTAATGAGTTCCTGGATCCTGGATGAAGGTATTTTTGACCATTCCTCTTTACAAAACAATTCCAGTTCAGTTAAGTTTGATGGTCGCTGAGCATGGACAGCCCTCTTCAAATGATCCCACAGATGTTCAATGATATTCAGGTCTGGGGACAGGGATGGCCATTCCAGCACATTGTAATTGCTCCTCTGCATGAATGCCTGAGTAGATTTGGAGCGGTGTTTTGGATCATTGTCTTGCTGAAAGATCCATCCCCTGCGTAACTTCAACTTTATCACTGATTCTTGAACATTATTGTCAAGAATCTGCTGATACTGAGTGGAATCCATGCGTCCCTCAACTTTAACAAGATTCCCGGTGCCGGCATTGGCCACACAGCCCCAAAGCATGATGAAACCTCCACCAAATTTTACTATGGGTAGCAAGTGTTTTTCTTGGAATGCTGTGTTTTTTTGCCGCCATGCATAACGCCTTTTTGTATGACCAAACAACTCAATCTTGGTTTCATCAGTCCACAGGACCTTCTTCCAAAAAGAAATTGGCTTCTCCAAATGTGCTTTTGCATACCTCAGCCGACTCTGTTTGTGGCGTGCTTGCAGAAACGGCTTCTTTCGCATCACTCTCCCATACAGCTTCTCCTTGTGCAAAGTGCGTTGTATAGTTGACCGATGCACAGTGACACCATCTGCAGCAAGTTGATGCTGCAGCTCTCTGGAGGTGGTCTGAGGATTGTCCTTGACTGATCTCACCATTCTTCTCTGCCTTTCTGATGTTTTTCTTGGCCTACCACTTCTGGCCTTAACAAGAACTGCCCCTGTGTTCTTCCATTTCCTTACTATGTTCCTCACAGTGGAAACTGACAGGTTAAATCTCTGAGACAGCTTTTTTTATCCTTCCCCTGAACAACTATGTTGAATAATCTTTGTTTTCAGATCATTTGACAGTTGTTTTGAGAAGCCCATGATGCCACTCTTCAGAGGATATTCAAACAGGAGAACAACTTGCAAGTGGCCACTTTAAGTAGCTTTTCTCATGATTGCATACACCTGGCTATAAAGTTCAAAGCTCAATGAAGTTAGAAAACCAAAAAAAGTGCTTTAGTAAGTCAGTAAAAAGTAGGTCGGAGTATTTAAAACAAGAAAATGATAAGGGTGCCCATACTTATGCACCTGTCAAATTTTGTTTGAATGCAGATTGCACATTTTCTGTTAGTACAATAAACCTCATTTCAAGGCAGAAACATTACTGTGTCCAACAGTTATTACATATATCAAACTGAAATAGCTGTTGCAAAAACACCAATTTTTATAAAACATTAAGCTTAAGATTAATAGGGGTGCCCAAACTTTTTCATATAACTGTATATATATATGTATATGTATGTATAATTTTTTTTACGGGCATCATAAGCACCCTTTAAAAAAATTATGTGGGTGTTGCATCACGGACCACGGTCACCCTGGTGATACGGTGGTGGAGAAGGAGGAGGACAAGAGCAAATAGCCAAAATCAGGAAGCGTATACCCATGTGTGGGTGTGAAGAGGTGCATGGGAATACACCTCCCAAAAAAAGACACTGGATTTGAGTTTGTTACACTGCTATCATTTGGTGGTGTTGAGAAGTCTGGCCCAATCCAGCCATTGTTCATTTTTATAAGAGTCAGCGTGTCAGCGTTTTCAGTTGACAGGCGGATGCGCTTATCAGTTATAATTCCACCAGCGGCACTAAAAACCCGCTCTGATAAAATGCTAGCGGCAGGGCAGCCCAGAACCTCCAAGGCGTAGAGAGCCAGTTCATTCCACGTATCCAGCTTGGATACCCAATAATTATAAGGCAGAGAGGAATCACGGAGGACGTTGGCAAGGTACTCCCTCAGCATCTTCCCAAACTTTGCACTCCTTGTGAGAGTACCCCGTAATTCAGGGCCTGTGCGATGGGAGGGTCTGAGAAAACTGTCCCAGAACTTTGACAGTGTTCCCCTGCCTCTGCTACATTGCATTTGTGTCTCTCTCGCATGTACTCCTTGGTTGTCCAACAAAGTGTGCCCTCTGCCGCCAGCGTTTTCAGATGGGAATTTTTTTAATAGTTCCGCAACAAGGGCCTTCTGGTACAGCCCTATTTTTGTAGACCTGTCCGCCTCAGGAATAAGAGATATAAAGTTCTCCTTGTAGCGTGGGTTTAGAAGTGTCACCAACCAGTAATGACTGTCACCCAAAATTTTGAGAACGCTAGGGTAATGGGAAAGGCAGCGTAATATAAACTCAGCCATGCGTGCCAGACTACTAACAGCAAGACTTCCGTGTCCTCACCAAGAGGATGACTGACCATGCCCTCTCCCTCTCTTCTGCCGCCTGCAATTCATCCTCTTTGATTGTGAGCAGAGAGCATTTCAGAAGACAGAGAAGCGGGATGGTGACTCTAATTATGGCATCATCGCCGCTCACCATCTTGGTGGAGTCCTCAAAGTTTTGGAGGATAGTACATATGTCTGACATCCATGTCCACTCCTGATGTCTTATGTGTGGAGTCTGAACTGAATGCTGACGGCCTTGTTGATGCTGGTACTCAACAACTGCCCTCTTCTGCTCACAAATCCTTCCCAACATCTGCAATGTAGAGTTCCAACGCGTGGGGACATCACACACCAGTCTGCGAGCCGGAAGCTGCAAACACTGCTGAAACACGACAAGGGCGGCGGAAGCTTTAGGTGACTTTCTAAAATGGGCACACAGGCGGCGTACTTTAACAAGCAGATCCAGCAGCTCTGGGTAGGATTTGAGAAACCGCTGAACCACGAGGTTAAGCACATGGGCCAGGCATGGTACGTGTGTGAGCTCGCCTCGCCTCAGAGCCGCCCCAGGTTCCTGGTATTGTCACACACGACCATGCCCGGCTGTAGGTTCAGCGGTGTGAGCCACAGATCTTCCTGCTCTTTCAGAGCTGTCCACAACTCTTCAGCATTGTGGGGTTTGTCACCTAAGCATATTAGCTTCAGCACAGCCTGTTGCCGCTTGGCCGAGGCAGTGCTGCAGTGCTTCCAGCTTGTGACTGATGTGGTCATTTCAGAGATGGAGGCTGAGGAGGATGAGGTGCAGGAGCTGTAGACTGTGGGGGCAACCCTGATTGACCTAGGGCCTGCAATCCTTGGCGTCAGGAGGACGTGTTCCGTTCCACTATGTTAACCCAGTGTGCCATCAGCGAGATGTACCGTCCCTGCCCACAAGCACTTGTCCACGTGTCCGTGATTAGGTGGACTTTGCGTTGTTGAGGGCACGGCTAATGTTTTGGTACACGTGCTTGTGTAATGCGGCGACGGCACACCGGGAGAAATAGTGGCGGCTGGGGACCGAGTACCCAGGGACGGCCGCCGCCATCAGGTTGCGGAATGCTTCCATCTCCACGAGCCTAAAAGGCAACATTTCGAGTGCAAGCAGTCGTGAAATGTGGGAATTTAGTACTGTGGCCTGTGGGGCGTTGGCTGCGTATTTGCGCTTGAGTTCCAAGGACTGGGGTATGGACAACTGAACGCTGCACTGGGACAAGGACGTGGACGTGCTTCCTGATGCTGCTACTTGAGAGTATACAACGACAGGTGCAGGGCAGGAGGCATCTACGCATGCACCATGGACAGGGGATTGGCTTGCATGCACAACAGTGGAAAAAGCTGGCTGCAATGGTGCCACCCGCAGACACTGCTCCTGGACCCTGGGGTTCGGCCCACAAAGTCAGGTGCTTTCCTGCCATGTGCCTGATCATGCTGGTGGTGGTCAGGCTGGTCGTTTTGCCACCCCTGCTGATGCTGGCCTGGAAGGTGGTGCAAATGGCCTTTTTGGGGTTATCGGCAGAGTCTTTAAAAAACAACCAGACTTGGGAAGACCTAACAGTTGTACTGGCAACTTCCTTCGTGTTGGTGTTACGGGGAACGGTTGCCTGCGTTCTTTCTGTGGCCGCCACACTGCTTCCTCCTGCCTGTTGGGGTGCTCTGCCTCCCTCCCCCTGTGTGCTGCTGTCCTCGCTCTGCATGTCTTCCTGCCAGGTTGGGTCAGTTACTATATCGTCCACCACACCGTCTTCCACTTTCTCACTCTGGTCCTCCTCCTGACTTTCTGGCAATTGTGTCTCATCATCGTATACTTCTTGTGACACTTTCCCACCGTCGCCTTCGTGTGACCGTGGCTGCTCAAATATTTGGGCATCGCTACATGCGATCTCCTCGTGACCGGGCGAGAGGCCCGAATCTATAAATGGAAAAGTGAACAGCTCTTCAGAGTGTCCAAGTGTGGGATCAGTTGTCTCTGGGCACTCGGCATGGTGGGAGGAAGGAGGTTCAGGGTGAGGAATATGCTGTCCAGACTCACAGCTAGTAAGACTTGACTGTGTGGAAGACAAGTTGTGGTGGTGGTGGCTTAGTGGCTGGAAGCATTATCTGCTATACAACCAATAACCTTTTCACATTGCTCTGTGTTCAATAGTGGTGTTCTGTGGTCCCCTATTAATTGGGACAGGAAGGTTGAGCAACAAGATGTGGGTGTTTGTTGTGGCACAATTTCAGCTTGCCCACGGCCTCTGCCTCCGCATGCACCATCATCACCAACATGTGCCTTGCCCATTTTAAATGGAGGACAATATCTTCCCCGCTCACAACAAATGACTGAATTTGGAGTGAACCTACATGTGATCCGTGTGACGGACAAACCACAGTTTTAAATATCTGACCAGTAGGTAACTATTTTGAACAGCAAACTGGTGTCAATTGCTTCACTGAAACAAATTTTTTAATGGAGGCCAGAAATGGCAGTATTTTCTGAAAACGTATATGTGATCTGTGTGACGGAGAAAACACAGTTTTAAATAGATGGATTTTTAGCGCTGTAATATGGAAAGGACCTTACTGTATTCTGCAGTGCCAACAAGCAAATGGCGCAGAAAAACTGTGTTCTCTGGATTGCTTTTTAAGCAAATAATAAGGATTAAGAACCAAAAAAAATTATTCCTGGCCCCTGAGACCTGGGCCTATTTCTAGAAATATCTAACAGCAGCAGCAGACAGAACTGGAATAGAGCCTCTTGTGCTACCTCTTGTGCTATATGCACTGCAGTCTGCTATATACACTGCCTGCCTATATACACTGCCTGCCTGATATCTCTGCAGATGGATTAGTCCTCAGAAGGACTGTTGTTGAGATGGATATGTGTCTCTAATATAGTTTGGTACACCTACATTAACTAGAAACAAGCAAATCTCTCCCTAGCTAAGCAGCACCTCTCCCTACACGGTCTGATTCCGGGGTGACTGTGACGAGCATAGCGGCGCCGGGTCTGATATAGACCTGATGACGCTGTGCGGCCAGCCAATCACTGTAATGCCACAACCAACATGGCTACGGCATTATAGTGAGTGGCAGGCAATTTCTGCATGTTCATTGGCACTCTAAAGAGCGCCAAACATGCAGGGAGGAGACCCAAGCTCCCGCCGAGCAAGTCCGGAAATACTCCGCGAGCGCCGAGCATGTCGAGCAGTGGGATGCTCGGGCGAGCACCGAGCAGTAGCAAACATGCTCGCTCATCACTATTACATACCTGTCCCAGGTATCTCGAGCTCTGCTTCCTTTACCTTGGTCCGCTGCCCTCTGTTGTGCTCCACATCAGGTTTTGCAGGTTGCTCTGTGTGGCTCAGTGACTTCATCTCCAAATTCCTACTTTAAGGCCCATTAGGACACACACCTGTGTTTTAAGATTGACTCAAGACTTTTGTTTAGAGTACTCCACTTTATGTGCATACTGTGCTTTAACTTGCTTCAACCCCTGCTGGGTTCCACTTCATCCTTCCTGCTGCATCCAAGATTCCTGAATGTGGCACATCCTCACTTCCCACGTGCCTTCCTGCTTGCTGCACCAATGTGGCGCCCCTGCGGGTTCTGTCGCCACAGAGGTACTGCATCTCACCCAGAGGTGTGGTATCCCACTCTCAGGTAAGGATAGAGTGCTGGCCGGGACGCTAACACCTGCATCCAACACATCCACTTCAGTAGGGCAGGGCGAGATTGCTCCTAAGGGAGAGCACAGTCCCTGGTCCCTGGCTGGAGTGGAGGGGAACCTAGTGAGGGGGAACCATGTAGTGGGTGTGGGTGGAGGAATCAGATTAGGGGAGCATGAAAGGAAGCTGTATAAAAAGGGGAGCAATCTTGAGAGAGTGTGTTCTGTTGGAGGAGGAAAGTGAGGGGAGCAGAGGCTCTGCAGGAGCTCGGCTCCGGATGCGGGGTGCCTAGTGAGAGGCCGAGGAGAAGGAGAGAAGAGAGGAGAGGGAGCAGGAGAAAGGCTCCAGGAACAGAAGGGATCCCAGGGGTACGGGCAGTGCTGGAGGCCACCCGTACGCCCGAATCTACCTGGTGTGGAGGGATCAAGCCACAGAGGGGACCGGCCCCTAAACTAGTGGAGAACTACAAGGCTCAGCTAGGAACCGGAGGCTGCTGTGCTTGTAAGGTGCAGTGGCCATATCAGCAATTATATCGCTGAAAAGGCCACAGAGGGTCCAGGGGACTGCAGGTTGCCCGACAAGACCCGAGGCTACCGGATTGGGACACTGATTGCGAGGCGCAGGGCAGGAGGGCGAGAGCCAGCGCAGGAAGACGACTGAGGAAGGCACATAGAAAGGGGTCCTGTCAGGCACTCTTGAACTACCTGAGGGATTGCTGAACCCCTGCCTGGTGAACGCAGCACGACGTGGGAGGTTGTAGTCTGTAACCTGAGGAACTTAATAACTGTGAGTAAACTCGGAAGACTGCACCCCACTGCCTCTGTGATTATTATCTGCGCCATTACCCCTGCACTACAGTGCCCAGCATCACCTACAACATCTACACTGCCCTGGAGCTAAGGTCTACCTGTGGAGAGCCACACCAGCTTTTCTGCACTAACATCAGCTCCAGAGGACCTTCTCCGCAGCTGCAGCTCCACATAGCCGCATACCACAGGTGGCG
This sequence comes from Phyllobates terribilis, assembly GCF_046119375.1. NCBI lineage: Eukaryota > Metazoa > Chordata > Amphibia > Anura > Dendrobatidae > Phyllobates > Phyllobates terribilis. Next base: position 1,588,613 of record NW_027362971.1, on the reverse strand, counting down.
TCACAAACATATATATATATATATATATATATGTATGTATGTATGTATATATATATATATATATATATATATATATATATATATATATACAGTACAGACCAAAAGTTTGGACACACCTTCTCATTTAAAGATTTTTCTGTATTTTCCTAACTTTGAAAATTGTACATTCACACTGAAGGCATCAAAACTATGAATTAACACATGTGGAATTATATACTTAACAAAAAAGTGTGAAACAACTGAAAATATGTCTTATATTCTAGGTTCTTCAAAGTTGCCACCTTTTGCTTTGATGACTGCTTTGCACACTCTTGGCATTCTCTTGATGAACTTCAAGAGGTAGTCACCGGAAATGGTTTTCACTTCACAGGTGTGCCCTGTCAGGTATAATAAGAGGGATATCTTACCTTATAAATGGGGTTGGGACCTTCAGTTGTGTTGTGCAGAAGTCTGGTGGATACACAGCTGATAGTCCTACTGAATAGACTGTTAGAATTTGTATTATGGCAAGAAAAAAGCAGCTAAGTAAAGAAAAACGAGTGGCCATCATTATTTTAAGAAATGAAGGTCAGTTAGTGTGAAAAATTGGGCAAACTTTGAAAGTGTCCCCAAGTGCAGTTGCAAAAACCATCAAGCGCTACAAAGAAACTGGCTCACATGAGGACCGCCCCAGGAAAGGAAGACCAAGAGTCACCTCTGCTTCTGAGGATAAGTTTATCCGAGTCACCAGCCTCAGAATTCGCAGGTTAACAGCAGCTCAGATTAGAGACCAGGTCAATGCCACACAGAGTTATAGCAGCAGACACATGTCTACCACAACTGTTAAGAGGAGACTTTGTGCAGCAGGCCTTCATGGTAAAATAGCTGCTAGGAAACCACTGCTAAGGACAGGCAACAAGCAGAAGTGACTTGATTGGGCTAAAGAACACAAGGAATGGACATTAGACCAGTGGAAATCTGTGCTTTGGTCTGATGAGTCCAAATTTGAGATCTTTGGTTCCAACCACCTTGTCTTTGTGTGACGCAGAAAAGGTGAACGGATGGACTCAACATGCCTGGTTCCCACCGTGAAGCATGGAGGAGGAGGTGTGATGGTGTGGGGGTGCTTTGCTGGTGACACTGTTGGGGATTTATTCAAAATTGAAGGCATACTGAACCAGCATGGCTACCACAGCATCTTGCAGCGGCATGCTATTCCATCCGGTTTGCGTTTAGTTGGACCATCATTTATTTTTCAACAGGACAATGACCCCAAACACACCTCCAGGCTGTGTAAAGGCTATTTGATCAAGAAGGAGAGTGATGGGGTGCTACCCCAGATGACCTGGCCTCCACAGTCACCAGACTTGAACCCAATAGAGATGGTTTGGGGTGAGCTGGACCTCAGAGTGAAGGCAAAAGGGCCAACAAGTGCTAAGCATGTCTGGCAACTCCTTCAAGATTGTTGGAAGACCATTTCTGGTGACTACCTTGAAGCTCATCAAGAGAATGCCAAGAGTGTGCAAAGCAGTCATCAAAGCAAAAGGTGGCTACATTGAAGAACCTAGAATATAAGACATATTTTCTGTTGTTTCACACTTTTTTTGTTAAGTATATAATTCCACATGTGTTAATTAATAGCTTTGATGCCTTCAGTGTGAATGCACAATTTTCAAAGTCATGAAAATACAGAAAAATCTTTAAATGAGAAGGTGTCCAAACTTTTGGTCTGTACTATATATATATAGATATATAGATATATAGATATATATATAGATATATAATATAAATCCCCTTTTTACTGACCGTCCTGGGTCACAGACCGGGTCACCGCCCGTGTGACATCTCCCCAAGCAACGACCGGCCCGGCACCGAGTACCCCACGGCCCAGGGGGCGCGTCACCAACACCCAGGGTCCTTGTGCTCACGCGGACCTGAGGCTTAGAGAATCGACCTCACCTGGTGATCGCAAACCCATTGGTCGTTTTGTTCCTGTTTTTTGCTTCTTTTCTTTTTTTATTTCTACAAATCTGTTGCACACACTTATGTTTGATATAAGGTAAACCCAAAGCACATTTTATTGAAGCTAAGAGTTTCATTGCCAGTGGGATAGAAAGCTTACAAGGACACCTGAACCTCTTCATTTTTCTATACGTCTTACTGAATTGGTCATATATGTCCTAAATCAATTTAATGCTAGACACTTTTTCCATCAAGTTAACAACCAATATCTAAAACAGCAATAACCCAAGCTCCTTAGACAAAAAGATACCAGCTAGGTAATAAAAATATAAATTTTATTAAATTCATATATAATATATTAAAAAAAAGAGAACAAATAAAGACAGGGGAGGAACATAAGCAATATCAAATTAATTGAAATACCAAGATTATAATCCCCAGTGAGCTATCCACAACATATAGATCCTAATATGGATGATCATGTCGAAAAAGCCATATAATATTCCAATGCAGGAGAGGGTATATACGTAAGCATATATTCTAACTATGTCACCAACAATGTAGTATGCAAAATGCAATGTTAATATTAAGTTGAAAAAATGCAAGAGTTTGTGACATGCAGAAGTAGTGCTGTTGCTTCCAAAGCATCCAGCAACTATTAGAAGTAACACAAGCACAGGGGACAGGAAGTGATGTGCTCTAAAAGCATCCAGCAACTACAGGGGTTAACACAGTCACAGGAGACAGGGAGTGTTTAAGCAGAGCCCCAGGGGGATTGTGGGGAAGTTGACATTGTAGTCTGGCTGAAGCCAAAGAGAAAGGTGGTGTGTAGTGATGAGCGAGTATGTTCTGTTAACCCTTTCGGCGAGTATGCTGGGGCCGAGCACCGAGTAGTTACCGCTGCTCGGTGTTATGTTTGAATCATTCCCGTGTGCATTATTTGCGACTGTTTGACAGCTTTAGTACATGTAAGGAATGTCTATTTCTTACACATTCCTCACATGTAGTAAAGCTGTCAAACAGTCGCAAATCATGCACACAGGAGTGATTTAAACATAACACCGAGCAGCTGTTAACAGAACATACTCGCTCATCACTAGTGGTGTGTTATCTGGATCTGACAGAAGGGAACTGAACAGGATTCAGACCAGGAGAGAAACTAAACACAGGTCAGTTAGACTCCCTGAACTAACAGTGCAGAGTATTATCGGGCAGAAAGATAAGGACTGGAAGGAATCGTGTCATAGGGATCTTCTCCCTCATCAAACCCCCCCCCCTCCATCTCCATGCAGGATAAAGAATGCTGTGTACTATTGTGTCCTTGTGAAGGAAAAACCTGTGGTTGTGTATGCATAGAAGTGTGCTGCTAAGAGATCTATTCTATGCTGAATTATGCTACTGAAGAGACAGACGAGACTGTACTGTAATGAAGATTGCTGCTGTAATATCCCTGAATTGCACTGATCGTGCTTCAGATTAAATTCCACTGTTAAACTGTTGAAAAAGACTTTTGACAGATGTGTCTTGTCAGCAATTGAATCTATCATGTGCCTGAGAGAAGCTGCAGCCTATAGTCACCCTAAGTAACGGTTCCCCCAGGATTCCAAAGAATTCATGAAACCCGTCTCGCCCTATCTGAACCTAGCAGCGTGTGTGTAACAAAATATATCGTGTTTGGAGGAGAGCCAAACCTTGTCTCCCGGACGGAATTGAGGTGGATCCAGACGTCTCTTGTCAGCATGTCTCTTCATCCACTCGGAGGACCGAAGAAGTGTGGACCTAGCACTCTCCCAAATGATGGAAAACTCGCTGACCAGAGACTCCGCAGCAGGGTTGTCCACAGAAGCGGAGACAGGAAACGGAATCCGGGGATGTTGACTATAGACTATAAAGAACGGAGACTTGGAAGATGATTCGCTCTCATGGTTATTGTAGGAGAACTCGGCCCATGGCAAGAGATCCACCCAATCAGTATGGTGAGCGTTAGCAAAGTGCCGGAGGTAGCTGGTAAGGATCTGGTTGATCCGCTCCACTTGACCGTTGGACTGTGGATGGTAAGTGGAGGAGAAATCCAGGGTGACATCCAGCAGCTTACACGTAGCGCTCCAGAAACGTGAGGTGAACTGAACCCCTTGATCTGACACGATGTGGAGGGGTACGCCATGGAGACGGAAGATGTGAAGAAAGAAGTCCTTAGCTAGCTCAGACGCAGACGGGAGACCAGGCAAAGGGATTAAGTGGGCCATTTTAGAAAAGCGGTCAGCGACCACCCAAATGACTGTACAACCGGCAGAGACAGGGAGATCTATAATAAAGTCCATAGCAATGTGTTGCCATGGGGCATCAGGTACGGGAAGAGGCAAGAGATGACCGGCAGGTAAATGTCTGGGAACTTTGTTGCGGGCACAGGATGAACAGGCTGAGACGAAGTCTACCACATCCTTGCGCAGGGTAGGCCACCAGTAATGCCGGGTGATAAGCAGGAAGGTCTCCCGAGCGGTCTTAGACACTGGAGTTTCCCGGCCTTTCCGGGCAGGAACAGATAAGGTGCTCCTTACTGCCACAATAGAAACAGCTCCCCTCAGCTCGGCGTAACTCTTGGCGAGATTTGACCATCTTGGTCTGGTCGAACTGCATAGGTTCGGGCGAGTGCGCCCGTGGAGTGACTGGTTGAGAGGCAGGTCTCTGGAAAGTGGGAGCAAGGCGGGGAAACTTTCTCGCCCGGGTGGTCTCTTTGGTGCGTTCTTGGAACCGGATGTCAATCCGGGTAGCTAGTGACACCATGTCATCCAGGGTAGTAGGAATGTCCCGACCGGCTAGCTCGTCCTTAATCCGACCGGAAAGGTCCTCCCAGAAGACGGACACCAGAGCCTCATTATCCCAGGCAAGCTCAGAAGCGAGGGTATGGAACTGTATGGCATACTGGCCCACGGTGAGATTCTCTTGGCGGAGACGTAGCAGAGAGGAGGCTGAAGAAGTTTTTCGTCCCGGTTCATCGAAGACTTTCCGGAAAGCAGCGAGGAAAGATGACAGGTCAGACACCAGGGGATCCCCTCTCTCCCACAGGGGATTTAGCCATGCCAGTGCCTCCCCAGTGAGATGGGACATGATGAATGCCACTTTGGCCCGGTCGGAGATGAACTGATGTGCCAAGAGTTCAAAGTGCAGGGTGCACTGGTTTATGAAACCTCGAACTAAGGCGGGGTTGCCACCAAAACGAGGAGGTGGAGAAAGCCGGGGACCGGGGCTGGATGCCATGGTATTGGTGGGCAGCGGCGCTGCCGGAGCGGGAGTCGTACGACTCGAGGTGGACGCAGGAGGAACAGGCAGTGTGTCCAGGCGGGAGTTGACACTCCGCAGGTAGTTCAGGATGGTTTCCTGTTGGGATCTCTGACGGGACACCTCCTGGTATAGGTCAGAGAGCGAGGGAGCTTGGGTGCCACCAGGTTCCATGGCCCGAGCAAACGGTTACAGATACGGGTGGTGGAACCTCTGTGCCGTGGTGCAAGGAGGGACCCAGAGGGGCTTAACTAAGTATCAACTCAGACCGACCCTGGTCGTACGGCGGCTAACGACTCCGTGACCAGGGAGGGACCGAGCAGAGGGACCAGGTGCTACTCTGGGGACGACCTTGGAAGAGAGCATGTGGCTCCCACGGGTCAGATGACTGGGACTGACCGGTATAGTGGATGGGCACAGCAAGCAGACAGAAGTCTCTGGGTTAGCTGACAGGTGGTCACGGCACGTGACGGCAGAGCAGGCTGCAGTCTCTAGGTTAGCAGACAGGTGGTCACGGCAAGTGACGGCAGGAGCCTCCAGGTAGGCTATCAGGTGGTCACGGCAAGTGACGGCAGGAGCCTCCAGGTAGGCTATCAGGTGGTCACGGCAAGTGACGGCCAAGCAGGCTGAAGTCTCTTGGTTAGCAGGCAGGTGGTCACGGCAAGTGACGGCAGAGCTTCCAGGTAGGTTAACAGGTAACAGGTAGGTAACAGGCGAGTGCTCCCAGGTGAGCCGGCTAGCAGGCACGGCAGGTAGCAGGCAGGTAACTGGCAGGTGCTTCCTGGTAAGCAGGCGGGCTTGCCCATAGACAGACTGGTGGGTTGAACGGAAGACAGACTGTCGGGCTGGGGAGTAGTCAGGCTGGCGGACTGGAACAGTAGTCAGGCTGGCAACTGGACCTGAGGGCTGAAGCAGAGGTAAGAATACTTGTGCAACAACTATTGCTCGGGCACCTCCATTTTGGAGGAGGTGCCTTATATATGGGAGGTCCTCCGGCTATTGGCCGGGGACTCCTTAGGACGGCGCGCGCGGCCCCTTTAAGAGAGAGGGAGCGCGCGCGCCCGTCCTAAGTACAGTGCCTGGGAAACTGCGCGCGCCGGCCGCAGCAGGAAGAGGAGCGCAGGAGGACGCCGCGCGGGGAGGTGAGAGGGACGGTGTCTCTGCCTGGCAAGGGGCAGAGACGCCGATGCTACACAAACATGCCAAAGTGACAAGTGCAATATAAGTTGTAAACATCAAGACATGCCAGTCCATGTGTACCTGATGTCTGGATAGCATTAAGTAGAAATCCTAGATTGTCAGTATTTACTATGATCAAATAATAAGGGTATATTAGCTGGTACACCAGGCACATAGGGAAAAGTAATGCTGTGTCCTTCCCACACCCGACACAGTTTCGCCTACGCTTCTTCCGGGGTCTTACTGAATTCACCTGAATCTAGTGTATATGTCCTATGTATTTGAGACAATGCTCAATCTTTGTATTGCTATATTCTTTTATTCTTTAAAAAAACAAAGAAGAAAGTTTAGAAAAAAAAAAAAAAAAACAGACTTGTGAACCTCCCTATAATTGATACTATAATGTATGTGTTCTATCCGTGAAAAATAGATGCCGGAATAAGGCCTAATGATGAGGTATGAAACTCCTCCCCCCCACCAATAGTCTTCCAGGCTAATTTGCATTGATTGCCGTCATCATCATGAACATTGTAAAGTAGTGTCATAAAATCATGTTCTCTGTAAATGTTACCATCTCACGATGCTCTTTTATTACTTAACTAATGGGTCAAGTCTTGAAGTTTGGGTTTAATTGACCCCCTTCACATCTGCTTACTAATTAAAGGGAACTTGTCACCAGATTTTCCCTACATAAAGGACTACCACCACCATTAGGGCCTGTAGCATACTGGAATGCTGTTAAAAAAAAAAAGACCCCAATCCAGTCTTTAGATCCCAAAAAATAGCTTTTATTATAATTACAGACAGCCATAACATGAAGAAAGGAAGAGGAATTTTCAGGCACATCCAACCAAGAGAAATAAAATTTCTATTTATATTGGTAACTTTTAAAAACACATCTTTAAAATCGCTGAAACCTGAAGCGTTTCTGGTACATATCAGCACCTTTACTCATAGGATACTAAAGAAAAAAATTAAACTCATTGTATATATAGGAAAAGCTAAGCCAGATTTGCATATAAAGGGAGGACAGCTGCTAGCCCAGAGTGAATTGACAAAAAACGGGTTAACCCATGATGTACCATGCCCATAGGCTCATATTCACATGGACCCTCCCCATGATATTTGGCAATATAACACCATATCATTGTTCCGATATCATAGATGAACAAAATCAATTCAATCAACAATACATCTGCAATAAATGAACTGATTAATAAATATAAAAAAGGTAATTTCTCAATACGACACGACAGCATTGGAGGATGTTGTCCACGCCCTATCGGGGGACAGGAACACAGAGAGGTTAAAAGCACCTCCCCACCATCAATCCCCAGTGTTTTCCTGTCCCCATTGGGGCATGGAGAGGTCCTGCAGTGCTGTCGGGCCAGCAGGCAGCATTGTATCAAAATGGTCGGTCGGAGCGCTCCCCCTCCCTCCATGCTGCTCCCATTGGGACCGTCCTGGCTTCCTGCACCCCATAGAGGGTAAAGCAAGCAGGGTGGTTTTCATGCCAGGGGCCTGTTTCAGCTCCCCGGCATCTCCTCCTTCCTCCGGCGTTCTGGGCGCTCGTGCACCGGAAGTGACGTCATCGCAGGTCCTGTCTCTTCCGGCCTGTGCGTTCCACGCTGGGACGCACAGTATGGGCGCTCCCAGAGCCAGCAGGCGCGGTCAAGGCACACGCGCGCACCAAGGTGACGTCACCGCAGGTCCTGCTTCCGGCCTGTGCGCTCCACGCTGGGACACTTATGTTGAGCGCGTCCCAGGGCCGGCAAGGCCCATATCGATCCAGATTGGCCCTCAAGTGACTGGAAGGGGGAGGGGACTGAGGTTCTTTGCTGGGAGGCACGTTTTTTTCTACAAAAACCCGCCTGAAGACGCCAAAGGTAAGGCTATCTCCACCATGGAGGGTGACAGATCCAGTATCCCTGCATCTGCAGAGCGCAGCACGCCCTCGGCTACAGTGAGTAGTACCTGGGTGGTCACTAAGGGGTTATCTTAGCCTCTGTTTTAGATGACACTAGATCTCCCCTCCTTCTAGTTACATGGGTCCCCTTCTCTTCCCCTTTCTTAGGAAGACAAGGCCCCTGCTTCTAAGAAGGATAAAGACTAACCCCATTGATGTGGCATCTGTGCTAAAAAATTGTCCTCATCCTATAAGAAGTTGTGCCGATCCTGTACAGATAAAATAATTAACAAAGAAAACCCCTCTCTAATTGAGGAGCTTAGATCTCTTCTTAAACAGGAGGACCAGGAGTTTAGACAGGAGGTCCAAGCTTCTTTTGCTGTGCTGCCTGTCTACTCCTCCAGGCCCTCTCCCACTAAGAGGAAGATCCAAGAGTTAGTGTAACATACCTGGTGGCGGGCTTGCATGGTGCACCATCTCTCACTATGCAGGATCGCAAACTTGACCTTCAGTCCAGTCTGCTAGCCTGGCTTCTGTTCATGCTGTCTGTTTGTCTCTGTTCTGACTGCTTAGGGCGGCGGCCCGGTTACTTCCTGTTTCTTGTAGCTGCTGTGGGCACACCCCTAATGCGTCCTCAGCCTATTGCTGTCTGTCACTGGATATTTAAAGCAGCTTCACCTGGAAGCTGGTGCCTGTACAACTTTAACATTCAGTGTGCTCCTTGTCTCTGAATGTGCCAGGTCCTGTTCTGTTTTTTTCCTTGCCTGTCCGCCTTCCTGGAGGCTGTATTTCCAGGCCTGTCTGAACACGCTCCTAGCCTGTTCGTTTCTGCTTCTGGGGGCCGTATACCCAGGCTTGTTCCTGTATTTCGCTGCAGTAACAGTTCCTGTCTGAACTGTCTCCTAACCTGTTACCTGTTTTGTCTCTATGTCCGTTTCCTCCCTTTTGCTGCATTGTCTGAACCAGCTCTTGGCTATACCTAGGCTCGTTCCTGTATTTCGTTGCAGTACAGTTCCTGTCTGAACTGTCTCCTAACCTGTTACCTGTTTTTGTCCCTATGTCCGTTTCCTCCCTTTTGCTGCAGTTTCTGAACCAGCACTTGGCTATACCTAGGCTCGTTCTTGTATTTCGTTGCAGTACAGTTCCTGTCTGAACTGTCTCCTAACCTGTTACCTGTTTTGTCTCTTTGTCGGTTTCCTCTCTTTTTCTGCAGAGTCTGAACCTGCACCTAACTCCTACTCGTTGTCGCTGTACTTCTGTTTGTGAGTTTGGAGTCCACTCGCTACTTCTTTGCAAGTACCTTGTGTCTATCTGGTTCTGCCTTTCCCTTCCAGTCGGTTCCGTGTGAACAGAGCTCTGTCCCCTCTGCTCTGTCTTTGCTCACCGCTTTGGCGGTTTATCTCTGCTCTGCCTTACTTACCGCTCTGGCGGTTTCTGCTCCCTCTGCTCTGCTTTGTTCACCGCACTTGCGGTTTTGCTCTGCTCAGCCTTGTCCACCGCACCTGCGGTTTTGCTCTGCTCAGCCTAGTCTACCGCATCTGCGGTTTCGCTCTGCTCAGCCTTGTCCACCGCATCTGCGGTTTCGCTCTGCTCAGCCTTGTCCACCACATCTGCGGTTTCGCTCTGCTCAGCCTTGTCCACCGCATCTGCGGTTTCGCTCTGCTCTGCTTTGTCCACCGCATCTGCGGTTTCGCTCTGCTCTGCCTTGTCCACCGCATCTGCGGTTTCGCTCTGCTCAGCCTTGTCCACTGCATCTGCGGTTTCGCTTTGCTCTGCCTTGTCCACCGCATCTGCGGTTTCGCTCTGCTCTGCCTTGTCCACCGCATCTGCGGTTTCGCTTTGCTCTGCCTTGTCCACCGCATCTGCGGTTTCGCTCTGCTCTGCCTTGTCCACCACATCTGCGGTTTCGCTCTGCTCAGCCTTGTCCACCGCATCTGCGGTTTCGCTCTGCTTAGCCCTGTCCACCGCACTTGCGGTTTTGCTCTGCTCAGCCCTGTCCACCGCACTTGCGGTTTATCTTTGCTCAGCCTTGTCCACCGCACCGGCGGTTTCGCTCTGCTTAGCCTTGTCCACCGCACCTGCGGTTTCGCTTTACTCTGCTTGATTACCGCATCTGCGGCTCTGAACCCGTCTCCTAGTCTGTACTGGACCCTACCCAGCCTGTGCTTTAACCTGCCTATTCCTGTGTGGGTCAACAGCCATGTCCGGGGTCTGACCTGGAGTCGCACCTGGTCCCTCTGCTCGGTTCCTCCCTGGTGCACAGGCATCGTATGCCGTCGTGCGACCTTGGTCGGATCGGGTAGATACTTAGTTACGCCCCTCCAGGCCCTCTCCGGTTCATGGTCCAGTGGGATCACTAAACACGCACACGCCAGTCAGTCCAGACGTGTGCATAACAGTTAGACTCAGATGTGATATCTATTGACGTAAGTAGCTCTGCCTCGGATGATTTGGATGAAATAGCATCCTTAGGGCCTGCCAAAAAAGTTGAAACCGGAAGATATTATTTTTCCTCTTACAACTTAGAAGAATTACTGGACGCAGTTAGAGCCACTATGGGGCTGGAGTAAGTCGAGGTCCCCTGTTCCGTTCAAGATGAAATGTTTAGGGGCCTTAGATCAAAAAAGCAGAATGGGTTTCCTGTTCATGAGGTCATTAGAGATCTCATCCGACAGGAATGGGGTTCCCCGGAAAACCGTCTTCCCACCCCTTCGGAATTAAAGCATAGATTTCCGTTGGAAGGTGAAGAATTTGATTGGGACATCCCTAAGGTGGACATCCAGGTGGCAAGGGTAGTGAGAAAAACCTCACTTCCCTTTGAGGATTCATCCCAATTGAAGGATCCATTAGACCGGAAAAATGGAAAGTGTCCTTAAAAAATCATGGGAAACCTCTTCTGCCTCTCTCAAAGTGAATATTTCATCGACTTGTGATGCCAGATTCCTCTTCAAGTGGCTGGCCCAACTAGAGGAACATCTGTCTCAGGGCACCTCCAGGGCAGACCTGCTAGACTCCATCCCTCTCCTTCAAAAGCCACGGGCTTCTTAGCGGACGCCTCAGCTGAGTCAGTGCAGATCGCGGCCAGAGCAGCTGTCCTATCCAATACTGCTCGCCGTGCACTATGGCTCAAAATATGGAGTGGGGATGTCGCCTCCAAGATTAAACTCTGTTCCATTCCATTTCAAGGGAAATATGTATTCGGGCCAGCACTGGATGATATCCTGGAGAAGGCCTCGGACAGGAAGAAAACCCTTCCTGAACAGAAACAAACTAAAAAACGTCCCTTTCGACCTTCCCAGAGTCACCCCTCACAATATAGGGGAAAGGGAAAGTCTGAGCGCTGGAGCTATCCTAAGGGTGGCAGGGGTCGTAACATCCTTGTTCCCCAGCAACAACACCAGCAGCAGTACAAGCAATGACTTGGGCCATGTGTGGGGGGTGTCTCTCGGATTTCTTTCCCCTGTGGCAGGCAATATTTTTCTGCCAGTGGATCCTCAATACCATCAAGGGGGGTCTTCTATTGGAATTCGAGAGTCGCCCCCTTGGGTCCTCAGGGTCACGTCCCTTCCCTCTCGGGGGGGCTTGGGAACTGCTATCAGTCGGTTTACAAAACTTGCTGAAGTCCGGAGTGGTGTCTCCGGTCCCCAATGGCCAGTAGGGAACGGGTCACTACTCTAAAATTTTCCTAATACGGAAACCGTGAGGGACCCCACGCATCATAATCAACCAGAAATCCCTAAACCATCACATCAAATACAGACGATTCAAGATGGAGTCCATAAGATCAACTATTCCCTTAATAGGGAAGGATTACGTCATGGCAACCATAGACCTAAAAGATGCATACTACCAAGTGCGAATTCATCCGACCCACAGGAAGTTCCTGCGCTTTGCGATTTTCCAGGGACAACATAACAGAATACTACCAGTACAACATACTGCCCTTCGGCATCTCTTCAGCACCTCGAGTGTTTACGAAGATTATGGCAGAAGTCATTGCACTCATCCAAAAACAAGGTGTCTGCATAATTCCATACCTGGATGACATGCTGATTGTCGCCCCTTCGGTTGGGATTCTCAATCTTTGTTTCAATAACCTTAAAAACTCTTCGCTCGTTAGGTTGGGTTCCGAACCTAAATAAGTCGGAACTCCTTCCTTTGTCGAGGAGGAAATTCCTTGGTGTCTTGCTGGACTCCAACAGACAAATGTCCTTTCTTCCATCGGAGCATCAAACAGCTCTCAGAACCAAGATCTCAATTTTTAGACACCAGAAGAATCCAACATTGAGAACGACAATGTCTGTATTGGGGTCGATGACGGCCTGTATCCAGTCAGTATCATGGGCTCAGGCCCACTCAAGGTTCCTCCAGGATCATATCCTAAAATAATGGGACAGACAAAGGGACTCACTAAACAAATGGACCAGGATCCCCGGTCGGGTAAAAGCTTCCCTTTCTTGGTGGCTAAGCACCCGAAATCTTCGGAGGAGGATTTCTTGGACCCAGGACCCTCTAATCACAGTGACTACTGACGCCAGTATATGAGGATGGGGAGCCATGGTGGCCCAGACTCCTTTTCAAGACAGATGGAGTCCCGAGATCAGTGCCAGATCCTCCAACTTCAGGGAGCTGAAGGCAGTAGAAAAAATGCTCAAGGCGGCAGTCAACCTAATCCAGGGTACTCACATCAAGATACTCTCGGACAATGTGACTACAGTCGCCTTCCTTCGTCATCAAGGAGGTACAACGGTAGACAGCCTGAAACAAATTGCAGGTCGAATATTTTCCTGGGCAGAACAACATCTCCAGTCAATTTCGGCAATTCACCTGAAAAGCTCAAACATTCAAGCAGACTTTCTAAGCAGGGAAGACATTCAGCCAGGAGAATGGAGCCTGAATCCTCAAATATTCCAGTCACTGGTAGCAAAATGGGGTCTCCCCGAAGTAGATCTTTGTCAGTCACCTAAACGCAAAACTTCCCCTCTTCTTTTCATTGGACAGTAGAGACAAAGCCATGAATTTCGATGCATTAGCCAATCCCTGGCATTTCAAACTGGTCTATGCGTTTCCTCCAATTCCACTGATGGCAAGAACTATCCAGAAAGTCAGGTTGGAGAGTGGCAACAATTCTAGTAGCCCCTCTGTGGCCCAAAAGGCCTTGGTTCGGCGCCATCACAGAACTTTGCCTGGATGGTCCTGTGATACTTCTGTGGCACCCCAGGGGTCTGGTTTCCACAGTAACAAGCAATGTTATGTCTGAGAGCAGGTGGGAGGTCTCTTGGTCAGGGATCCTATGCATGCCACACCTCCTGCCCAGTCCTGGGAGGGGAAGAACTTCCCCTATATAAACCTGGGGCTGAGGCAGGGTTGGAGAGTTCAGAGGGAGAGTGCAGCCAGGAGGGCTGACAGGGAGCTGTGGCTCCGGCTGGGCCCAGCTCCTGGGCCATGCCAGAAGTAGAGAAGAGAAGCAGCATGGGAAGAAACAACAGGAGCTCTGTGGGAGCAGTGTCACAAGGAGTCAGGGGCTGGCAGCTGCAGAGCTCGCCCTGACTGAGAAGATTTCTTACCGGACCCGGAGTCCGAGGCTGTGGAGACTAACTCCTACCCAGCAGCAGAATCCGTCAGGCAGGGGATTTCAGGTCCTCTGGCCAAGAAACCCGAAGGCATGGTCACACGCATGGGACCAGCACCGCCGTCGTGGAGCGGAAGCTACTAGAAGGCCCCGAGTCACCGGCCATACGGGTGAGCACCACACGGTACACTCAGGGACGTGGGCTACTTATACTCGCTTCTAGCAAGGTAGCCAGAAGAGTATCGTTAGTTTGGGAGGCCTACAACTCCGCCTGGCCAGGGGAGATCCCATCTGCTCAAGGACTGACCAGGCCCCTATCACTAGCAAGTACTCCGGGAGGGTCTATCTTTGTCACCAGTAAAGACCCTGAACTACACCGCATCGTCTCTGAGTGGTTCCTGCTACCCCCATCATCCACGTCGGCTGCCCTGAGGCCATACCCCTCCCGTTGGGGGTTATACCATCCAGGCTGCACCATCCTTCCACCGGCCTCAGCGGTCTGCCCTGCAGCGGCAGCTCCATAGCTGCATTCAACAGGTGGCGTAGTCGTCCATCATCTACCGCTGATACAGCGCCACTCAGTTTGACTCCCTGGGCACGGACCGGGTCACCGCCACGAGACTACAACCCTCAACAGATCCGGCTCCGGGTAAGCTCCCGCGTGCGCAACGCAGCGCGACACAGGCCCAGGGGCGCGTCAACTTTTGGCGTAGTCGGCAGGATCTCGTGCCCGCAACCACCGGGTACTGCGTGCCTGAAAGAGACTGTTCAAACTTACCTGTGGTGAAGATTCCCGCCATCCGGCGCCATCTTCAGCCTTCTTCCCGCCATCGGTGAAGATTCCCGCCATCCGGCGCCATTTTCAGCCTTCTTCCCGCCTTCCGTGGAGTTTTCCCGCCGTTGGACGTCATCTTGAAGACGCCGCGCGGGAAGAAGAGGGGCGTGGACTCCAAAAGCGCGCGAGAACTGAAGCCCCGCCTCACGTCCAGACGTCGCGTAAGGTCCTGGAAGGAGCCCAGCAGACGCCGACGTCACAGGAGCGCGACGGAAGGTCCTCAACCCTGACGATTCACTGCGGAGCCGCGGCCTACGGAAGAGGATCATCGCAAGGTAGGCCACGGTCCACTAGGGGGGAGAAGGATGCCGGATACGGAGGAGAGCTTCACCGCTTCAACCCCCGCCAGCGCCACCGCTGTTGCGGTCATGCCTTTCACCATGCCCTATATCCCGGGGGCAGCCTGGCTACCCCAGTACTCAGGGGAGTCACATACCCTGCATGACTTTAGAGAAAAGCTGGATAGCCTCTTCCAGGTGTACCCCCTCACAGAGGAGCAAAAAGTGAGCATCCTGGTGGCCCAATTAACCGGGGCAGCCCAAAGGGAGGTAAAGCCCTGGCCACCTGGGAGGAGGACTGTCGCAGAGATACTAACCCAGCTAACCGAGGAGGAGCTGCAGTACTACCAATACGAGGAAAGCCAAGAGGACCCGGACGGGTCTGAGGACTACCCTCAGGAGGGAGCACAAAGAGGACATAGCTACTGAAGGGAAGTAGCGTGAATAAAGAGCTGTACATAGTTACCCGTTAGGGTACAAGGACTGCTGCTAATTAAAATATGGTCCCCGTTGGGATTAGTGAATTGTTCCCCGTGTGTCCCTATCCCTTACCAGGCTGAGGACTGTGAGCAGCCATCCCCTATCCCTTACCAGGCTGAGGACTGTGAGCAGCCAATCCTTATCCCCACTGGCCGAGGACTGAGAGCGGCCATATCCTGTAAATAATTATGTGTTTCTAGTAATTTATAGGAGTCCTTGGTGGATTTACCGGGAATCCTTTGTACAGTTAGTGGAGCGTAACCCAGGATGGACTAAAAGACTGTTAAGGACTCGGGGCAGGACAGACCCCTACCTGGTTACGTCTCCCTGTTTTGGTGAAATGGACACCTTTGTTTCCTTCAAAGACTGCACCCGGTTGCGGACACGCCGTAACCATCTTTATGTGTTTTTCTTATTGTATTATTATTGTTTATACCTTGTTATGTTTTTCTAAAAATATGTTTAGTCCCGGAGTACTAAATTTCACTAGGGGGGAATGTGGCACCCCAGGGGTCTGGTTTCCACAGTAACAAGCAATGTTATGTCTGAGAGCAGGTGGGAGGTCTCTTGGTCAGGGATCCTATGCATGCTACACCTCCTGCCCAGTCCTGGGAGGGGAAGAACTTCCCCTATATAAACCTGGGGCTGAGGCAGGGTTGGAGAGTTCAGAGGGAGAGTGCAGCCAGGAGGGCTGACAGGGAGCTGTGGCTCCGGCTGGGCCCAGCTCCTGGGCCATGCCAGAAGTAGAGAAGAGAAGCAGCATAGGAAGAAACAACAGGAGCTCTGTGGGAGCAGTGTCACAAGGAGTCAGGGGCTGGCAGCTGCAGAGCTCGCCCTGACTGAGAAGATTTCTTACCGGACCCGGAGTCCGAGGCTGTGGGGACTAACTCCTACCCAGCAGCAGAATCCGTCAGGCAGGGGATTTCAGGTCCTCTGGCCAAGAAACCCGAAGGCACGGTCACACGCATGGAACCAGCACCGCCGTCGTGGAGCGGAAGCTACTAGAAGGCCCCGAGTCACCGGCCATACGGGTGAGCACCACACGGTACACTCAGGGACGTGGGCTACTTATACTCGCTTCTAGCAAGGTAGCCAGAAGAGTATCGTTAGTTTGGGAGGCCTACAACTCCGCCTGGCCAGGGGAGATCCCATCTGCTCAAGGACTGACCAGGCCCCAACCGCTAGCCAGTACTCCGGGAGGGTCTATCTTTGTCACCAGTAAAGACCCTGAACTACACCGCATCGTCTCTGAGTGGTTCCTGCTACCCCCATCATCCACGTCGGCTGCCCTGAGGCCATACCCCTCCCGTTGGGGGTTATACCATCCAGGCTGCACCATCCTTCCACCGGCCTCAGCGGTCTGCCCTGCAGCGGCAGCTCCATAGCTGCATTCAACGGGTGGCGTAGTCGTCCATCATCTACCGCTGATACAGCGCCGCTCAGTTTGACTCCCTGGGCACGGACCGGGTCACCGCCACGAGACTACAACCCTCAACAGATCCGGCTCCGGGTAAGCTCCCGCGTGCGCAACGCAGCGCGACACAGGCCCAGGGGTGCGTCACTTCCACCGGTCAACAACCTTCTCTCACAGGGTCCTCTATTTTACCCAAATCCTCAGTGGCTAAACCTTGCAACCTGGTTACTGAAGCCGAGATCTTAAAATCCAAAGGTCTCTCTGAAGAAGTTATAAGAACTCTTCAACAAAGTAGGAAACCAGTAATCAATGCTATATACGGCAAAATATGGAAAAAATTCCTATCATGGTATGCCCCAGATATTCCTAACACCTCATACCCCAACATTGCTCGGATCCTTGATTTTGTTTACAGAATGGAGTGGAGTTGGGTCTCAAACCTAGTACTCTCAAGGTGCAGATTTAAGCCCTAAGTTCCATATTCGACCAAGATTTGGCCTCTCACAGATGGATCAAAAGATTCATAATTTCGGCACTCAGACTTCACCCAAAAATTCAGTCTCATGTCCCATCCTGGGATCTTAACGTGGTACTCCGGGGTCTAACCCTCTCTCCCTTCGAGCCTCTATCCTCCAGCACAATACAGACTCTCTCTCATAAGACTGCCTTTTTAGTAGCCATCACTTCAGCACGGAGAGTAGGAGAACTGCAGCCTCTCTCCATCAGAGAACCTTATAGGACTGTGACTGAAGAAAGAATTACACTTCGTTTGGACCCTTCCTTTCTTCCAAAGGTGGTTATGGATTTCCATCATTCCCAGGAAATCATCCTTCCCTCCTTCTGCCAGAAACCTTCTAATTCAAAGGAAGCAGAGTTCCATCTCTTAGATGTTGTTCTTTATTATCTTCAACAGACTGAGTCTTGGAGATTGGATGAAAATCTATTCATACAACACTCGGGGCATAACAGAGGAAGGAAGGCAGCTAAATCCACTATAGCAAACTGGATTAAAAAGGCAATCGAGGAAGCCTATATCAACCAACAGATGGAACCACCGATTGCCTTAAAAGCTCACTCTACCAGATCCACATCAACTTCTTGGGCCAAAAGCGCGGGCGCTTCTACGGAGCAGATTTGCAGGGCAGCTACATGGTCTTCCCTTCACACATTTTCCAAACATTATAGATTTGACTTACCATCCATTAGGGATTTAGCCTTTGGTAGGAAAGTCCTACAAGCTATTGTCCCTCCCTAATAAAATATCATTGGTATTCCTCCAATGCTGTCGTGGAAGGCGCATTGAGAAAATAGAATTAGTCCTCACCGGTAATTTGGTTTCTAGAAGCCTTCCACGACAGCACGAATTTCCCTCCCTATGGATTCCATATAACTGTCAGGTAACCATTTTTCCAGGTGATCTTGGTAAACACTGGGGATTGATGGTGGGGAGGGGCTTTTAACCTCTCTGTGTTCCTGTACCCCGATAGGGAGTGGACATCCTCCAATGCTGTCGTGGAAGGCTTCTAGAAACCAAATTACTGGTAAAGACTAATTCTATTTTCTAAAATTCATACCTCCCGGAAATTTTGTATTTTTAATTTTAGTGTCCAGTATGCTTCGCGGAGGGCCAACTGTTTGTGCCAGTTGCCACCCCGTACTGGACATTCAACCTTTTCAATTGAAAAAATTGACTGACATCACATTTGTGTAGGCTGCAAAAATGTTTCAATGAGTAACCCGCATTATTTTATCATATGTTGGAAATGTGATCACTAATTTTTTTTTTTTTTTTAACTTTCTAGTTGTATAACCAATGTAATATAGATTGCACATGGTGCACTGAATGCAATATGCTACATGGGTAGACTTAGTTTAATAAACTAATCTATATGACACTGGGTATTCTGTGATAAACCAAATGTGTGCTTTCTGTGTTGTGCATAGCAACACATACTGCTTTTGGAACATTTAAAAAATCGTGTAATGGAGAGTCATGAACCATGCACCCTTTCACTGGGTAGTAAGCTTGGTGATAACATATTGACGCGCCTAGGGGATGGGGACGACTCGGCGCCCGGGCCTTGTTGTTGCCTGACCTTGGGGGATGTCGCGGTGGTCGGCTCCTGGGCCCGTACCCTGGGGTCACTCTTAAAAAGGGGGAAAGGTTATTGGGATAGGGAAATGTTCGTGACGCCACCTGTGGTGTCTGATGAGGATCACCAGCGCTGCGACAGTCCTCTGAGGCCGGTGTTCAGGCAGCTTAGTTGGCGAGGCTCCCCACAGGTGGAGCGGGGCCTCAGGGCAGCGTAGGAAAAGGGATGCAGGACAGAGGGGACCCAGCCGGGTCAGAGGAAGGATAGAAGAATAGGCACGCACACCGGAGTTCACTTCAGTACCTTTACTGGTGGTGTTTTCAGGCATGATCCAGGGCACTGTAGGGTGAAGGGTGCATATCAGGACTCTCCCCAGTGAGCGGGTATGGGGCCTCCTGTTTCTTGCCTTTTCCTGATAGGCCTAGCTCCAGGCAGGTCAGAAACTTAGCTTGGTCTCTGTCTTGCACCTGCTGACCTGGTGATAGGGCCTTCTGTTGGAGTTCACACTCCCTGTTCTCTTGGGCCTCCGTGACTCCTGACCCTGGTAAAACAGTCAGCTTTTGGTGTTCCTGGGACATATAGTTCGCCAGGGGTTCCGGTTATTCCTGCTGGGGATATAGGCCCCTGTAGGCGCGGACCCGGCGTCCGGTAAATGGTTGTGGGGTGAGCTGGTTAAGCTCCTCTGCCCCCTATGTAGCTCGCTTACTCCACTCGCCTTCGGCCACGATCGGGGCCCTCACTAGGCTTCACACTGGCAGTAGGTCTCGCTACTCTTCACCGCTTTTATGGCGTCGGCACGCCTTAGGCTCACTAACCTGAGCTCCCTGAGTCTGGGCTGGACTGACTTTCTCACAGACTTCACTCTCTGTGGACTCCAGACTTAACAGACTGAACTGCCTAGCACCACCTTCCCTATTTATATCCCTAACGGGCTCCCTCTGGTGGTCTGAGGTGGAAGGTGGAGGTGTGTGAATGCTATGAGGGCCTCTTGTGGAGGAATCCGTCTATGCACCCCTCTGGGATCTGTGGCACCAATGCGCAGCAGGGCGCCACAATATCACCTAATGATCTACCTCTCCTTGCAACACACCTGCAACCATCTTTGATAATATCCCGGAGGGTGTGATCTTGATTAACAACTGGTAGGTATCGTAGCACAATATCTTTTATCATATTGAATTGCGGGCTATGAGGTGTTGAAAAAGTGACAGTGGGGGGCAATGATTTATCACCATTTTCTTTTTTAGATTTATATATCAAATTTTTTTGGGAGATTTTTTTTTTTTACCTATTGGTAAGATTTTAATGCAGCAGATTTATTATATCCCCTTTCCTCCAATCTTTTCATGATTATCAAACCTTCCTTTTGAAAACTCCTCATCAGTAGTGCAAATCCTCCTTGCCCTAATGAATGCCCTCTTAGGGATTGCTTTTATTGTGTGTTTGGAATGAGAGCTATTTGACAATAAGATGGTATTACCCGCAGTTTCTTTGCAGAAAAGCGATGTTTGAATGCGGTTAGTGTGTACATTAACAATCAAAAATACATCCAAAAAGGACACACTAGAGGAAAGACCACTACAGGTGAACCGTAGATTAGTCGTTAGAATTCAGGTACAATATGAAATCCGAATAGGTGGACAAGTCCCCCTGCCAAATCAGAAGTAGATCGTCCACAAACCTGCTATACCAGGCTATGAACGATCTGAAAGGATTATTATCTGAAAAAATCATAAATTCCTCCCACCATGCAACAAATAAAGTGTGGTCTGGTCTGATGGGCGTCTCTGGTCTTGATCTGGCGCCTCCTCTCTTCTTACGATCACCCTCCTCCTTCCCTGCTTCATGTAGTTGACATGTCTTTCGTCATCCACACAGTGTCCTCCATCTGCCGCGGACAGAGAAAAGTACTGTAGTGCGCATGCGTTTGCTTTACTTCTGGGTCATCGGGGTTCTTTGGTCCTTCATAGCACCTATGCATTACAGCACTTTGCTCTGCCCTGTGTAGGATAGAATGAACGCGCCTGTGCGGCAGCACAATGTAGGACATCTCACCCACATGATTTCCACAAAGAATGGAAAGAGACTGAGTTCGTAAGAAGAGAGGAGGCGTTGGATCAAGACCAGAGACACACATCAGACCAGACGACCCCCATCTGTAAGCTAATAAGTATTTTTTGGGATCTGCAGACTGGATTGTGCCCTACTGGTGGTGGTTGAACTTTATATAGGGAAAATCTGGTGACAGGTTCACTTTAAGGCCACGACCCCACTATCAGTATTCGGTCAGTATTTTTTCTCACAAGTGGGAGCCAAAACCAGGAGTGGGTGTAAATGCAGAATTGGTGCACTTGTTTCTATTATACCTTCTCTGATTGTTCCTCATCTGGTTTTGGCTCTCACTCCTCAGAAAAAATATTGACTGAATACTGATAGTGGGGCTGTGGCCTAAGATGGATTATCTTCAAGAAATATTGGGCTATCTTCTGACGTGTGAAAATGGCGCATTTCTTCTCCAGGTATCTGCACCATAATCTGCATCAGCAATCTATTATTGTGGGCGGTTGTTTTTTTTTCTTTAAGCCCTCCCTTCTGTCTTCGATTACCAGTTAGAAGTTCTTTCTTACCTGGTTCACACCCTTGTTCTCTTCTCCTGTTTTGATTTTTTTTTTTTGATTATTCCAGTTTCAGACCTGTGCTTGTTTTTTGACAATTCTCCTGCCTGATGATTTTGTCCCTTAACTTGACCTCCTGGTTCTGACCATGCTTTCTGACCATTCGTGCCAGCTTGCTGCACCAGCCAGCAGCTAACCCATATAAATTCTGCTTTACCTGGCTCACGACCCTGTTCTCTGTTACTCTTGTTCTGTTATTCCTGTTTCAGACCTCAACTTTTTTTTTTTTTATCTACTATTCTTCTGCCTGATGATTTTGTCCCTTAACTGTACCTCCTGATTCTAACCATTCCTGTGAATCTGCTCCACCGGCTATCAGATAACCCGTGGACTCCACGCAGGAGACTTGCGTAAATCCATATCCCTGTATCCCTGGGATGTGAATGCCAGGGTTTCCCTGGGACCTGATAGACAAATTAGCT
The DNA here is from genome assembly GCF_046119375.1 of Phyllobates terribilis. Taxonomy (NCBI): domain Eukaryota; kingdom Metazoa; phylum Chordata; class Amphibia; order Anura; family Dendrobatidae; genus Phyllobates; species Phyllobates terribilis. The sequence goes on along the minus strand of NW_027362971.1, from coordinate 1,566,539 downwards.
AGCGCAAAGCCTGTCCATGAAAGCACTATTTGGAGCTGCCAGGTGAACATGAACAGAGCTACTTTAAACTTATATTTCAAGACTAGATGTTAGAGCATAGTGGATGGAATTTCAAGAAATCCAATGCCCACTATGTGTCTTCGTGCTCCTGCGGCTCACCTGTGGAGACGGACATGCGGCGCGTCTTTACAGACCGCAGCATGTCAATTTCTCTTGTGGAGACGCTAGTCTCCGCAAGAGAAATTATATCAGTGAAATTTATAGGATGCGGTGAATCCGCATGGTTCAATGAACACATGCGGATTCATCTGCGTGCAGCGCTTTGGATGCAGCATAAAGTACACTGCGTTCAAAGTGCTGCCAGAAAGGATCGTGTGCACATACCCTAAGTGTTTGAGGTAGCAGCAGGGAGTGGAGAAAGGTTAAGTTATCTAAAGGTTCAGGGAGAGCAGAGAGAATGCATTACCAATAAGGAGGAAATAAGCGCAGGATAGAAGCTGTGCTAATATGTGCGAGTGAAGACAGCCCTCGATACACACAGGCATCACATCCAGCCTATATTGCTAGGAGTGACATTTGCACAAGAGGAAAATCTGTAACTTGGATCAAACTGCAAACTGCATATTAGGGGTCTCCAAATGAATGATGGAATGAGGATTGCAGATTGAAAGATTGCGGGGTTTTTTACCTAAAGATAACTGCTAACTAGTGTTGAGCGAACATGCTCGACACTGCTCGGTACTCGCCCGAGCATCACGCTACTCGGAATGTTCGGCGAGCACCGAGCATTTCCGGGTTACTCGGGCGGGAGCTCGGGTCTCCGCCCTGCATGTTTGGCGCTCTTTACAGAGCCAATGAACATGCAGGGATTGCCAGCCAGTCACTGTAATGCCGCAGCCATGTTGGTTGTGGGCATTACAGTGATTGGCTGGCCGCACAGCGTCACCTCGAGCATTTAAAACCGGGCGCCGCCATCTTGGACACAGTCGCTCCGGATTAGACAGTGTAGGGACAGCGCTACTGATTTAGGGAGAGATATAAACTGCGAAATAGTTAGTGTAGGGTCTGTAAAGGCTGCCAGATCAAACAAACAGTCCTTTTCAGGACTAATATCCATCCCAGATACCAGGCAGGCAGGCTGTATAGGAGACACAGTGGTTATACTAGCAAACGCTGCATTACAGTCCTGTGTGCTGCTCCTGTTGCTGAAATTGCTGGACTTAGCTCCAGGTCTCAGGGGACAGGAAAAATCCTTTTTTTTTTCATCTAAATCCTCTTTTTTTTTCCCTCCTTCACACTGTACAAATACCCGTCTTATTAACCTTTTTGTGTCCCCCACAAAAAAAAAAAGCGTGTCTCTGATTTTTCAGACACAAATATATCTGTTGAAAATAGTCAGGTGTAGGCTAGAGAAACAGAAGTGTTGTTTTGCACTTCCAGGGTTCAAACCTCTGTATTATCCACTTTTGGGCCATTTGTATCTAAAAAAAAAACAGTTTGAGTGTGTCGCTCACTGTTCAGCCGCAATTATATCTATTTAAAAAAGTCTGGTATACACCAGTAAACAATAACTGTGGTTTTGCCATCCCACGGTAAAAAATCTCTATTATTCAGGTTTTGGTATATTTTCCGTAAAGAAAAACAGTAGTGTCTCCTGACTGTTGTGACACAAAAATATATCTGTTGAAAATAGTCTGGTGTAGGCCCGACAAATCCCAGTGTGGTTTTGCAGTTCCACGGGTCAAATCTCTGTACTATCCAGTTTTGGGCCTTTGGTATCTAAAAAAACACAGTTTGAGTGTGTCACTCACTGTTCAGCCGCCATTATATCTATTTAAAAAAGTCTGGTATACCCCAGTAAACAATAACTGTGGTTTTGCCATCCCACGGTAAAAAAATCTCTATTATTCAGGCTTTGGTATTTTTTACGTAAAGAAAAACAGTAATAGTTTCTCCCTGATTGTTCGGATTGTTTAAAAGAGTCGGGTGTAGGCCAGAGAAATAGAACTGTGGTTTTCCTCTTTCACGGTTCTAATCTACTTTTTATTACCCTTTTTCCATTGATAGTGCAAGTGTAAGCTATTTTACTTCCTTTACAATGGGCAAGGCGCGTGGCAAGGGACGTGGAAGTGGACATTCTGGTGATGGTTCGTGCAGAGGACGGGGCCGTGGCCAAGGTGAAAATGTGCCACAACCAACAGCCACATCTTCTCGCTCCCACTTCTTGACCGAATTACTAGGGAAGCACAGAACAACACCAGTATTGAGAACTGATCGGTGTGAACAGGTTATTAATTGGATAGCAGATAAAACTTCCAGTTACCTGGGCACCACCACCTCCGGTCTGTCTTCCACACGGTCAACTCTTAGTAGCCGTGAGTCTCAACCGCATACTCCTCCTCACCCTGATGCTCCTTCCTCCCACCATGCCGAGTGTCGTCAGACAGCAATTGATCCCACACTTGGACACTCTGAAGAGCTGTTCACTGGTCCATTTCCATATTTGTGCCCCTCGCCTGATACGCTTGAAGTGGTGGAAGAGGAGATCCCATGTAGCGATGCCCAAATATTTGAACAGCCACGGCCACAGGAAGTCGACGCTGGCAATTTGTCGCAAGAGGTGGACGATGACGAGACACAATTGCCAGGAAGTGAGGAGGAGCATCGTGGTGCGCAAGTGGAAGAGGAGGAGGTGGTGGATGATCTAGTAACTGACCCAACGTGGCAGGAGGACATGCAGAGTGAGGCCAGCAGCACACAGGGGGAGGGAGGCAGAGTACCCCAACAGGCAGGAAGAAGCAGTGTAGTGGCCGCAGACAGAAGGCGGGCAACCGTTCCCTGTAACACCAACACGAGGGACGTTGCCAGTACAAGCGGTAGGTCTTCCAGAGTCTGGAATTTTTTTAAAGACTCTGCTGATAACCCCAAAAAGGCCATATGTTCCACCTGCCATGCCAGCATCAGCAGGGGTGACAAAACTACCAGCCTGACCACCAACAGCATGATCAGGCACATGGCAGCAAAGCACCCGACTTTGTGGGGCGAAACCCAGGGTCCACGACCAATGTCATCGGGTGTCACCACTGCTTCTTCCACTGTTGTGCGTGCAATAGAACCCCCTGTTGTGTGTGCAAGGCAATCCCCTGTCCATACTGCATGTAAAGATGCCCCCTCCTCTCAGTCTTCACTTGTTATGGCAGTTTCTCAAGAAACAGCATCAACGTCCACGTCCACGACCCACCGCAGCGTTCAATTGTCCATATCCCAGACCTTTGAACGAAAGCGGAATTTCGCAGCTAACGCCCCACAGGCCACAGTCCTAAATTCGCACATTTCACGACTGCTTGTGTTGGAAATGCTGCCTTTTAGACTGGTGGAGACGGAATCCTTCCACAATCTTATGGCGGTGGCCGTCCCTCGGTACTCGGTCCCCAGCCGACACTATTTTGCCCGGTGTGCCATCCCCGCACTACACAAGCACGTGTCCCAAAGCATCTGCCGTGCCCTCAACAACGCAGTTACTGGGAGAGTCCACCTGACAACGGACACGTGGACAAGTGCTTGTGGCTAGGGATGGTACATCTCTCTGACGGCACACTGGGTAAACCTAGTGGAAGCCGGGACCCAGTCGGACCTTGGGACGGAACACATCCTCCCCACACCGAGGATTGCGGGCCCTATGTCAGTCATAGTTGCCCCCACAGTGTATAGCTCCTGCGCATCATCCTCCTCCTCCTCCTCCTCCTCATGTTCAGCCTCCATCTCAGATATCACTATATCAGTTACAAGCTGGAAGCACTGCAGTACTGCCACCGCCAAGCGGCAACAGGCTGTGCTGAAACTCATAAGCTTAGGTGATAAACCTCACACTGCTTGTGAGTTGTGGACAGCTGTGAAAGAGCAGGCAGATCTGTGGCTGAGACCGCTGAACCTACATCCCGACATGGTCGTGTGTGACAATGGCCATAACCTGGTGGCGGCCCTGAGGCGAGGTGAGATCACACACGTACCATGCTTGGCTCATGTGCTTAACCTCGTGGTTCAGCGATTTCTTAAATCGTACCCCGAGTTGCCAGATCTGCTCTTCAAAGTACGCCGCCTGTCAGCTCATTTTCGCAAGTCGGCTACAGCTTCCGCCGCCCTTGCTGTGTTGCAGCAGCGTTTGCAGCTTCCAGCACACCGACTGGTGTGTGATGTCCCCACACGTTGGAACTCTACCCTCCACATGTTGCAAAGGATTTGTGAGCAGAAGAGAGCAGTTGTGGAGAACCAGATGAAACAAGGCCGTCGATATTCAGGTCAGACTCCACACATAAGACCTCAGGAGTGGACCTGGATGTTTGACATATGTACCATCCTGACAAACTTTGAGGAGGCCACCAAGATGGTGAGTGGCAATGACGCCATCATTAGTGTCAGCATCCCACTTGTCTGTCTTTTGCAACGCTCTCTGCAGAGAATTAAAGAGGAGACATTGCAGCCAGAGTATGATGAGATGGATCAAGAAGCCATAGTAGGCGATTACACACAGCCCAGCCTCATGTCCCCCAATGCACGTTGGGATGAGAATGAGGGAGAGGAGGAGGAGGAGGAGGAGGAAGAACAGGAGCTGCTATCATGCACTGTAGACGGTAGTACCTGTACAAGTGTCATACCATCGGTTCAGCGTGGGTGGCCTGAGGACAGGGGGGAGGAGGAGGAGGAGAGCATGGTCAGTCGTCATCTTGGTGAGGACACGGAAATCTTGCCCGTTACCAGTCTGGCACGCATGGCTGACTTTATGTTACGCTGCCTTAACCGTGACCCTCGCATTGTCAAAATGTTGGGTGACAGTCATTACTGGTTGGTGACACTTTTAGACCCCCGCTACAAGGAGAACTTTCACTCTCTTATTCCTGAGGTGGAGAGGTCTACAAAAATGGGGCAGTACCAGAAGGCCCTTGCTGCAGAACTCTTAAAAAAATTCCCATCTGAACACGCTAGCGGCAGAGGTCACAGTTCGTTGCCCAACCAAGGCGTACAGGCGAGAGAGATGCAACTCCAATCCAGCAGAAGCAGGGGAACACTGTCAACGTTCTGGGACAGATTTCTGACACCCGCCCAGCTTACAGGCCCTGAGGCGCGGGGTACTCTCACAAGGAGTGGAAAGTTTCAAAAGATGGTGAGGGAGTACCTTGCCGATCGTACCAGCGTCCTCCGTGATTCCTCTGTGCCTTTTAATTATTGGGTATCCAAGCTGAACACTTGGAATGAACTCGCTCTGTATGCCTTGGAGGTCCTGGCCTGCCCTGCCGCTAGCGTGTTATCGGAGCGTGTTTTTAGTGCCGCTGGGGGAATTATAACTGATAAGCGCACTCGCCTGTCAACTGACAATGCTGACAAGCTGACCCTTATCAAAATGAACAAGGGCTGGATTGGGCCAGACTTCTCATCACCACCAAATGACAGCAGAGTAACATAAAGTCAAATCCACTGTGTTATTTCGGGAGGTGTATTCACATGCACCGCTTCACACACACACATGGGTATACGCTTCCTCATTTCGGCTGTTTTATGTTCTTCTCCTTATCCTCAGCCTCCACCACCACTATACCACCAGAGTGCCAGCATTGCAAGTTCCTCCGTCCTTATTTTTGTCAGCTTTTGCTTGGAAGGCATAAGCAAATCCTATGGGAGACCCACTCCCCAATAATGGGACTTATGTTTGTAATATGCTGTACTGCATGGTTCTTGTAAGGGGCATTGCAAGTTGCTAAGTCCTAATTTTTGGAAGCTTTTGCTTGGAAGGCATAAGCAAATCCTATGGGAGACCCACTCCCCAATAATGGGACTTATGTTTGTAATATGTTGTACTGGATGGCTCTTGTAAGGGGCATTGCAAGTTGCTCCGTCCTAATTTTTGGAAGCTTTTGCTTGGAAGGCATAAGCAAATCCTATGGGAGACCCACTCCCCAATAATGGGACTTATGTTTGTAATATGCTGTACTACATGGTTCTTGTAAGGGGCATTGCAAGTTGCTCCGTCCTAGTTTTTGGAAGCTTTTGCTTGGAAGGCATAAGCAAATACTATGGGAGACCCACTCCCCAATAATGGGACTTATGTTTGTAATATGCTGTACTGCATGGCTCTTGTAAGGGGCATTGCAAGTTGCTCCGTCCTAATTTTTGGAAGCTTTTGCTTGGAAGGCATAAGCAAATCCTATGGGAGACCCACTCCCCAATAATGGGACTTATGTTTGTAATATGCTGTACTACATGGTTCTTGTAAGGGGCATTGCAAGTTGCTCCGTCCTAGTTTTTGGAAGCTTTTGCTTGGAAGGCATAAGCAAATACTATGGGAGACCCACTCCCCAATAATGGGACTTATGTTTGTAATATGCTGTACTGCATGGCTCTTGTAAGGGGCATTGCAAGTTGCTCCGTCCTTATTTTTGGAAGCTTTTGCTTGGAAGGCATAAGCAAATCCTATGGGAGACCCGCTCCCCAATAATGGGACTTATGTTTGTAATATGCTGTACTGCATGGCTCTTGAAAGGGGCATTGCAGTTCCTCATAATTTTTGGAAAGCCTTCCATTCACTGCTTAGGCCAACAGTGCACGGGAGACCCAGTTGCTATAAATTGAAAAAAAGGTTTAGTTAATGCCCTCTGACCTCCATGTCATTTCCAAGGGGCATTGGAGTGGCTCGAAATTTTTGGTAGGCATTGCACTCACTGTATGCCCTATAACTGTGTAGCCGAACCGCTCCTTTTGTTACAGAAACATATCCTACAAGACATATGTGGTTGACTGGCCTGATATTGATGTGAATGGTCCCTGTTCCTCCTGCTCTTTCTCCTTTGCCACTACCTCATCCATCATTTATCACCTGAAGCTTTGTTTTAACGGCAGTCATAGAACTTGGATAGTAGCAGGAAAACATCCAGCAATCCTCGGAGGAGGTAGGATATGCTCCAAAACGCTGACCACCTCAGGCCTAGCCGCTACTACATACATGCGCTTGCATTCCAACAAAACAAAGCAGATGCTAACTTCTATCATCCTCATCATGCTCCTCACCTTGGCACTCTCAACTCCCCTGATGGAGAAGCCAGGGCCCACTGGAGGAGTCTGGTTGTCTGGTGGGCTCGGCCAATGCTGCCCTAAAGCAGGCCAGGCTAAGAAAAGTGTGGGAAAGGTTACTGGGACAAATAGGGGTGGCTGGGGACCAAGTATGGACACCCGGCCGCCCCTTGGAGGCTGGGGAGCAAGCGGGGACATCCAGCCACCGGGCGGCTGGGGACTGAGTATGGATACCAGGCCGCCGACGCAGCCATGGCGTGGTGGCCAGATTCTGCCTCCACATGCCTAAAAGGCCCAATTTAAAGTGCAAGCAAGCAAGCAGCATGGTATTGCAGCCTGGGGGTGGGTGGGTGGCAGGCTGCATACTTGCGCTTGCATTGCAAGGAATGGGAGAGGTACAATTGAACACTGCCCTGGGACAAGGACTTGAACGGGGATAGTTGCAAGTCTGCAATGATAGGTGCAGGGTGGGAGGCATCTTCGCATGTACCATGAACAGGGGTTTGGCATGCACACACTACAGCGGAATAGGCTCTCCTTCCCACTAAATGCACTGGGGAGGGCACAGGTAATGTTTTGGTATACGCGTTTAATCTTATGTATAAGGCACACCAGGACAAATAGGGGCGGCTGGGGACTGAGTATGGATACCTCGCTGCCGAAGCAGCCATGAGGTAGTGGCCAGCTTCGGCCTCCTCCAAACTAAAAGGCCCCATTTCAAGTGCAAGCTAGCAGTATGGCATTGCAGTCTGGGGGTGGGCGGGTGGCAGGCTGCACACTTACACTTGCATTAAAAGAAAACAAAGCAGATGCTAACTTCTGTCATCATCATCATGCTCCTCACCTTGGCACTCTCAACTCCCCTGATGGAGAAGCCAGGGCCCACCGGAGGAGTCTGGTTCTCTGGTGGGCTCGTCCAATGCTGCCCTAAAGCAGGCCGGGCTAAGAAAAGTGTGTGGGGGGATGTTCCAAGGAGAAATAGGGGCGGCTGGGGACCGTTTATGGACACCCGGCTGCCCCCAGGCGGCTGGGAACCGTGTGTGGACACCCGGCCGCGGGCGGCTGGGGACCGAGCATGGACACCCAGCCGCCGGGCGTCTGGGCACTGAGTATGGATTCCAGGCCGCCAACGCAGCCATGACGTGGTGGCCAGATTCCGCCTCCACATGCCTAAAAGGCCCAATTTCAAGTCAAGCAAGCAGTATAGTATTGCAGCCTAGGGGTGGGTGGGTGGCAGGCTGCATGCTTGCGCTTGTATTGCAAGGAATGGGGGAGGTACAATTGAACACTGCCCTGGGACTAGAACTTGCACGGGGATAGTTGCAAGTCTGCATCTTCTGATGCGGCAAGGATCACTTATGATGGACACACTTTTAGACAGTGACCTGGGTGTCAGAGATGCTTCCAGGGGTCTTCCCCATGCTGTTCCCATGTCTTTTCAGCACTTTATGCATGTGTCACACAGCACATGGCCAGATAAGGTTGTAAAATGTTAAAATGACCTTTCCCGGTGAATGCATTTGTCACAGTTGAAAGCAATACAAAAGTGCAAAAACGCATAAAAAATACTACTTGTGAACATAGCCCAAGATGTGGAGGAGTATTTTTGTTTTTGGTTATTTATTTTACCTTATACACAAGTCTTTACCCTGAAAAAGAAATTCCTTAACATATTTCACAGGAAAAAAGTTTCAGTTTCGTTTTTGAACGTTTTATTGTGAGCCCGTAAAAGTGGCTTAATACCTCTGACCACGTTGTTGACAGCAGTTACCTGGGGGTCAGAAATGCTTCCTGGGGCGATCCCCATGCTGTCCCCATGTCATTTGAGCACTGTCACTATCGTTTTGGGCACTTGTTAGGCTTTTAAAAGACTGCCGGGGGTGCCACCGCAAAAATGCACGGGTCTCCCATAGACTAACATTGGGCTCGTTGCTCGGGTCGAGCACCCGAGTATCACGGCGAGCTCGGCCCGAGCTTCAAGCACCCGAGCATTTTAGTGCTCGATCAACACTACTGCTAACATGTAAAAAATAAATAATAAAATAAATAAAAAACAACAACTATTTTTCCAATGTCAACGGTATCTATGGCCTTGACAAAAATATTTATCCAAGCAAGTCAGCCATTAAGAAATGGAGGTTTTATTAGTAGAAGTCTTGCTTGTGAATATTTCACTTCGTAGGTATGTATGAAGATTCCAGACAGTGGTGTAGCTAGAGTCCGATGGGCCCCGGTGCAAAATTTGGACCTGGGCACCCGCCTGCATATCAGTCAGATGTATGCACCCTTGTAGCGTTCTAGATCCTATAAAGACGTGTGTTTTCCCCCATATGATGATGTCCCCCATCTTGGTGCCTTACTGTAATAATGTGCCTCATCCCAAGCCCTTTCTTGTGATAATGTCCCCCATCATGAGCCCCTTTTTGTAATAATGTCCCCCATCATCAACCCATTCATGGTAAGGCAATTCTTACCTTCCTCCGCTCCCATGACACGCGTCGTCCTCTTCTACAGCTGGCCCAGGAGCCTGCAACTGACTTCGTCTTTCCCGGCACGATGCATGACGTCACTTCCAGTGCCGCTTATGATGGTCATCATCAACTATCAGACATCAACTGCCTGAATCTGATTAACCGGCAGTGTGTATTGCAGTGCAGAGAGCCGGCGAGTCACTGCACTGCAATACATTTCAGCTGAGGATGTGTCCTTTGGACGCACATCCAGCTGGATTATCCAATTGTGTCTTCAGCCCCTCTTCTGCACAGGTTCTGTCGCGGTCTCGCCCTCTGATAGCTGGCAGTGTGTATTGCAGTGCAGAGAGCCGGCGAGTCACTGCACTGCAATACATTTAAGCTGAGGATGTGTCCTTTGGACGCACATCCAGCTGGATTATCCAATTGTCTTCAGCCCCTCTTCTGCACAGGTTCGGTCGTGGTCTCGCCCTCTGATTAGCTGGCAGTGTGTATTGCAGTGCAGAGAGCCGGCAAGTCTCTGCACTGCAATACATTTTAGCTGAAGGCGTGTCCTTGGACACACATCCAGCTGAATTGGGCGCTGGTGTCGGCGGGCCCCCTCCTGCACAGGTTCGGTCGCGGTCTCGACCTCTGATTCCAGATGCATATTTCTGATTAATGGACTTGATTGATGGTCTTTAATATTTTTTTTTTAATATTTAGGATTTGGATAACTGATTCTTTATAACTTTTCTCCAAAACACAGCTTGTAATTTCTAAATGGTTAAAACAATATATTCACAATAGAGGTGCTTGTTAGCTAGTACAGTCATGGCCAAAAGTATTGAGAATGAGACATATAGTAATTTTTCCAAAGTGTACTGCTTCATTTTTTGTAATGGCAGTTTTCATATACTCCTGAATGTCAAAGAGTGATCAGCTTAACAGCAATTACTGTACTTGCAAAGTCAATATTTGCCCAGAAAATGAACTTTAACCCCCAAAACACATTTCAACATCATTGCAGTGCTGCCTTAAAAGGAGCAGCTAACATCGTTTTAGTGATTGATCCATTAACACAGGTGTGGGTGTTGATGAGGACAGGGCTGGCGATCAATCAGTCATGATTAAGTAAGAATGACATCACTGGACACTTTAAAAGGAGGCTGGTTCTTGGTATCATTGTTTCTCTTCAGTTAACCATGGTTATCTCTAAAGAAACACGTGCAGCCATCATTGCACTGCACAAAAATGGCCTAACAGGGAAGAGTATCGCAGCTACAAAGATTGCACCTCAGTCAACAATCTATCGCATCATCAAGAACTTCAAGGAGAGCGCTTCCATTGTTGTCAAAAAGGCTCCACGGCGCCCAAGAAAGACCAGCAAGCGCCAGGACCGTATCTTAAAACTGTTTCAGCTGCGGGATCGGACTACCAGCAGTGCCGAGCTTGCTCAGGAATGGCAGCAGGCTGGTGTGAGTGCTTCTGCACGCACTGTGAGGCGGAGACTCTTTGAGCAAGGGCTGGTTTCAAGGAGGGCAGCAAAGAAGCCACTTCTCTCCAGAAAAAAACATCAGGGACCGACTGATATTCCGCAAAAGGTACAGGGAGTGGACTGCTGAGGACTGGGGCAAAGTCATTTTCTCTGATGAATCCCCTTTTCGATTGTTTGGGACATCTGGAAAACAGCTTATTTGGAGAAGAAGAGGTGAGCGCTACCACCAGTCTTGTCTCATGCCAACTGTAAAGCATCCTGAAACCATTCATGTGTGGGGTTGCTTCTCAGCCAAGGGAATCGGCTCACTCACAGTCTTGCCTAAAAACACAGCCATGAATAAAGAATGGTACCAGAATGTCCTCCAAGAGCAACTTCTCCCAACCGTCCAAGAGCAGTTTGGCGCCCAACAATGCCTTTTCCAGCATGATGGAGCACCTTGCCATAAAGCAAAGGTGATAACTAAATGGCTCATGGAACAAAACATAGAGATTTGGGGTCCATGGCCTGGAAACTCCCCAGATCTTAATCCCATTGAGAACTTGTGGTCAATCATCAAGAGACGGGTGGACAAACAAAAACCAACAAATTCTGGCAAAATGCAAGCATTGATTATTCAAGAATGGACTGCTATCAGTCAGGATTTGGTACAAAAGTTGATTGAGAGCATGCCAGGGAGAATTACAGAGGTCTTGAAGAAGAAGGGGCAACACTGCAAATATTGACTTGCTGCATTAACTCATTCTAACTGTCAATATAACCTATTGGTACTCATAATATGATTGCAATTATATTTCTGTATGTGATATAGACATCAGACAAACACTAATAAAAACCAGAGGCCAGCAGATCATGTGAAAATATAATTTTGGTGTCATTCTCAAAACTTTTGGCCATGACTGTAAGTTCCCCCCGTGTAGAGTATTATGTGTGTGTGTTAGTTTGGCCATTTTGTGGATATAAAAGCATTTTAACTACATTTAGGTAAGTAAGATAATCAACATGAAGACGACCATTAGAAAAATAGGTCTGCTAATGGCAACATTTGTACAAGAGCACATAAAAGAACAGAATCATGGGGAATGTCATGCTTGTATTCTCCCGATGCATAACCTGGACCTTTTATAGACCTAGTTTAATTACTATTAACCATTACAAGCCTATGACCTGGTCATTGAGATGAAAGCGCTCGGTCTTTCTGTTGTTAAATCCATAAGGCAAATAAAAGTCTTTACAGGACAATAATCAACTCCAAAGAAAATTGAACAATTTTGTTATTCTTCACACCAGATACTATGCACAGAATTAAAGTAGAGAGAAATAATAGCGGACCGTGAAATGAAATCTTGTTACTGATCATACAAAACACATTAAAATCAGAAAAATTATAAAAAAAAAATCTAATGAAAAAATAAAAAGCAAAATAACATTGAAATTTTAAATAAATTTTTTGATGGCTGAAAAAATTATAGCAAGCAGGTACAATATAGATGGTAATTACTGTGCGATTTTTACTTTTCATATAAGACCTGCCTATTCTCGGGCACCTCTTATTTCGTAAGTAAAATCAGGCTGGTGGATGTACCCTCTATTAGGCTGTGATATAGTAAGGCATTGTGAAGAAGCAAAATGTAATAGTTGCTATTACTGAAGTTTTGTATCTGCAAAATAAGATCAATAAGGAATTTTCATCACGTTATGCTGCATTGCATATAGGGATGAGGCTACTGGATGACTTTTAGACATGCAATAGTTGCAGAAAAGTTTCAGGTTACCAAAAGAATGACCTGAGAAAGCAAAAATTGCGGTCATGGGATGGACAGATTTTACTACCAGCAAAAGTCACTGTAATGCCCTAGATTGGTAGTTCCTATAGCAAGTAGACACAAATTTACCCTGGGACCTTGATTTAACCCTCACTTAATTTCATGGTTTATGGCCTGTCACACTTAAAGGGAATCTGACAGCAGGTTTTTGCTATGTAATCTGACAGCAGCTTGATGTAGGGGCTGAGTCCCTGACTCCAGCGATGTATCACTTACTTTACTGGGTGAAGCAGCCAACACCACAGCTTTCTGTATAGATTGTATAGTGAGAGAGACGCTAATCAGTGCTGAGAGCATCGTTGTACAAGGATGCCCAAGGCATTGATAAACTCCTGCTGATGAAACACTGATTGTATTGGAATGGCAAAACATAGCCCAGTAAGTGACACATCGCTGTAATCCAGGTCTCTGTGCCACAATTACACCTATCGGTGTGTCTGGAAGCAGTGAGTGACAGTTCAGCTGTCCAATCTAGGACAGGGGTGTGCTGAGCTGTCAATATACTGATGGACAACTCAGCCATCCAATCGGAGGCTGGGGTGTGCTGAGCTGTCAGTTTGTTGTGACAGTTCAGCTGTCCTATCAGGGACGGGGGGCGTGCTTCAACTTCCTCCATGTGTCTTCTATTTGAATGATTACTTGGCTATTTAGCTGGCCTGGCTCTATGCCTCCAATTAGTGCCTGTTGTAGCTTAGTGCAAATGGTGTGCTCTTGCTCTGTTCTCTGTGTTCGTGTATTTGATCTTTTTGCTGCCCGACCTTGGACCTTGCTTTTGACCATCCGTTTGCCTTGTCCTTTTGTTTTGATCCCTTCTCCCTCTCACAGGCATAAGTTCATTACACAATGCAGATGCTGCTGCCGCTTTATAGAACACCACAACAGCTACAGCTCTCAATTCGGTCACCCCTCCCACACATATGTGGCACCCCAGGGATCTGGTTTCCACAGTAACAGCAATGTTATGTCTGAGAGCAGGTGGGAGGTCTCTTGGTCAGGAATCCTATGCATGCCACACCTCCTGCCCAGTCCTGGGAGGGGAAGAACTTCCCCTATATAAACCTGGGGCTGAGGCAGGGTTAGTGAGTAGAGAAGAAGTAGAGACAGAGAAAAGAAGCAAATATAGGAACAGAACATCAGGAGCTCTGTGGGAGCAGTGTTACAAGGAGTCAGGGGCTGGCAGCTGCAGAGCTCGCCCTGACTGAGAAGATTTCTTACCGGACCCGGAGTCCGAGGCTGTGGGGACTAACTCCTACCCAGCAGCAGAATCCGTCAGGCAGGGGATTCCAGGTCCTCTGGCCAAGAAACCCGAAGGCACGGTCACACGCATGGGACCAGCACCGCCGTCGTGGAGCGGAAGCTACTAGAAGGCCCCGAGTCACCGGCCATACGGGTGAGCACCACACGGTACACTCAGGGACGTGGGCTACTTATACCCGCCTCTAGCAAGGTAGCCAGAAGAGTACAGTAAGTTTGGGAGGCCTACAACTCCGCCTGGCCAGGGGAGATCCCATCTGCTCAAGGACTGACCAGGCCCCAATCGCTAGCCAGTACTCCGGGAGGGTCTATCTTTGTCACCAGTAAAGACCCTGAACTACACCGTACCGTCTCCGAGTGGTTCCTGCTACCCCCATCATCCACGTCGGCTGCCCTGAGGCCATACCCCTCCCGTTGGGGGTTATACTATCACGCTGCACAATCCTACCACCGGCCTCAGCGGTCTGCCCTGCAGCAGCAGCTCCTTAGCTGTACTCAACGGGTGGCGTAGTCGTCCAACATCTACCGCTGATACATCGCCGCTCAGTTTGACTCCCTGGGCACGGACCGGGTCACCGCCACGAGACTACAACCCTCAACAGATCCGGCTCCGGGTAAGCTCCCGCATGCGCAACGCAGCGCGACACAGGCCCAGGGGCGCGTCACATACAACAGCACGCACACTAAACAGGCAACCCTGGCACACCAACTTGACTAAAAAACTGCGAAGGGCCTCCAGGGTTGCTGAGCGGAAATGGAAAATGTCCCACTCCAAGGAACACTTCATCTCATTCAAACAGTCCCTCACTTCTTTCAAGTCCACACTTAAAGCTGCAAAACAAATCTACTTCTCCTCTCTCATATCCTCCCTGTCTCACAACCCTAAACAGCTATTCAAAACTTTCAATTCTCTCCTTCATCCCCCAGCGCCTCCTCCCTCTCCTCTCATCTCAGCCGAATACTTTGAAGAATGAGGCAAGCAGAAGATTGACACCATCAGACAATGCTTTTGCCTAAAGTCCCCACAGGCCCTCCTAATATCTACTCAACCCTCCTCCTCCAAAACCAGCTTCTCCACCATTACGGAAGATCAACTTTCCTCTTTACTTTCCAAATCACACCTCACCACCTGTGAACTTGACCCAATCCCATCCCACCTCATCCCTAAACTTACCACAATCCTCATCCCAACCCTAACTCACCTTTTCAACCCGTTACTAAGAACTGGTGTCTTCCCTTCATGCTTCAAACATGCCTCGATCACACCCATCCTCAAAAAGCCATCCCTTGACCAATCCTCTCTATCTAGCTATCGCCCCATATCCCTTCTTTCCTACGCCTCAAAACTACTGGAACAACATGTCCATTCTGAACTGTCCTCCCACCTCTCCACCTGCTCTGTTTGACCGCTTACAATCTGTCTACCGACCTCATCACACCACTGAAACTGCCCCAACTAAAGTCACCAACAACCTACTTACTGCCAAATCCAAGTGACACTACTCTGTCCTACTCCTCCTAGACCTGTCATCTGCCTTTGACACAGTGGACCATTCTCTCTTACTACAGACTCTGCCATCTCTTGGCATCACACACCTAGCCCTATTTTGGATCTCCTCATACCTAACAGACCGTATATTCAACGTCTCCCACTCACACACCACCTCCTCATCTCGCCCTCTATCTGTCGGTGTCCCCCAAGGTTCAGTTCTTGGACCCCTGCTCTTCTCCATCTACACCTTTGGCCTGGGACAGCTCATAGAGTCTCACGGCTTTCAGTATCCTCTCTATGCTGATGACACACAGATCTACCTCCTTACTAACCAGAATCCCACAATGTCTGTCCGCTATTTCATCATTCTTCTCTGATAGATTTCTAAAACTTAACATGGATAAAACAGAATTCACCATCTATCCCCCATCTCACTCAACCCCCCCCCCCCAACTGACCTATCTATCGTAGTCAATGGCTGCCCACTCTTCCCAGTCCCGCAAGCTCGCTGCCTCGCGGTAACCCTGGACTCTCATCTCTCCTTCAAGCCACATATCCAAGCCCTTTCCCCTTGATGCCGACTCCAACTCAAAAACATCTCCCGGATCCGCACATTCCTCAACCACGAATCTGCAAAACATTTAGTGCACGCCCTCATCATCTCCCACCTCGACTACTGCAACCTCCTGCTCTGTGGCCTCCCTTCTAACACTCTTGCACTCCTCCAATCTATCCTAAACTCTGCTGCCAGGCTATTCCCCGGCATCTCCTCTCTGTCAATCCCTTCACTGGCTCTCAATTGCCCAGAGACTCCAGTTCAAAACCCTAACCATGGCACACAAAGCCATCCACAACGTGTCCCCTCCATACATCTGTGACCTAGTCTCCCGGAACTTACCTGCACGCAACCTCCGATCTTCACAAGATCTCCTTCTCTACTACCCTCTTATCTCCTCTTCCCACAATCGCATACAATATTTTTCCAGTGCATCCCCCCTACTCTGGAACTCTCTAACCCAACACATCAGACTCTCTCCTACCGTGGAAACCTTCAAAAGGAACCTGAAGACCCACCTCTTCCGACAAGCGTACAATCTGCAGTAACCGTCGCTCCACCATACTTCTGCATGACCAGCTCTACCCTCACCTACTGTATCTTTACCCATCCCTTGTAGACTTTGAGCCCTCATAGGCAGGGTCCTCTCTCCTCCTGTACCAGTTGCTGACTTGTATTGTTCATGATTACTGTAATTGTTTTTGCTATGTATACCCCTTTCAAATGTAAAGCGCCATTGACGCGCCCCATGGGCCGTGGGGCACTCTGTGCCGGGCCGGTCATTGCTAGGGGAGATGTCACAGTGGCGGTGACCCGGTCCGTGACCCAGGGCGGTCATTCAATAGGGGAATATTTACAGGGGATTTATGTACAAAGTTTGTGACGCCACCTGTGGTACGCGGCTATAGGAGCTGCCGCTGCTGTGCAGAACCTCTGGAGCTGGTATTAGTGCAGCAGGGTTGGTTCAGCTCTCCACAGGAAGAGCTTAGCTCTAGGGCAGAGTAGATGTTGTAGGTTGTGCTGGTCGTTGTAGTGCAGGGGTGATGGCGCAGACAATAATCACAGAGACAGTGGAGTGCAGTCCTCAGGGTCTTTACTCACGGTTATTGCAGTCCAAGTTACAGGTACCAATGTAACTTCCCTCGTCGTGCTGCGCTTACTCAGGGAGGGGTTCAGTCCACCCTCAGATATCTCCGGAGTACTTAACGGGACCCCCTTCTGTGTCCTCTCTGGCCGTCTCCCTGCACTTCATACCAAGTATCCCAATCCGGTACCTGCGGGCCTTGTCGGGCGACGTCTGTTCCGTCCCCTGGGTCCTCTATAGCTACCTTCTTGGTGAGACTGATATGGACTGTTGGCTGCAGGACTTGAAATACTGCAGCCTCCGGTTTCTAGTTGAGTCATAAAGTCCTCTGCTAGTTGAGGGACCAGTCCCCTTTGTGTGGCCTGACCCCTCCACCTCCTGGTAGATTCGGGCGTACGGGTGGCCTCCAGCACTGGCCGTACCCCTGGGGTCCCTTCTTCCGTTCCTGGAGCCCTTCCTGCTCCCTTTCCTCTTTCTTCAGTCCTGGGCCTCCCCTCAGGCCCTCTGCCTGAGCAGAGCTCCTGCAGAGCTCCTGCTCCCAACTCCTCTCACTGTAGACTGTTCATTCTCACTGCTCACTGTTCTGATCTGACTAAACAAGATGGCTTCTCTATTTATACCTTTCTTCCTTGTGCTCCCCTAAGCTACTTCCTCCACCCACACCCACTACATAGTCCCTCCCCACAGCTAGGGACCCGGGACTGTGCTCTCCCTTAGGAGCAATCTCGCCCTACCCCCACTGCAGGTATGTGTTGGATGCAGGTGTTAGGGTCCCGAGCTGTACTCCTTCCTTACCTGAGAGGAGATACCACACCTCTGGGTGAGATGCAGTACCTCTGTGGTGACCGAACCCTCAGGGGCGCCACACCATGGAATAAATGGCGCTATAATAATAATAAATAATAATAATCGCTTCTTTACCGGAATTCTGACATTGTAGTGTGACCTGACTTCACCTTTGCCTTACCCCTTTGTTTATAACGAGACCTCTTGGTATCTGACCCCGGACCTATTGACTACCCAGCATCACTGCTTGTCGGTGAGTAGTGACTAGCGTCACACTCTGCCCCTAAATCATTGTGCTCTCAGATTACATAGCAAAATCCTGCTGACAGATTCCCTTTTAACTGTTTTCTGGTGAGTGGCCCCTTTTGGTGCTAGATTTTCAAGGGTTGTCTCCTAAAAATAACCTCTTTATGTAGATGAAGGGTCTACTCAGAAACCCCTCTATGAGCCACAGTGGACTGCTATATTATACGAAATGGACGCCCATTCATCAGCTGCTGCAGAGGAATGCCTAGCTGGCATTGGCAAAATCACCTGTTTTCTAGGGTTTGGGAATGGGATCAGCAAGTTGATTTTGACACAGCAGGTGAATTCTGAAAAGTTTTTTCTGTGGTGAGACAAACTCTTTAAAAGGCTTATTGGCAGCTTTGACAAGGAAAAATTTATTTTTACATATGTTCTTGGTTACCTTGAAGTCAAGAAGTTGAATTAAATTTCAGTCTGCAATCTTCATTCCTTCATTCATTTTGCACCAACTCCTATATTCAGTTTGCAACTTGCTCCTATTTTCAGACTTTTCTCATATGAACAAGTGAGATGTGTCCAGGCTGCTCATGCTGCTGCCTTCACTATCTCCAATGTACTAGCACAGCTTCATCCTTGTACTGATTTCTCCTCTTACATCCCATGAAAGATCTGTCTTCTACTCAGACACTGATACTGCGGAATATATTCTTTTCGCTACCCGATGAAATCTGCCATTGGTTCTCTTTCGTCTTTAAACCTATAAAAACATCCGATTTTATTTCTCCCTCCTTCCTTATGCAAACTACATTGTGTGTTATTTCCTCTCTTTCTACAGCCTGTGATATCTGCCCTCCCTGATAATTAGGATGCTTTTCTCCCTCTCTACAATCTGATCTGTTGTGCAAAGTTTCCTCGCCCTCTTATATTTTTTATGGAGAATTCGTCCTAAAAAACAAATCAACTTTTAATATTAAATATATATATATATATACTTATATATATAAGTTTGGACACACCTGCTCAATAGTGAAAACCATTTCCGTTGACTACCTCTTGTAGCTCATCAAGAGAATGCCAAGAGTGTGCAAAGCAGTCATCAAAGCAAAAGGTGGGTACTTTGAAGAACCTAGAATATAAGACATATTTTCAGTTGTTTCACACTTTTTTGTAAAGTATATAATTCCACATGTGTTAATTCATAGTTTTGATGCCTTCAGTGTGAATGTACAACTTTCATAGTCATGAAAATACAGAAAAATCTTTAAATGAGAAGGTGTGTCCAAACTTTTGGTCTGTACTGTGTATATATATATATATATATATATATATATAATATAATATAATATAATATAATATAATATAATATATGACGCGCCCCCGGGGCCGTGGGGTACTCGACAGCCGGGCCTATGGATGCCGGTATGGGGGATATCACGGTGGCTGGCCCGGTCCGTGGCCCAGGGCGGTCAATAAAAAAGGGGGGATTATTTACAGGGGATTTGTAAAGTGTTCATGACGCCACCTGTGGAATGAGGCCAAAGGGAGCCGCCGCTGCGGAGCAGTCCTCTGGAGCTGATGTTACAGCAGCAGGGATGGTGTGGCTCTCCACAGGTAGAGCTAGCTCCAGGGCAGTGTAGGATGTGTAAGTTGCGCTGGGCGTTGTAGTGCCGGGAGGCAAGAGGGCGCAGATGAAACAATGGACGGAGGCAGTACGGTGCAGTCATTTTACTCACAGTTCTTATGACAGTTCCACTTGTGCACTGTACGGGTGCCAGCCTCCCACGTCTCGCTGCGTTCACCAGGCAGGGGTTCAGCTCTTCCTCAAGCAGATTAGGAGCACCTGACGGAACCCCACTTTCTTGTGTTCCTAGCTAGACCATCTTCACGATGGGTCTTCTCCCTCCTGCCCTGCGCTTCCCCACTCTCAATCCCGCTCGGGTGCTCTGAGGTCCCTCCTGTCTTACTGGAGTTCCCAGACCTTCTTGACCCTCACGGAGATTAGAATAAGGCTGTGGCAACTGGTCTATGAAAGCCAGAAGCCTCCGGTTTTTCCAGCCGAGACTTGGAGTTACACGACTGGTCCAGGGGCCGGTCCCCTTCTTGCGGCCTACGATCCCTCTGTCTTCTGACAGATTCGAGGCGTACGGGTGCCGTCCTGCACTCGCCGTTCCCCCTGGGATCCCTTCTTTAGATCGGAACCTACTCCTCTGCTCCCCTCCTGGGCCTCTAGGACTGGGCCCTACTTGTGGAGCAGAGCTCCTAAAGAGACTCTGCTCCCTGACTGACTTCTCCCACTTACTAAGCTGCCACCCTAAGATGGCTTCCCTATTTATATCTCACTCTATAGTGCTCCCCTAAACTGCTTCCTCCACCCACACCCACTACTGGTTCCCCCCACTCCAGCCAGGGTCAGGGCTCAGCAGCTAAACACATTGCATATTGCCCTTCCAGCCGGCCTGGAGCAGTGTAGTGTTGGATGCAGGTGTTGGGGTTCCGGGCAGCACTCCCTCCTTACCTGAGAGAAGGAGATACCACACCTCTGGGTGAGGTGCAGTACCTCTGTGGCGACTGAACCCTCAGGGGCGCCACACTCCCCCCTGGCAAAACACAGTGACGCGCCCAGGGGATGGGGACGACTCGGCGCCCGGGCCTTGTTGCTGGTTTTGGGGGATGCCGCGGTGGCCGGCTCCCGGGCCTGTACCCTGGGGTCACTCTTAAAAAGAAGGAGGAAAGTTCATTTGGGAAAGGGGAATGTTCGTGATGCCACCTGTAGATTCTGGTGAGGATCACCAGCACTGCAGAAGTCCTCTGAGGCCGGTGTTCTGGCAGCTAAGATGGTGTAGCTCCCCACAGGTGGAGCAGGGCCTCAGGGCAGCGTAGAAGAGGGGATGCAGGACAGAGGGGACCCAGCCGGGTCGGAGGAAGAATAGGCACACACACGATAGTTCACTTCAGTACCTTTACTGGTGGTGTTTCAGGCACGATCCAGGGCACTTTAGGGTGAAGGGTGCATTTCAGGACTCTCCCCAGTGAGCGGGTGTGGGGCCTCCTGTTCTTTGACTTTCCTTAATAAGTTTCTGACTAGTGTTGAGCCACCCCCGTAGTGTTCGAGTTTGGTTCGGTTCGTCGAACACCCGTGTGTTCGCCGAACTGTTCGTCGAACACCTTCGAACACCGTTAAAACCAATGGCAGGCAAACAAAAACACATAGAAAACACCTTCAAAGGTGTCCAAAAGCTGACAAACTGCTCAGAAGACACAACTAACACATGGAAAAGTGACAAGTACATATAGTCATGCGAAAAGAAAAGAGGTGGAGGAGTAAAAGGAGGGGGAGACACAGATATAGGCATGTCATGCCCTTCTAAAATCCAAAAAGTGAGAAGCCGACACGTTCAGTCCGCTCCTGCCCGTGCCACCTCCGTGTCGCCGGGTTTGTGCCAGAGCCGCGGTGAACCCTGACGGCCAGCCCCCCTCTCCCAATACTGGTGCCTGTCCGCTGGTGGGTCGAGCGAGCCCCCCTGTGGTGGAGGCAGCTCTAAGCTTTTTAATTTAAATTGTCTCTCTAATTTGAATAAATACACTTTAAATCCATTTACAAGGATCTATTGGAGGGCAAGTCTCATGCCAGCAGCCGCGTAATTCCAGCTCCAGTAGCGTCCACTAAAGCTGCTGCAGTTAAAAAGCTTTTATAAGGATCGAGCTCGGCTGTCCACCGCAAGGCATCCTACTGCCAGTCCGAGCCCCTATGCCTTGGGGTGCCTCCTGATGCTCTTCACTGAGTATCCCGTGGTCCCGAAGCATTTCCTTTGAAAAAATGAAGTGTCCAAACTACAGGTGGTGTAGCTTGCTTAACAGCCGGGATAATCCGCTGACTAGCAGACCCTGCTACTAGGCACAAAGTATTTCCTGGGCTAGATGCAGTTAAAAATTTGTAATTAGATACTCTCGTTGGATGCTGAGAAAGCATTCCATAGAGTCTCCTGGCACGCCATATATGATTCTCTTAAAAAGCTTGGGGTAGGGGTCTAGGGGACCCTTTTATAGCCAAAATCACGGCCCTGTATCGCAATACGTCACCTAGGCTGAAGATAAATGGAACTGTAGCACCCTGAGGGCTCGGTTGCTACAGAGGTATTGCACCTCACCCAGAGGTGTGATATCTCACTCTCAGGTAAGGATGTAGTGTGGATCAGGACCCGACACCTGCATGCATTACACCACATTGCCGTGGGGCAGGGCGACCAATATGCCCCTGAGATGGGCACGACAGTCCCTGTCCCTGGCTGGAGTGGGGGGAGGGAACACTGAGGAAGGGGAACCCTGTAGTGCAGGTGTAGCACCCTGAGGATTCGGCTGCTACAGGGGTATTGCACCTCAACCCAGAGGTGTGATATTCCACTCCCGGGTAAGGATGGAGTGTGGAACTGAGCTCGGTAGGCTGCATGCACTACACACATCCCATTTCCGAGGAGCAGACCGACGGTACTCCCACTTAGAAATGTGCAGGTACGACCGAGTCTGTTCCTGGCTGGAGTGGGAGGGGGGTGGTACATCCCAAGTAGTGTAGGGGCAGATAGGGGGAGCAGCCTGGGTAAAGTTAGGAGCTCATTGGGTGCTGGTCACCTGAGCTCACACATAGAGGGTGTATATAAGGTGGGCACCAACTAAGAACAGGGTCAGATGCAGAGAGAAAGTCAGGAGCAGAGGAGAAGAAAGGCCCAGAGTGAGAGAGGAGAAGAGAGAGACCCAGAGGGGGAAACAGCAGAAAAGGACTCCAAGATCCCAACTTAAATCCCCGGGTGAAGAGTCGGCATCAGGGTACCGGAACCCAAGCTGGTGGGGGCAAAAACACACCCCAGCCAGAGACCGGAGACCGTGGGCAGCGTTTGCCACGGTCACCCACCACATCCACCCCGAAGGCACACCACATGAAGGGTCAGGGAACCCAAGGCCAAGGGTGTCCCAACAGAAGGCCCGAGGGAGCTGGACCTAGGTGGATCACTGGTGGGGACGGCCAGAGAACGGGACAGAAGGAGAGCTCAGGGCCACGCTCCGGACTTGTTTGTGGGTTGGCTGGATCCAGGACCTGGTGGACGCAGCACGGCTCGGGTGGTCACTCGAAGCTGGAGTGACCAGTACAACATCTGCAGTAAGTAAACACCCTTAACTGCACAACCCGACTCTGTCTTCACTGCCGTCTGCACTGCACCACCACAACCCCCATCCTCTGCACCTGTCCCCCCTGAGGCTATACCCCTCCCGTTGGGGGTTATTCCACCAAGCTGCGCACCCACCATCAGCCTCAGCGGACCCTGCTGCAGCGGCGGCCACAGTGACCGCATCACAACGGGTGGCGTAGTCGACACAAAAGAACTCTTAATAACATCTGTAGGACTGCCACATAACACTGAGTTTGACGCCCTGGGCACGGGCCGGGTCGCAGCCGCTCGGAGACTACAACCCCCCATCTGATCCGGTGCCGGGTATTCCCCTCAAAAAGGAATATGTCCCAGGGGGCGCGTCAACTTTGGCGTAGTCGGCAGGATTACGTGCCCGCAACACCCGGGTACTGCGTGCCTGAAGAAAAGTGCAAGTTTACCTCAGAAAGAAGTCTCCCGCCGGTTCCGGAGGGTCCACGCCATCGGACCCCATCACAGGTCGTTTCCCGCCGATTGTCCGCCATTTCCAGCTTGTTCCCGCCATCTGCAGAGTTTCCCGCCACTGGGCGACGCTTCCCGCCAAATCCGAAGATTTCCCGCCTTGGAAGAGCAGCGGACGCCATTATGGGCGTGCCAAAGGAGGGCAAGAGGCCGCCTCCCATCGTGGGCCAGGACAGAAAATGGCGCCAAAAGTGGAAACCGCCCCCACCAACAGAGACTGTGATGCTGGAGGTGTCTGTCAGCGTGAAAGAACTACCCCTGGAGCTGACAGTCACCGAGTTGCCCCGGGACCGCCCTCGAAGTGGGAGGAGACGAAAGAAGAGAACAAAGATGGGTGCCGCCTGGAGCAGTCTGGAGCGAGCGCACCCGGAGGCAAGAAGCCTGGAGAGGAGTAGCGGAGGAGCTTACCCGGAGATGGAGAGAAAGCAGAACAGCACCGGCCCGCTGGCCAGGAGTCTGCTAGAGACCGAGGAAGGAGAGCAGAGCAGCACCGGCCCGCTGGCCAGGAGCCTGCTGGAAGAAGAGCAGAGCAGCACCGACCCGTTGGTCAGGAGCCTGCTAGACACCACGACCCCACTAGGCCTAGTGGAGGTCCTTGCACAGCTCCCCCGAGACCGGGAGTGTGCACAGACCGCCCTGGAGGGCCTCGCACGGAGGATGGCCCGGGTACAGCGCGAGATATTGGCGGAATGGAGCCGGGAGATGGCCCAGCAAGCTGAGACCAGTCAACGGAGCACGCTACCCTGGAAGAGGAAACAGACCGCCTCTGAGGATGGCGCGGGAGGACCAAAGGCCGGAGACGGCGCCGAGAAGGGAGCCGGACGCAAGGAGGCAGGTAAAGGGGACGCCTATACCCCAAGCCGGGAAACCGCCCACCTGCCCCAGCTCCCCGTCGCAGAGCCCGAAAGTCCCCCTGCTGTGCCCGTAGCCGCCATGTCACCGCTATGGACTAGGCCCCGACCGGAAGCCGCCGCAGCGACCCCTGTGACGTCACGCGCCTCGACCCGGAGCGTGACAAAGCAGGAAATACCACCAGCCTGGTCGCAAGGCCTAGTACCCCCGGGCGCCGCATCACCAACAGCGCCCCCTACCTCCGCGGAGCCTCCGGCCTGGTCGCAAGGCCAGGTAGCCCAGGGCGCCGCCGTATTAACGGTGCCCTTCACCTTCCAGGTGCCCCAGGCCTGGCCGCAAGGCCTGGGCAATCCGGGCGCCACCACCACCGCGCCCGCGCCCGTAAAACCAAGGGTGCCACACCTGGGGGAGGACTTGTTCAGCCAGCTCACATGGCCGGACGGGCGGCCCTTCATCTGGCCCGAAGAATTCCATGAGCTGGAACGGCAGCAGAGACTAGGGCCCTTGTGTGAGCCCCTGATTCCGGCTCCGAAGCCCGTGGCACGGGTCTCGCCTCCTCTGGAAGAAGCCCAATTTGAGTGGGACCCCACCGGAGAAGACCTAATGGGGTTCACTCAGGAAACCAGGGCAGCTGCAGCGGAGCGTGCTGAGTGTTGCCGACAGCAGCTCGAAGAGTTTGCGAGGGAGCGGAGAGAGAGGCGGGTCCGGGAGCAACAGGCCCAAGTACGGAGCGCCGAGCAGAAGAGCCGAACCAGGAGGGACCCCCGTGCAGCGCACAGTCCCCGTACCACCGGGACTGTAATAAAGTTTAACCTGCAGCATGGGTGGGGCTTCATCAGAGACAACAACACCCCCGGCGACGTCTTTGTCACGCGCAGAGATGTGGAGTCCCATCTGCCGGAGGGGCACAGAGGTCGTGAACTTTATATAGGGGACGAGGTCACCTTTACCCGGCACAAGTGTGCCAAAGGACCTTACGCCCTCCATGTGCATCGCCTGACAGAGGAGGAGCTGCGATGTGAGGAGGAAGAGCAAGAGGATCCGGACGGGTCTGAAGCTGAGATCCCCAAAGAAAGAGCAGGAGGAAGACGTTGTTGAGTACAGCGGAGTAGGTGCTGTAAATAGTTACCCGATCGGGTACCAAAGAAACTGTTGCTACATATATATAGTCCCCGTTGGGACCAGCATGAGTGAACTGTTTACCCGTTATTCCGTATCCATACCAGGCTGAGGACTGTGAGCAGCCATTCCCTTCCCTTTACCTGGCCGAGGACTGAGAGCGGCCATATCCCCTGTATATAGTTGCGCGTCCTAAAGCGCCCCCCTACCGGTTTTATAGGAAAACCAGTTTTCCAGAGAGACTGTCGCACTTTACCCGGTCACACGTTGCACAGTGACCGGAGGAGGAGCCAGAGGCGACGAGAATGTTTTAAATTGATATATATATATATGTTGTTTTATATGTTTTATATGTTTATGAAAAATTTGTATGTTTTTGGTGTTATGTCTTACAGCCCGAGGACGTGCTGTGATTTACCAGGGGGGAATGTAGCACCCTGAGGATTCGGCTGCTACAGGGGTATTGCACCTCAACCCAGAGGTGTGATATTCCACTCCCGGGTAAGGATGGAGTGTGGAACTGAGCTCGGTAGGCTGCATGCACTACACACATCCCATTTCCGAGGAGCAGACCGACGGTACTCCCACTTAGAAATGTGCAGGTACGACCGAGTCTGTTCCTGGCTGGAGTGGGAGGGGGGTGGTACATCCCAAGTAGTGTAGGGGCAGATAGGGGGAGCAGCCTGGGTAAAGTTAGGAGCTCATTGGGTGCTGGTCACCTGAGCTCACACATAGAGGGTGTATATAAGGTGGGCACCAACTATGAACAGGGTCAGATGCAGAGAGAAAGTCAGGAGCAGAGGAGAAGAAAGGCCCAGAGTGAGAGAGGAGAAGAGAGAGACCCAGAGGGGGAAACAGCAGAAAAGGACTCCAAGATCCCAACTTAAATCCCCGGGTGAAGAGTCGGCATCAGGGTACCGGAACCCAAGCTGGTGGGGGCAAAAACACACCCCAGCCAGAGACCGGAGACCGTGGGCAGCGTTTGCCACGGTCACCCACCACATCCACCCCGAAGGCACACCACATGAAGGGTCAGGGAACCCAAGGCCAAGGGTGTCCCAACAGAAGGCCCGAGGGAGCTGGACCTAGGTGGATCACTGGTGGGGACGGCCAGAGAACGGGACAGAAGGAGAGCTCAGGGCCACGCTCCGGACTTGTTTGGGGGTTGGCTGGATCCAGGACCTGGTGGACGCAGCACGGCTCGGGTGGTCACTCGAAGCTGGAGTGACCAGTACAACATCTGCAGTAAGTAAACACCCTTAACTGCACAACCCGACTCTGTCTTCACTGCCGTCTGCACTGCACCACCACAACCCCCATCCTCTGCACCTGTCCCCCCTGAGGCTATACCCCTCCCGTTGGGGGTTATTCCACCAAGCTGCGCACCCACCATCAGCCTCAGCGGACCCTGCTGCAGCGGCGGCCACAGTGACCGCATCACAACGGGTGGCGTAGTCGACACAAAAGAACTCTTAATAACATCTGTAGGACTGCCACATAACACTGAGTTTGACGCCCTGGGCACGGGCCGGGTCGCAGCCGCTCGGAGACTACAACCCCCCATCTGATCCGGTGCCGGGTATTCCCCTCAAAAAGGAATATGTCCCAGGGGGCGCGTCACAGGAGCAGGGAGGAAGCAGTTCCTGGGTGCATTGAGAAGGGAGTATAAAAGGTGGGCACCATCTTAGTTCAGTGCAGAGAAGTCTGAGCAGAAGTGGCAGGGAGCAGGGGCTCTGCATGAGCTCTGCTCCGGAGGCGGGCCTAGTAACAGAGGCCCAGGCCTGGAAGAGGGAGAAGGAAGGAAGAGGAGCGGAGAAGGCTCCAGGAACGAGGAACGAAGGGATCTCAGGGGTGCGGACGGGCGAGTCGCCACCGCACGCCCGAATCCACCTGCGTGGAGGGGTCAGGCCAAAGGGGGAGACCGGTCCCCGAAACTAGTGGAGGCAGGAAACGACCCTCAGCTAGAAACAGGAGGCTGTGACATTTTATGTGGCGCAGCCCCTCGCTACACCCGCTAGGAAGGCACCACATAGGGTCAGGGAAACTGGCGCCAAGTTTACCAAGAGGAGGCCCGAGGCAGCCGGACAGAAGGGTTGGTAAGAAAGGCCAGACAAAGGACACACAAAGGGGGTCCTGTGAAGCACTCCAAAGTTATCTGGGAGTTGTCTGAGCCCCTCACCTGGTGAGCACAGTACGACGTGGGCAGCCGTTACCTGCAGACGTGGTCTGGATAATAAGAACTGTGAGTAAAGGCCCTGGACTGCATCACTGACTCCGTGTCATTACTGCTGCTGCCCTGCACCATCACCCCCATCCTCCGCATACACTGCCCTGAGGCTATACTCCTCCCGTGGGGAGTTATGCTACGCTCTGCTGCACCCACAACACCAGCCTCAGCGGTCTGCCCTGGAGCGGCGGTTCACTCTGACCGCAATCCACGGGTGGCGTAGTCGGACATTTAAACATCAAAACCACATAAATAGTTCCGCCACTGGTTTGACCACCCTGAGCCACGGAACCGGGTCGCCGCCACGAAGACTACAACCACCAGCATCCACCAAAAAGGGTCCGGCTCCGGGTGTCCCAAGGCCCAGGGGGCGCGTCAGAACATTTTCATCACCTTTCATAATCACCAATGGGACAAGGCAGGGATGTTCTCTGTCCCCTCTCTTATACATCCTAGTGACGGAGCACCTGCTCTCATCAATTCGCCATAACCCCAATATTAGGTGGATTGAGGTGGGAGGCACCGAGTACAAGTGCTCTCTATTTGCTGATGATGTCCTAGTATATATCACTCAATCACATATATCCATCCATGCTGTTATGGCTGAAATAGATCACTTTGTTACATGGTCAAATTTTAAAATCAATGCAGCGAAGTCTGAGGCCCTCGATGTCTCCCTCCCCAAATCCATATAGGATTCCATCCAGTCCAACTTTCCCTTTGCCTGGCCCTCACAGGGTATCAAATACTTAGGAATTCCTATTCATAGAGACCTCTCCCATCTATGTTATCTTAATTTTGGGCCCTTTATTGAACAACTCCATACAGACCACGGTTGGCAAGTTAGAACTGTAAGATTCACTACGTGAACCACTGGTGTTTTGTGGAAAAGCACATGTACACTGTGTTCCAAATTATTATGCAAAAAGTGTTTAGGAGTGATAAGGGAAGAATTTGTTTGTTTGTCAGTTAAACTCATTGATGGTGATGTGTGTCAGGGCTCTTTATATCACTGTAAGCAATTGCAGACACCTGTGCTAATTAGTTTGGCAGGTGTGTCCAATGAAAGGCAAGACTACTTAAGAAGGCTCTCTCACATTATTAAGCAGCCTACATTTTCTGCCAAAATGGGAAAGAAAAAGGATGTGTCGGCTGCTGAGAAGCAACAAATTGTGGAGTGTTTAGGTCAAGGCATGACTACAATCAACACTGTGCGATGATCAGGATGAAGTGTCTTGGCAATCAAGAAGTATGTAGCTGATTCACAGTACACACGTGTGCGTGCTGATAAGGGCAAATTGAGGACTCTTTCCTACAGGCAATTACGTCAGGTTGAAAGAGCAGCGGCAAAAAAGCCTTGTCATAGCAGCAGACAAGTTTTTGAAGCTGCTTGTGCCTCCAACGTCCCCCGAACAACAAGATGCAGGGTCCTTCAGAGGTTTGCAGCTGTGCATACGCCATCCTGTCGACCTCCTCTATCCACTTCACACAAGCAGAAACGGCTCCAGTGGGCCAAACATTACATGAAGACTGATTTCAAAACTGTTTTGTTCACGGATGAGTGCCGTGCAGCGCTCGATGGTCCAGATGGATGGAGTGGAGGATGGCTGGTTGATGGACACCCCACGCAAACACGGCTACAGCGCCAACAAGGAGGAGGTGGAGTAATGTTTTGGGCTGGAATCATGGGGAGAGAGATTGTCGGCCCCTTTAGGATCCCTGAAGGCGCTAAAGATGAACTCCATAATGTATGTGGATTTTCTCAAACAGCACTTCCTGCCATGGTTCAAGAAGAAGAACCGTGTATTTCACAGCAAGATCATTTTTCTGCATGATAATGCACCATCTCATGCTGCACATAAAACATCTGCATCTCTGGCTGATATGGGCATAAAAGGGGACAAACTTATGGTGTGACCCCCATGCTCCCCTGACCTCTACCCCATTCAGAACCTTTGGAGCATCATTAAAAGGAGTGTCTATGATGGCGGGAGGCAGTTCACATCTAAGCAACAGCTCTGGGAGGGTATTCTGTCCTCATGCAAAACAATTGAAGCAGAAACCATCCAAAACCTGACAAATTCAATGGACGAGAGAGTTCAGAAGCTCCTTTCGAACAAGGGGTCCTATGTGAAAATGTAACATCACCTAGAATAAAGTTTTGAGTTGAAAACTGTTTGATTTCAGTTTCTAACAACCTGCTAATGCTTATAATTTCAAAAATGACCATTTTTTTGGTCTTTATTAAAATGAAAAGGTTGATCGAAAAGTTTGGGGGATCTAAGAGTGTGGCAACCCAGTAGTCATGATTACTTCGAATTCTGACAATATGAGGGTCATGCTGCAGGTAGTGCAGCAAGAAGGCACTTATGTGTCTTGCGCATCTCGGAGCCCCAAAATTATTTTCCGGGCTAGATGCAGCTAAAAATTATTATTAATTTTAAATCTGGTGAAGCTTTAGTATAGATGGCCTAATAGGATCAGTGCTGCACACTGCTACAAAGCCCAAATTATTTTCCAGTCAAGATACAGATAAACATGATTAGTAATTTTAAATCTGGTGGAGCTTATTATAGATGGCCTAATAGAATCAGTGCTGCACACTGCTACAAAACCCAAATTATTTTCCAGCCAAGATACAGATAAACATGATTAGTAATTTGAAAGCTTAAAACGGTTGGTAGGGTGATTTTAACCAATCATCAAGCTTTTACTCTCCCCAGGATGACACAGGGGTAGAAAAGTCGTTTCGGATCCATGATTTGTTCATCTTTATGAACGTGAGTCTGTCTACATTATCAGTGGAGAGCCGCGTGCGCTTATCTGTCAGCACACCACCAGCAGCGCTGAACACACGTTCAGACAGAACGCTGGCTGCGGGGCATGACAAGATCTCCAAGGCGTAAGTGGCTAGCTCCGGCCATTTATCCAGATTGGAAGCCCAAAAAGAGCAAGGGTCCAGTGACACAGTCGTGGCTTCAATGTTTACTTGGAGATACTCCTGTACCATCGTCTCTAGGCGTTGACTATGTGTCAGACTTCTTGTCTCCTGTGGCCTTGCAAAGGATGGGCTAAAAAAGTGGTGAAATGATTCCGCAAAATTGATGTTACCAGCAGATACTGTGGTTCTGTTACGGTTTGAGTGCTGAACACTTGACGGTCCCACGGTTGGCAAGTTGGAACTGTGAGATTCACTACGTGCACCACTGGTATTTTGTGGAAAAGCACATGTAAGATTCTGCAACAGTCTCTGCTGATACTCCTGCATGCGTGCATCCCTTTCTATGGCAGGAATAATTTCTGCAAATTTACTTTTGTACCGGGGATCTAACAGTGTGGCAAACCAGTAGTCAGGATTATTTCTAATTCTCACAATTCGAGGGTCATGTTGCAGGTAGTGCAGCAAGAAGGCACTCATGTGTGTTGCGCATCCAGGAGCACCAAGTCCCTGTTGTGTTGGTGGCGAGGTAACAATCATGCTTCCTTCCTCTGTCCTCTCCCCCCAACCTCGCACAACAGAAATGTGATCAAGGTCTCCCTCATCTGATGAGTCTTCCATCAGTTCGTCCTCCACTTCTTCCTGGGCTCCTGCACCTTCCTCACTAGTTTGGCTGCTACCATGCGCCCTGGTAAAACCATCTCCCCCACCCTCACATGCCTGCCGCCTTGGTGCTGCCGACCGTCTGGACCTTGCAGATGTTAGCCCTTCCGCATACAACTCCTCCTCTTCTACTTCCTCCACCTCCTCTTGTGCCACCACCTGACTCCGAATTCTGTTTAACATGTGCTCCAGCATGTAAATCACCGGAATAGTCATGCTGATAATGGCATCGTCAGCACTAAACATCTTCGTCGCCATTTCAAAACTGTGCAGAAGGGTGCATAGGTCCCTGATCTGAGACCACTCCTCCAGCGTGATTTGCCCCACCTCTGGATCTCGTTGGCCCAGGCTATACGTCAGAACGTATTGCACCAGGGCTTGTCGGTGCTGCCACAGTCGCTGCAACATGTGCAGAGTTGAATTCCACCGGGTAGGCACATCGCATTTTAGCCGGTGAAGTGGCAGGCCCAACGACTTCTGTAGAGATGTAAGTCGCTGAGCTGCGGGATGCGAACGGCGAAAGTGAGCACACAGCGACCGTGCCCTCTGCAGAAGGCCATCTAGTCTGGGATAGTGGGCTAAAAATTGCTGGACAACCAGGTTCAACACGTGAGCCATACAAGGCACGTGTGTGACATTGCCCCGGCGAAGGGCCGCACCCAGGTTTGCAGCATTGTCGCACACGGCCTTCCCTGGTTTCAGGTCCAGTGGAGACAACCATTCATGAAATTGGTTCTCCAGAGCTGACCACAACTCCTCAGCTGTGTGACTCACATTTCCCAGACATTTCAATGTAAAAACCGCCTGATGACGTTGAGCCCTACTGCCAGCATAGTAAGGAGGTGTGCAGGATCCCTTCTGCGCAGTTAGAAAGCTTGTGGCATGACCAGACAGGCTTTGGGTGCAGGTGGAAGACCGAGAGGAGGTTGAGGAGGCAGAAGCAGTGGAGGAACTTTGACATAAAGAGGATTGACGCACAACTCGTGGGGACGGCAAGACTTGGACAGCAGCCCCTTGTCCTGCTGTCACCATAGTTACCCAGTGCCCAGTCAGCGACATGTAACGCCCCTGTCCATGCCTACTCGTCCAAGTGTCTGTGGTGAAATGCACCCTGTCACACACAGAGTTTCTCAAAGAAGCGGTGATGTTGTGTGCGACATGCTGGTGGAGCGCAGGCACACCTTTCTTTGAGAAGTAGTGCCGACTGGGCATCTGGTACTGGGGCACTGCGACGGACATAAGGTCTCGAAAATCCTCTGTGTCCACCAGGCGGAAAGGCAGCATTTCTGTAGCCAAGAACTTGCAGATGGTGAAATTCAACCTCTTAGCTTTCTCATGGCTAGGAGGAAATGGTCTTTTACTTGTCCACATCTGAGGGACCGAGGGCTGGCTATTGTGCTTAGACGGGGTTGATAAGGGTGTCCCCGGCAAACTGCCGGTCTGTGAGGAAGATGCAGGCGGACATGTTAGGTTGCCTTGATCCAAAGGTGGTGCTATCTATGTCGGACAGCGCTCAACACCAGCTGGTGTTACCACCTCCAAAGAAAATGATGACCTGCCAATCACGCTGGCTGTTGCGGGTAAAGAGGTGGCAGGTCTGCGCCCCAAAACAGGTGTGACTGCTGTCCCCCCAGTCACAGAGAATGAAGAGGCCGCGGATGCACAAGATATGGCAGACGGTGGTTGGCCCGGCCGGCTAGGCCGCATTGTAGCACACTGAGCTTCCCACTGCAACTTATGCTTCATGTCCATGTGCAGGTTCATGCATGAAGTACTCAAACTATGTATTTTTTGGCCTCTACTTAGCTTTTGCTGACAAATGTTACAGATAACACGAGTTGGGTCATCTTTATCGATCTGAAAAAATGCCCAGGCTATGCAAGGCTTAGCACCCATGCGACCTGAAGAGCCACCACGACTTGTGGTGAGAGGCAGAGTTGTGTTTGAGGATGCAGTTGTTGACGTGCTTCCAGTACTATGTCTCTGTCCAGGAAGGCGCAACCTGACCTCGTCGTCACTAGCATCTTCCTCCACCTCCTCTGCTGACCTCATCTCTTGGCTGACTGTGGGTTGACAGTAAGTGGGATCTCCAACCTCATCATCATCACCCTGTGCGTTATCACACCCGTCGTCCTCAGAGCCAACCTGTTCCTGCCCTGACAAAAAACTAAAGTTGTCGCTCCAATCAGGTATTTGAGTCTTATCATCGTCTTCCTCATTGTCTCCACCAACAGGAGTTACAGTTTGGGAATGAGGGTCTACATTATGGTCAGAACCTTCTGCGTCTGGTCCTGGATCCGACTCATAAAGATTCTGGGCATCAGTGCAGATCATTTCCTCGTCTGGATTCACAGAAGCGCTGGAGTCGACCTCTGATTCCCAGGCTATAGTATGAGTAAACAACTCTGCAGACTCAACCATCTGTTCTACCTCATACTCAGACGGGCAGCTGGAGATTTGGGAGCTGTGAGGAAGCAAGTGCGATTGGGGTGACACCTTTGAGGACTGGAGTATTTGTGATGTTGAAGTTGATGTGGAGGAGAGCCCACTTAAAGGAGCACTTGATATCCGTTGAAGCACCTGCTGTTTTTGTGCCTCATCTGGAATTTGTAGCGATTGGCGTGGCCGTAAGAAAGGGATCTTATCACATTGTCCGCTAAAAGAAGTAGACATTTTAGTTTGGCTGGAAGATGGTCTTTCTTCTGCAGATGTTACTGTTGCTTTAACACCTACCCCACGGACACAACCTTTTTTCCCCTTCCCAACACGCCTATTCCCCTTTCCACCAGCAGCAGGCCTTTTTCCACTCATTTTGGTGGTTAACTAATTAACAACTCTGGAGTTGTTTGCACAAAAAACAATGGATGGGAACCGAGCAGAGCTGAGTGGCCAAACTGTGGTATTAGGCCAAAACTATTGGCTGGGTTAGATGCAGAAAAAATTATATTCAATTTGCAACCTGATGGAGGTCAGTATAGATGGACTAATAGAGAAAGTCCCACACACTGCTAGAAGGCCAAATATTTTTTCAGAGCTAGATGCAGATAAAAATTATTTTTAATTTGCAACCTGATGGAGGTCAGTATAGATGGACTAATAGAGAAAGTCCCACACACTGCTAGAAGGCCAAATATTTTTTCAGAAGTAGATGCAGAAAAAAATATATTCAGTTTGCAACCTGATGGAGGTCAGTATAGATGGACTAATACAACAAGTCCCACACACAGCTAGAAGCCCAATATTTTTTCAGAGGTAGATGCAGAAAAAAATATATTCAGTTTGCAACCTGATGGAGGTCTGTATAGATGGATTAATAGAACAAGTCCCACACACAGCTAGAAGCCCAATATTTTTTCAGAGGTAGATGCAGAAAAAAATATATTCAGTTTGCAACCTGATGGAGGTCTGTATAGATGGATTAATAGAACAAGTCCCACACACAGCTAGAAGCCCAATATTTTTTCAGAGGTAGATGCAGAAAAAAATATATTCAGTTTGCAACCTGATGGAGGTCAGTATAGATGGACTAATACAACAAGTCCCACACACAGCTAGAAGCCCAATATTTTTTTCAGAGGTAGATGCAGAAAAAAATATATTCAGTTTGCAACCTGATGGAGGTCTGTATAGATGGATTAATAGAACAAGTCCCACACACAGCTAGAAGCCCAATATTTTTTCAGAGGTAGATGCAGAAAAAAATATATTCAGTTTGCAACCTGATGGAGGTCAGTATAGATGGACTAATACAACAAGTCCCACACACAGCTAGAAGCCCAATATTTTTTCAGAGGTAGATGCAGAAAAAAATATATTCAGTTTGCAACCTGATGGAGGTCTGTATAGATGGATTAATAGAACAAGTCCCACACACAGCTAGAAGCCCAATATTTTTTCAGAGGTAGATGCAGAAAAAAATATATTCAGTTTGCAACCTGATGGAGGTCAGTATAGATGGACTAATACAACAAGTCCCACACACAGCTAGAAGCCCAATATTTTTTCAGAGGTAGATGCAGAAAAAAATATATTCAGTTTGCAACCTGATGGAGGTCTGTATAGATGGACTAATACAACAAGTCCCACACACAGCTAGAAGCCCAATATTTTTTCAGAGGTAGATGCAGAAAAAATATATTCAGTTTGCAACCTGATGGAGGTCAGTATAGATGGACTAATACAACAAGTCCCACACACAGCTAGAAGCCCAATATTTTTTCAGAGGTAGATGCAGAAAAAAATATATTCAGTTTGCAACCTGATGGAGGTCTGTATAGATGGATTAATAGAACAAGTCCCACACACAGCTAGAAGGAAGCCCAATATTTTTTCAGAGGTAGATGAAGAAAAAAATATATGCAGTTTGCAACCTGATGGAGGTCAGTATAGATGGACTAATACAACAAGTCCCACACACAGCTAGAAGCCCAATATTTTTTCAGAGCTAGATGCAGAAAAAAATTATATTCAGTTTGCAACCTGATGGAGGTCAGTATAGATGGACTAATAGAATGATGCTATGCCCAAAAGATTTTACTTCACTAGGTGCAGTAAAAAAATTGGTATTCTATACACAGGTGGTATATCTTGCAACACAGATAGGCTACTCCACTGACTAACACACTCTGCAATAGGCCAAAAAAGGATTAGCTTTGCTAGATTCAGCCAAATGCTGTGAAAAAAACTTGCACAGCACTGGCACAGACCTGCCTGGCAAAAACTGATAGGAACTGATGTAACCTAGTCCTGAAAAGGACTCCAATTACAATTAGTCTTTACTCCCACAATCTATCTATTTAAGAGCACAGACCTGCCTGATAAAAGTCGTAGGAAATGCTGTAACCTAGTCCTTAAAAGGACTGCAATCACAACTATTCCCTACTCCCAAGCTATCTGTAGATTTGTGCGAAAATTGGCTTGAAATTAACAAGGTATAGCGCACACAGCAACAGCGGTGCCGTCTAACACGCAGCTGCAGCAGTGAGAAAATGGTGGCGACGGGGAAAATGGCTTGGTCTTATAGGGCAAGGACATGTGACATACACTGCCAATGACACATGCCCTTGCTTGTGTGAAAAAAAGCACTTCACTCCGTGTGTGCGCTGCTGATAGGCTGACAGATTGCACCTCCCCACTGTAAATGCGGGAAAGAGAAAAAAAAAATGGAGATCTTCATTGTTCCTGCAGAGATCCATCCCCTGCCCCTCCCCCCACCCCGCTGTACACTCAAACTGCGTATTAACATTAATTTTCATCATTACTGAGAAAAAATCCAGTTATGATTTTGGTGCACGAACAGTTATTGAACGTAACCTCGAACAGCCGAATTTTTCTCAAATTGTTCGTGTTCGCCGAACGGCTCGAACACCGCCCAAAACAGCTCGAATTTGAGATTGGCGAACAGTTCGAGTAGAACAACGCTCATCTCTATTTCTGACCTGCCTGGAGCTAGGCCTAACTTTGTCTCTGTCTTGCATCTGCTGATCCCGGTGATAGGGCCTTCTGTTGGAGTTCACACTCCCTGGTTTCTGGGGTTTTGGTAACTCCTGACCCTGGTACGTTGTCAGCGTTTGGGTTAACCTGGGACATATAGTTCGTCAGGGGTTCCGGTGGTTTCTGCTGGTCCTAGAGATCCTTGCAGACACGGATCCGGTGTCCGGTATATGGTTATGGGGTGAGCTGGTTAAGCTCCTCTGCCCCTATGTAGCTCACTACTCCACTTGCCTTCAGCCACGCTCGGGCCCTCACTAGGCTACACACAGCAGTAGGCCTCGCTACTCTTCACCGCTCTTATGGCGTCGGCACACCTTGGGCTCACTAACCTGAGCTCCCTGAGTCTGGACTGTGCTCCACTGCAGGATGGCTTCTGCAGGAGCTGCTCTCAACAGGCTTCCTTCTACAGACTGGATTCTCGCAGACTGGAACTAGCTCTGTCCCCTGAGGAAACTGGACTTCAGACTTACTCCCGACTCCAGACCAGACTGAACTGCCTAGCTCCACCTTCCCTATTTATATCCCTAACGGGCTCCCTCTTGTGGTCTGAGGTGGAAGGTGGAGGTGTGTGAATGCTGTGAGGGCCTCTTGTGGAGGAATCCGTCCATGCACCCCTCTAGGATCTGTGGCACCAATGCGCAGCAGTGCGCCACAACAGCACGCCCGCGGGCTGGAACAGAGCAAAACAGGGATATTATTGACATGCAAATTTTTAGATGCATCACATATAAGATCATAAAACATAACATTTCTTCCCTTTATGGGAGGCACTTTTTCTTGAACGTTACAGGTTGTTACACTACAAAAACATTTTTAATAACATTCTGTAACATGATGTCCTTTTTACTTTTCAAACTGGTGCAAAGGTAGCAGCATGAGGGACCCATCCGCAAACCCTCAACGTAGGCCCTGGGCGTGGCTGCAGGACATAGGTGATCCTGGGGCTGGACCACGTCTTCCCCCACGACAAACGGGTTTTTCTTCTGAGGTCACTTGATTGCACTTATAAAACCAATAGGAAGCACTTTAAGAAGTGCAAAACTATTTACACAATAAGTTTTTGGCTGTTCACAGTCCCCAGCCTGGAGTCTGTATACCCTGACGGCTAATTATGCACATACTTTAAGAAAACATTATTCTAAACTTTCAACTAATGTACCCTTACGGGTGACTATGTACAGTTTTTAGTCCCACCTACTGGGCTAGTAGTGGGGTCCCCGCCTGGGGTACTGCTGGTTCTTACCAGACCCAGCTGGGTCATAAGGTATGTCCTGCAGGGGTGTGTCCTCGATCACGCGGTACACTTGT
The DNA here is from genome assembly GCF_046119375.1 of Phyllobates terribilis. Taxonomy (NCBI): domain Eukaryota; kingdom Metazoa; phylum Chordata; class Amphibia; order Anura; family Dendrobatidae; genus Phyllobates; species Phyllobates terribilis. The sequence goes on along the minus strand of NW_027362971.1, from coordinate 1,528,022 downwards.
AGGGCGTACCACCCCCGGTCACCGGGGTATAGATTCCGGTCGGGATGGCCCTGTTCCAGCTCGGGCTCAACATCCCGCCGGTTCACGAAAATGTCCCTCGCGAAGTCGGGATCTCGTATGAAGCCCCACCCAGCCTTCAGGTCAAACTTCACTACGAATCCTTCTTCACGGGGGCTGGGGTGGGCAGAGTCCGCCTGACGGGCTTGAGCCTTTTTGGCCTTGTTCCGGGCCTCCAGACGCTCGCAAAGCGCCCGCCGAGCACGCCGCTCCTTCTCCAGCTGCTGGAACTCCCACCTGCAGAACTCCTTCCTCTGCAGGGCTTCGGCCTGGGTCTCCCGCGGGAACCCCATCAGGTCCCCCCCCGGTTGTCCCAGCTAAACTCTTCTCCGCTGGGGCAGGCAACCGGGGGCGCTGGTGTCGGGAGTAGCGGGCACGGCTGCTGGTCCTCAAACCGGGCGGACCAATCGAAGGCCAGCGCGCCGTACACCCACTCGGGTGCCAGAGGTGGAGGCTCCGGGAGGGCACCAAGTGGAAGGTCCTGCAGGTCAGTGCCCGGGGGTGGAGGTTCCGGGCTGAGCAGCTGCTCCAGAGAGGGCATGGCGGGGTACGGAGAGTGCTGATGTAGGAGACCCAGGAGCAGGTCGGAGCTTGCAGCACCCGGGACAGGGGATTTCTTCCTACGTGCTCCTGTGCTGCACACGGCCTCCTGGTATTCAGCGGGCTCTGCCGGGGCTAGGGTGCCACTGTTGGTATCCTGCGCTGCTCTCCGCCGGGTTGCCAATTTCTCTAACAGCTCGCTCCTCCACTTGGTGACCGCTGCCTGCTGGGCCCTTTCAACTTGTTGGCTCAGCTCCAGAATCTCACTCTGGAGGAATTCCACATCCTCCGGGGATAGTTTTCTGGCTTCTCCCTCCAGGGTGAGGGGGGTCGCTTGCCACTGCAGCAGGCCAGAGGCGGAGGCTTGATCCTGGCTTCCGTCCATGCTGGCTGCCGGGTGCAGTCTGTCTAGACTGGTTAAGACCACACCCTGTCTCCATTCTTTCTCTCCTCCTCTTTCGGGGGCGGTCCCATGGCAATCTGCTGTCGGTCACTCCTTGCGACATCCTCCCTGCCTTGACAGACACATCTATGCGGACAGTCACTGCTGCAAGGGGCAGGGTGTGCTTTTGGCGCCATTCCGGGACACGGCCCACGATGGGAGTCTCCATATTGTTGTTTTTGATCACGCACATAATGGCGTCCGTTCTTCTGGGGCGGGCGCCACATTCAATGTAGAAAAACAGTCCTTAGGCACACAATACCCGCTGATAATGGGCTGGTCACGTATCCTGTTCGTGACGCCAAGTTTGACGTGCCCCCGGGGCCATGGGGTACTCGGCAGCCTGGCCTATGGATGCCGGTATGGGGGATATCACGGTGGCTGGCCAGGTTCGTGACTCAGGGCGGTCAATAAAAAAGGGGGGATTATTTACAGGGGATTTGTAAAGTGTTCGTGACGCCACCTGTGGAATGCGGCCAAAGGGAGCCGCCGCTGCGGAGCAGTCCTCTGGAGCTGATGTTACGGCAGCAGGGATGGTGTGGCTCTCCACAGGTAGAGCTAGCTCCAGGGCAGTGTAGGATGTGTAAGTTGCGCTGGGCGTTGTAGTGCCGGGAGGCAAGAGGGCGCAGATGAAAGAATGGACGGAGGCAGTACAGTGCAGTCATCCGAGTTTTTACTCACAGTTCTTATGACAGTTCCACTGGTGCACTGTACGGGTGCCAGCCTCCCACGTCGCGCTGCGTTCACCAGGCAGGGGTTCAGCTCTTCCTCAGGCAGATTAGGAGCACCTGAAGGAACCCCACTTTCTTGTGTTCCTAGCTAGACAGTCTTCACGCTGGGTCTTCTCCCTCCTGCCCTGCGCTTCCCCACTCTCAATCCCGCTCGGGTGCTCTGAGGTCCCTCTTGTCTTGCTGGAGTTCCCAGACCTGCTTGACCCTCACGGAGATTAGAATAAGGCTGTGGCAACTGGTCTATGAAAGCCAGAAGCCTTCGGTTTTTCCAGCCGAGACTTGGAGTTACACGACTGGTCCAGGGGCCGGTCCCCTTCTTGCGGCCTACGATCCCTCTGTCTTCTGACAGATTCGGGGCGTACGGGTGCCGTCCTGCACTCGCCGTTCCCCCTGGGATCCCTTCAATGCAACGGACAGTGAAGAATTCCATCATCTGGGCAATACTAAGGAAATCCTGAAAACAGGATCTGTGGGTGGCTCTTGAGGACCAAAGTTGGGGAACACTGATATAGGGCAAGTGAGCCTGATTCCAGGGATTTGTCACTTACTAGGCTGTGTGCTGTAGTTTCAATACAATGAGTCAGGGATGGACTGGGACTAAAATTCAGCCCTGGCATTTGAAAACACATAGGCTCATGCTGGCTCCATCCCCTTCCCCAGATTGGGGACTATATTACTTTTGTGACATGCAGAAGTAGTGCTGTTGCTTTAAAAGCATCCAGCAATTAGAGGGGTTAACACAGTCACAGGAGAAGGGGAGTGTTTTAGCAGAGCCCCAGGGGGATTGTGAGGAAGTTTTTTACCGTCTGGCTGGAGCCGAAGAGAAAGGTGGTGTGTTCTGTATCTCACAGAAGCGCCCCTGCAACGAAACGGATTCAAGTCAGGAGTGAAGCTAAGCACAGGTCAGGTAGAGTTCCTGAACTAGCAGTGCAGAGTATTGTCAGACAGAAAGATAAAGACTGGAAGAAATGGTGTCACAGGGATCATCTCCTTCAGCAAACCCTCCCCCCCTCCCCAATCTCACTGTGCTGTAAAGAATGCTGTGTTCATTAATGTGCCTTTGCATTAGAAATGTGCTGTCCTGTACTACTGGAAAGACTGTGAACTGCTGTGCTGCTAAGGAAACTGTACTGTTTGTCACTGGAGCCTGTTGCTCATAACACTTAACTTGCACTGGCTGTGTGGCTTCTCATTAAATGCTACTGTTCTACCGTTTGAGGACTCTTGTCAAGTGTGTCTGGTCAGCAAGTGAAACAACCTACGTGTCTGTGCCTGAGGGCCAATGCCCATGTGTGCCTGAGAGAAGCTGCGCACATGGTCTATGGTCTCCCTGAGTAACGGTTCCCCCTGGATTCCAAAGAATTCATGTGACCTGTCTCGCCCCTATCTGAACCTAGTGGTGTGCACGTAACACTTACTGTAAATTACCCTGCCTGCAGAAAATCAAGATTTACTGCAAGACCTATATTTCCAAAAATGCCACTGTATAAGATTTTAATAATACTGCAATAATGATATTGCAGTATAACAAATACCACCAGACCATAACCAAATATCACCTGCTTATAGAGTAGTGATCATTCCACCATACTGATTAACAACAACCCCTGTACTAGGACTCGTATCACCACCATACAGTGACCATATAATGAGAATATCAGTATTGGATCATTATTCTGCTGACCATATGTGTGTGTACTGTACAGGTTCTCACCAGTGATGTTCTCGATGATGGCAGTCATTAATTTTCCTTTTTCTTTTTATGCGGCCCAGACCGCCATGACCTCTTCTTCCATCCATAACTCCTCCCTGCAAAATGTAACACAGAGACATCCTTTGGTTACTGCTTTTCCAGGACCCTCTTCACATTCCCCCACCTCTACAGAAACCATATAGTGCTATAATCCGTGCCCTAGAGAGTAATAATGCCTCTTCTGTGTCCTAGATAGTATTAGTACCACCCCTGTGCTTTATAATAATAATAATAATAACACCTGTGCTTTCGCTATAAGGATGATTCTCCAGTGTGCCTCCTTATAATGGAGACCCCAGTGCATCTTTATTGTAATCATGCCCCCGAGGGAGGCTGAACATAGAAATCACGGCGCCCCATAGCAAAAATCCTGTCACTGCACACAGGTGCAGTCACAGAAGGACATGCCTCCCAATTTTTTTTAAGACCGGGAGAGGGATATGTATTGCCGAACTTAGTTATTTTGCCCTACTGAAGCCCCTTGGTGTATTCACCCACTGTGATACCCCATCCATGGCCACTATAGAGTATGGTGACCAAAAAAATGCCCCCACAGCATGATGGCCCCACAAACTCCACACAGTATGATTCCCCCACACACACACACACACAGTATGATGGTCACTACTGATCCCCCACACAGTATGGTTGTCTCCACAGCACCCCACAAAGTATAATGGTTCTAGCATAGTTCCAGAGAAGGTATGATTGTCGTTGCCCCCCCCCCCCCCACTGTATGATGGTCCTTCACAGGCCCAATACAGGATGATGGTCCCTCCATATATCCCCATAGAGCATGTTGTTCCCCCACAGCCCCCATATAGTATGATGTTCCCACACAACCCCAAACACAGTATGATGTTTCCCCACAGCCCCTATATAGTATGATGTCCGCCCCCGCCCCCACAGTCCCAATGCAGTATGACTCCCCCACAGACCACCATATTGCATGATGTTTCCTCACAGTCGAATAAATATATTTTATATAATCTACATTTTTAAGCCCTTCCTGACCCTTAGTAATCCAGCAAATTGGTGACCGGGCACTATTTTACAAGATTCACCCAAGGCAAATGGCAAAAAAATGTAGATTTGGGCTAATCTGTTTTATATATTTGAGATGAATTCGATTCGCCTGGAATTGTTTTCCTCATCTCGTCGTATGTCTTTGAAATATTTCAGTACACACGTACATATATAGGACTGTATTGTCTTGTAGCCTAAGCTCATGATCTGCACTATGTCTTCATTCCGTCTAATGAACCGATTCACGTTGCCTTTCATTTGTGCTGAAATTGTTGATAATTGAGCTTAATAAAATGTCTTTGGCGTAGTTAGTTCTCCTCTTCTTCTTGAGTGCGCGCTGAAGACATAATTCTCCATCAGGAGCTTTCCTTCTTTTTCCGGCTCCTTTTTTATCATGGTGATATTTTATCATACAAATTACAGGCTCTCAGAGACAATACATTTTCATTAAGTAATTATGCAAAAAAAATGAAAAGGTTCAGTCCTAGGGCAAATATTCTATTTGTAGTCTATAACCCCGGTAATGCCTCTATATCCATCTTTATTCCTATTGTATTAATGCTGCGTTATTTTATTCTTATTTAATTCTAAATCATTTCTCATGAGGAAAATGTTAAGAGCTGCCAGCTTCGAGTAACATCTTGCCAATTTATAAACGTTTGGCTTCTTTTCATCTCTGCCTGTGAAAAGTTTCATTTGCACATTGGCCTCCAATTAAGTTTAACTGAAAAAAAATATTTTTAATTTTAAGGAGAATCAGTTATGAAAAAATGACATTGTTTTAACCCCTGACCAACACCAGATTCATCCATCTCGAGCAGAGCCCGTTCCATGCACATTGGGTGCTGCCTGTTGTGTACAGCTGACGCAGTCCTCTAAATGCTTCTGGGAGATTAGTAAAATTGCAATGAAGTGATCACATGTTCAAGTCCTTTAAAAAGAACGTTACAAAAGCACAAAAACATTTAAAATTAACCCACTTTTTCAAATTCAGATAATTGAAAAACTTTAACTGTGGTATATCCGTAATACTACTGATCCAAAGAACTATCTGCCTGTTGTGCCCTTCGGTGATCTCTGCCGGCACGGAGCAGTAACAGACCTCTCCTGCTGGCGATTCAGCGGCTTCTACAGACGTCACGTTGACAGAGTAGCGGCTTCTCTTCCGTTTTGCTCTGTTAACCGGGTGTGACTGCTGAAGTCATGTTGATTGCCCGCTGTCTCCCCGCTGCCTAACCGTGGGGAGCCAGCTGTCAGTCAGCATGACGTCGGCAGTCACAAAGCATCGACTGAGCAGCCTAGAAGAAGAGCTGCTCTGTTGACGTGGAGCAGCTGAATCGCCAGCAGAAGCGGTCGATGACCACTCTGAGCCGGCATCAGGTACAGCAGGCAGGTAGTTGCCTCTGTTAGGATCTACCTACCTGCTTGTTAGTTTTCAGGTCCATAGTTATAAAAAAGTTCTGGCAAACTCCTTTTTAAAACTATCTTGTCCTGTAAAAAAATCAAGCCCTCACATCTGTAAGTCAAAGCAAAAATAATAAGTTATAGCTCTTGGAAGTGAAATAAAAGCAAAAAATGCAAAAAGTCTGTGGTGGGAAATCGTTATTTATTTATTTTTTAAAATTTCCATGCAATAAAATTTAAAAAAATCCTGGAATATTGCCGTTTCCTAAATAGCCAATGATCCTTTCTTAAAAATATTTGACACATTATCACTTTTTTCAATGCATGAAAAAATGCTGCACAAACAACTTTTCTCTTGTCAATGCATGAAAAATGATTTGACACGCTGCTGATTTTAAAAATGCATTGATGGTTTAACTCGGTCGTGAAAAAAAAAAAAATAATAATAAGCATCATGTGCATGAGATTATTAGAAATCTTATTCTCTTTTCTGGTACTGTAAAGTAAAAAAAAAAAACGCTGCAAAAATGCATTGTCTGAACAGATATGCATCCTATGTATGAAACACGAATGTGAGACCTCTGGGACCTTATTGTCTACATTTAAAGAGTTTTCCTAATAAAGTAAAATTATGGCTCCTCTTCATTTACATGGGCAATAGTTCATTTTGGAGGTTAGAAAATAATTCTCTCCACCCCACATAATTGTCTATTACAGGTCACTGCTTGGAGCCAATGGCACCCTGCCGTACTTTCAGTGATTTCGGTATTGGCATGAAGCGTCCATTGTTTATACCCATGGGTTACCTTTCTAAATTTCTAATTCTGCGTTTCTATTTTTCCCATAAGAAAGATAATTTTTCTGAGTTTACTATTTTTACACCTCTGGCATGTGAATAATAAAACATCTTGGTAGAAATGACTAAGAGGAGGTTGTGTATAAAAATCATTAATTATCATAAATATTAAAAGTGTTTTCAAGCCTTTTTTTTTCATTTTCTGGATTAGTTTTCAGTTTAATGAAGACCACCATAAAAACAATTTTTTTTTAACAGATGGTGGTGGATTATTAGTTTCTTGGATCACAATATAATAATACACTGTAGAAAATAGAAGACAAAAACTTGCATATATTAGAATACATTACATATAATGATTAGTGATGAGCGAGTATGTTCTGTTAACCCTTTCGGCGAGCATCTTCAGTGTACTCGGGTGTTATGTTTCAGTCACTCCGTGCTCATGATTTGCAACTGTTTGACAACTTGAATACATGTGAGGAATGCCTAAAAAACAAGCATTCCTCACATGTATTAAAGCTGTCAAACAGTCGCAAATCCTGAGCACGGAGTGACTGAAACATAACACCCGAGCATGCTGAAGTTACTCGGAAAACACACTCGCAAATATCGAGTAATGAGCATGCTCGCTCATCACTAATAATGATTAACATTCAACCCTGACTGCAGGAGGAAAAAAAAATAAACACCCCAACAACGCAGGCATTTACATACATAAAGTTGCTAAATAAAGGTTAAAAACTTCAAAGACACAACCAGAAACTAGTTGTTCTGTTGACGAACACAGATTGTAAATCGAATCCATTTACCATAAATAAATATATGCAATATATTATAATATCATTGTTTGAGTCTTTTAAAAATATCCACATCTGATCCAAATAGTTGTCTGGCCTTATTCTTTGCATAGGAATAAAAGGCCAAGATGTTAATGGTGTCCTCCTGGTTTTATGGGTCATTTCAAACAATCGGATGCACCTTCTCCATTGTACAGATTTGAGAATAAGCTCCATGGTCAGTACAGAGGATGCATTTACAACATTTTCTCCTTGTGGAGAGTGCCAAGCCTGGCATGTTAGAGTGAGGAGACTTTATAAGCCATGCATGTGACACGCCCCCTGGGCCGTGGGGTACTCGGTGCCGGGCCGGTCATTGCTAGGGGAGATGTCACAGTGGCGGTGACTCGGTCCGTGACTCAGGGTGGTCAATCTAAAGGGGATATTTACAGGGGATTTATAGTTTTTATATACAGTTCATGACGCCACCTGTGGTATACGGCTAAAGGGAGCCGCCGCTGCGGAGCAGGTCCTCTGGAGCTGGTGTAAATGCAGCAGAGTTGGTTTAGCTCTCCTCAAGTAGAGCTTAGCTCCAGGGCTGTGCTGAGATGTTATGGATGTTGCGGTGTAGTGCAGGGGGTGATGGCGCAGTAGTAATTCACGGAGACAGTGGGGTGCAGTTGACGCGCCCAGGGGATGGGGAGGATGACTCGGCGCCCAGGCCTTGTTGTTGGTTTTGGGGATGTCGCGGTGGCCGGCTCCCGGGCCCATACCCTGGGGTCACTCTTAAAAAGGGGGGAAGGTTATTTGGGATAGGGGAATGTTCATGACGCCACCCGTGGTGTCTGGTGAGGATCACCAGCGCTGCTACAGTCCTCTGAGGCCGGTGTTCAGGCAGCTTAGTTGATGCTGCTCCCCACAGGTGAAGCGGGGCGTCAGGGCAGTGTAGAGAGGGATGCAGAGTAGAGCATTGGCGGGTGCAGAGCCGCGGAGGAGAGAACAGACAGAGGCAGTAATTGAAGTCATCCAAGTCTTTACTCACGGTAGTGTTTTCTCAGCTCAGAGCTTCTCTCTGCTGTCACACGGCGAGCTGCGGCCGCCAGGGTGGGGTTCAGCACACTCCAGGTAGTTCAGGAGCACTTGACAGGACTCCCGCTCTAGTATGTTCCTCTCTAGTCGAACTTCTCCCGCCTTGTGTCCCCCACTGAGTCCCGTACGGATACTGCGATGTCCCTTGTGGGTAACGTGTAGTTCCCGGACCGACTGGGTGCCCTTTTTGGTGACTTGTGGTGAGAATGTGGTGACTAGCCCCAGGGGATGGGGACGACTCGGTACCCGGGCTTTTGCCTGGCCTTGGGGATGTCGCGGTGGTCGGCTCCCGGGCCCGTACCCTGGGGTCAGCTTTTAAAAGGGTGGTTTGGTTTGCTAATTTTATGGAAGTTCGTGACGCCACCTGTGGTTTCTGGTGAGAATCACCAGCGCTGCGGCAGTCCGCTGAGGCCGGTGATAAGGCAGCTCGATGGTATAGCTCCCCACAGGTGGAGCTAGGACTCAGGGCAGTATATGAAGAGGGGAATGCAGGACAGGCGAGGCCCAGCCAGGTCAGAGCAAGAACAGGGACAGACATGACAGGCACTTCAGTACCTTTACTGGTGGTAATTCAGGCACATCCCGGAGCACTGTAGGGTGAAGGGTGCATATCAGGATCCTCCCCAATGAGCGGGTATAGGGCCTCGTGTTTCTTGCCTCTGTGTAGTAAGTTTCTGACCTGCCTGAAGCTAAGCCTAACTTTGTCTCAGTCCTGCACCGGCTGACGTTGTGGTAGGGCTTTCTCTTGGAGTGCACGCTCCCAGCTTACGGGGCCTATGTGTCTCCTGGCACTGTTACGTACAAGCTCTCTGGTGATCCTGGGACCTGTAGTTCTCCAGGGATTCCGGTTATGCCTTACTGGGTCGTAGAGATCCTGGTAAGCTCGGACCCGGTGTCCGGTAAATGTTTCGGGGTGAGCTGGGTAAGCTCCTCTGCCCCCAATGTTACTTTCTTCCACTTGCCTTCGGCCCCGCTCGGGCCCTAACTAGGCTACACACACTGCAGCCAGGACGCTGCTCTTCTTCGTCGCTCTGAGTGTCGGCACACTCCTAGCTCCCTATCCTGAGCTCTGTGAGTTCTAGTCTGGATTCACTCTACAGACTGTACTGAACTCTTTCTGCAGGAACTGCTAGGCTCTGGCTCGACTGCACTGACTCCTTCTGTGTCTGAGCAGGAACTCCCCAGCTGCTCTGTACTCTAGAAGGCTAGTAACTGAACTGAAGGGGCATCTTCCTTGAACACCCGGTGCACCTCTAGGGTGTACCACTCACGTACTCCGTGGTGGCGGGTGTAGGAGACCAAGTCTCCCGGGTACAGATTGCGATCGGGATAGCCTTGCTCCAAGTGGGGCTCAACGTCCCGCCGATTCACAAAAACGTCATACTTGAACTGGGGGCTGCGGATAAAGCCCCACCCCACTTCCTGGTGGAACCGGACGATAAGTCCTTTCTCCCGGGGGCTAGGACGGGAGGCCTCCGCCTGTCTAGCTTGGGCCTTGGCGGCTTTCGACCGCACCTCCAGCCATTAACAGCGGACCCTCCGGGTACGACGTTCCCTCTCTAGCTGAAGGAGCTCGCGTTGACAATACTCCTCCCGCTGTCGAGCCTCAGCTTGGGTCTCCCGGGGAAACCCCATTAGATCTCCCCCCTGGTTGTCCCATCTAAACTCCTCCCCTCCTGGGCAAGCAAACGTGGGGTGCTGGCAACGGTGTTAATGGGGGCCGCTGTTGGTCCTCCACCTTTGCGGACCAGTCCGGGTTCGGGTGCATGTACACCCAGGTGAGGGCAGGTGCTGGCGGTTCCGGGAGCGTGAGGGGTAGCAGGCTTCCGGAGGCTGCGGCGGCTTGGGCCTCAGGATCTGGGGCTAGTAACTGCTCCCAAACGGCGGCACCCGGGGATGGAGGCGACGGTAGGAGGTCCAGGAGGAGGTCGGCACACTCGGCGCCCGGGGCAGGGGTTTCTTTCTTACCCGCTCCTGGGCTGCATGCGGCCTCCTGATCTTCCTCCTTCTCCACCTGGGCTGGGGCATCGCTGATGGGGCGCGAAGTGTCTTGGCGTCGGGCAGCAAGCTTCCCCAGCAGGTCCTCTCTCCACTCCGTGACCGCTCTCCGCTGGGCCTCCTTAACTCGCCGGGTCAGGTCCTGCGTCCCGCCGCGGAGGAGGCCTCCTCCGCTGTCAATTGAACACTGTATCCCTCCAGGGTAAGAGAGGTGGCTGCTGGTGGGCCAGCGACGGAGGGCATATCCTGCTCTTCTTCCATCGCGGCTGCCAGGTGTGTTCTGTCTGGACTTGCCCAGGCCACACCTTGTCTCCCTCTCTTTCTCCTCCTCTTTCGGGGGCGGTTCAGTGGCTGCTCGTAGATGGCCACTCCTTGGGACGTCCCATCCGTCTGGATGGACACAACTATGCGGACAGTCTCTGATGTAAGGGGCGGTCTGAGCTTTTGGCGCCATTGGGGAACCTGGCCCACGATGGGAGGGCTTAAGTTGTTGTTGTCTTCCCTGCACATAATGGCGCCCATTCTTCTTGGGTGGGCGCCACATGGAATGTGGAAATACAATCTTTAGGAAAGGCGCACAGTACCCGATGGCAATGGGTATAGACTTCTGCCTTTGCCACGGGCACGAAATCCTGTTCGTGACTCCAGGAAAAGATGACGCGCCCAGGGGATGAGGATGACGACTCGGCGCCCGGGTCTTGTTGTTGGTTTTGGGGATGTCGCGGTAGCCGGCTCCCGGGCCCGTACCCTGGGGTCACTCTTAAAAAGGGGGAGGGAAGGTTATTTGGGATAGGGGAATGTTCATGACGCCACCCGTGGTGTCTGGTGAGGATCACCAGCGCTGCTACAGTCCTCTGAGGCCGGTGTTCAGGCAGCTTAGTTGATGCTGCTCCCCACAGGTGAAGCGGGGCCTCAGGGCAGTGTAGAGAGGGATGCAGAGTAGAGCATTGGCGGGTGCAGAGCCGCGGAGGAAAGAACAGACAGAGGCAGTAATTGAAGTCATCCAAGTCTTTACTCACGGTAGTGTTTTCTCAGCTCAGCACACTCCAGGTAGTTCAGGAGCACTTGACAGGACCCCCGCTCTAGTGTGTTCCTCTCTAGTCGAACTTCTCCCGCCTTGTGTCCCCCACTGAGTCCCGTACAGATACTGCGATGTCCCTTGTGGGTAACGTGTAGTTCCCGGACCGACTGGGTGCCCTTTTTGGTGACTTGTGGTGAGAACGTAGCGTAAGGCTGGGTCCCTCTGGATAAGCTCAGATTAGGGTATACAGGTGGCGACTCCGCTCCGTCCGTATCCCCCTGGGATCCACATAAGCCTCCGGACTTTTCCGACAGAGACGTGAAGTGCAAAGTCAGATAATCGGGGACCGGTACCCCCTCTTGCGGCAGGGTCTCTCTGGCTGGGCCAGAATAAGGTATGCAGGTGGCGACTCCGCTCCGTCCACGCCCCGTGAGATCCTTTCGCCTGTGGAGCCTATCTCCTCTGCTCCCCTCCTGGGCCTTCTTGGTTGGACTCTGACGGGGTCAGAGCCGGTTATAACTCTGCCCCAATCCCCCGTCTCGAGGCCTGAGACCGGGAACCGTGGACCCCTCAGCCGGCTGCAGCTTTGTCCTGACTTGCCGTCCCAAAGACCCACGACCAAAAACCCGGTTCTTAAAATGGCCTCCAGTTATATATGATTCTATTAAGTGCTTAGGTAAAGTGCTTCCTCCACCCTCACTCACTATGTGGTTCCCCCTAACTTTGGTTCCCCCCAGCTCCTCCATTCCGGCCCGGGGCAGCACTATGGTGCTTAAGGCCCCCTTCAGAACTGGAGTGGTGTAGTGTTGAGTGTGTGGTTGGGGTCCTGTGTGGTACTCCATCCTTACCTAGGAGAGGAGATACCACACCTCGTTCTGAGGTGCAGTACCCCTGTGGCGACTGAACCCTCAGGGGCGCCACACAGTCTTCAGGGTTTACTCACAATTGTTGCAATCCAAGTTACAGGTACCGGTGTAACTTCCCACGTCGCGCTGCGTTCACCAGGCAGGGGTTCAGCAATCCCTCAGGTAATTCAAGAGCACTTAATGGAACCCCCTTCTGTGTGCCTCTCTGTCGTCTTCCTGCGCTGGCTCTCACCCTCCTGCCCTGCGCCTCACAATCAGTGTCCCAAGCCGGTAGCCTCGGGTCTTATCGGGCGACCTGCAGTCCCCTGGACCCTCTGTGACCACCTTTTTGGCGATGTAATTGTGGCTGTGGCAACTGCACCCTAAAAGTACAGAAGCCTCCGGTTTCTAGCTGAGCCTTGTAGTTCTCCACTAGTTTAGGGGCCTGTCCCCTCTCTGCGGCTTGATCCTTCCACGTCCTGGTAGATTCGGGCGTACGGGTGGCCTCCAGCACTGCCCGTACCGCTAGGATCCCCTCATTCCTCCTGGAGCCTTCTCTCCTGCTCCTCTCTCCTTCACAGCCTTGGGCCTCTCACTAGGCCCTCCTCCTGAGCAGAGCTCCTGCTGAGCTCCTGCTCCAAACACTTCTCTCAGACTGATCTGACTTCTCACTGACCTGTCCTTTCAAGATGGTTCCCTCTTTTATATCACTTCCTTTCCTGTGCTCCCCTGAACTACATCCTCCACCCACACCCACTACATAGTTCCACCCTTCAGCTAGGGACCAGGGACTGTGCTCTCCCTTAGGAGCAATCTCGCCCTGTCCCACTGAAGTGGAATGTTTTGGGATGCAGGTGTTAAGGTACCGGGCAGCACTCTATCCTTACCTGAGAGTGAGATACCACACCTCTGGGTGAGATGCAGTACCTCTGTGGCGACTGAACCCCCAGGGGCGCCACACACGCACGGCTTATAAGTCTCCTCACTCTGACATGCCAGGCTTGGCTTGTCTCTCTCCACAATGAGAAAAGTTACCCCTTAGACCTCAGTGCAGAGCCTCTCACCTAGCCAAATCAGATGTCATACTTTTGCACTGATGAGTGGCAACACCCCAAAACATTGTGTCTGCAAATTGAGATTCTGGTTTTGCTTTTATCCTAAGTCATATTACAAGGCTTGTTCGCTGCATCCAATTTGGGTCACTCAACTTAGGGCTCATTCAGATGTCTCTGATTTTCTTGTACTAGAAAATCGGTCCTAGTGTTAGGCCTCATTCAGACGTCCGATTTTCACATACAAGTGCTTTCTGTATTTTTCACGGATTCCAATCGTACCTGTGATATTCTAAGGGGCCCTTCATATGTCCGATTTTTTACTTTTCCTACGACCAAGTGTGGAAAATATCGGAAACATGTCCGATTTTGATCCGAGGGTCGGATCAAAATCAGTAATGTAAGTCAATGGGACCGTGAAAAAATCGTACCTGATTATACACACTGTCCGAAATGCAAAGGTGGAGAAAATTATTTTCTTAATTTCTCCACGTACAAGAAAATCGGATGACACTCGTAGCACATTCTGATCAAACTCTGATCTGAATGAGGCCTCATTAATGTTTTTTTTTATCAGAGTTTCATCAGAGTTTGGTCAGTGTAAATTTTTACGATCAGCATTTGGTCTGAATTTCATCATTTTTTTCTCAGATGAGAAACAAAACAAAGTTTCTATAACTTCTATCTAGCAGTCCATGAACAATGGACAGTACTCTCATGGCATCAGAGTGCTGTCTGATTTTTTTTTTTTTTTCATGGACCCGCTAGACTTGCATTGTCAATTTTGATTCGAGGACATGGACATGTCTCCGCAATAATACCATGAAAAATCATGGGCATGTGAACGGCCCCACGTTCGACAGGCACAAATGCTGTCCGTGAAAAACACAGATCGCTCGTACAATCAAAACTGACATATGAATCAAGACTAACACGAGGACCTCCGACACAAAGTGGGACACGTTTCTCCAGTCTAAAAGCATTAAAAATTGTTATGATGTGCTTTAGAAAAATGTGTTCCTTCTGAACAAACCTGCAACATGTATGACGAAGTGAAGAGCTAAAAGCATTTAGAAAGGTTGCACAAATGTAATAATATGGTCATGTAATTTTTTGTTTTTGCACTAAAGTCAATACAATATGAAATAACTGGTGGATAATAAGCCCAGGAATGGCAGATTTATGAAAAGTCGAGATCTTTCACACTAACACAGACACTAACGGCACTTGTGCGGGATCTTGGCGAGAGGTGGCACATGACAGGCTGACCTGCACTGTTAATTAAATGCAGGAACCTGGTGCCGGCAGAGAATTAGGATTGAGAACCATGTCCCAAAGCTTTTGCTGCTAAGTAACATGTAATTTCAAAGGTGGATTTCTTCTTCTTCCCCAGTTACAGAGGTAATCTCCTCTTTTTCGGTGAGAGATGTCACATTTCTGCTGGAGGAGCGCGGCTCTTATAAACTGCACCTAATTCATTAATTGGCGTACTCCTCTTAATTACTCCAGTGGCCTCGTTCATTAAAACTGGGGTGTACAATGACAGTGTTAATGAATTGGCCCCATATTCCTTGTTGAAAAATTTTGGCAAGTGGATTCCGGAGGTGCATTTGTGTCACCCTGGCCTGGATGCCACAAATGTATAATAAAGCTGTGTCTGAGAGCAAGGGGGAGGTTCTCTGGTCAAGGACCATTAGCATGCAGTACCTCCTGTCCCAGGCTAGTAGGGGGAGCAGGCTGCCCCTATAAAAGCTGGAACTGGGGGCAGGGTTAGAGAGAACTGGACAACCTGTCTCTGAAGAAAGAGGTGTCCCAGAGCAGGGACAGACAGTTGTGTTGCAGCCTAAGAGGCCGTGTGGCAGTAGGAAAGCCACGAGCCAGGGGCAAGAGGCGAAGCAAGCCTGTCCTGGCAGATAGAGAAACTAATCTACCAGACTTTGGTGTCTGAGGCTGTGAGGATTCCAAGTCCTACAGCAAATAACCAGTCCGCAGGGGATTGTATGTTCCTTGGCCTAAGAAGCCCGGAGGTTCCGCCACAGCAGAAGGGACCAGCAAAGCCGTACCAGGCCGGGAGTAGAAAGGGACCCAAGTTGCAAGCCATACGGGCGAGAAGACACGGCGAGCTCAGGAACGTGGGCTATTACACTACAAGGAGGGAAATAGCCAGAAAGAGTGCAGAGAGCACGGTAGGCCTACACCCTCACCCTGACCAGGGCCAGCTTCCCACTTGTTCTCAGACATCCAGGCCCCCTCCTAGTCGGGACTGTTTTTGGGTCGTCGGGCCTGTTCTAATAAAGACCCTGAACTGTTTAGAGGCCTCCGTTTCCTGGCTATTGCGGTCGGAATCATCCCCTCCATCATCCATCTATATACTGCCCTGGGGCCATACTCCTCCCGTGGGGAGTTGTACTATTCAGTGCTGCACATTTACATCTGTCCCAGCGGTCTGCACTGCAGCGGCGGTTAGCCCTGACCGCAATCCACGGGTGGCGTAGTCGGACATTGCAAAACATATAGAAGACTGCCTCTGGTCTGACCACCCTGAGCCACGGACCGGGTTGCCACTACTACCCCCATTATTGCCCTGTTGCTCGGATCTGAGTGCCCCACGGCCCAGGGGGCGAGTCACATTTGTACAATGCGCTCAAGAAAAGGGTTCTTTTGATGCATATTGGACAGTATATCCCGATTCAACGACACGGCCAGTTTTTCCTTTGGACAGTTACATTTTCATGAGAACCCATCGATCTGTACGTAAAACTACTGTACTTTTTTTTCCCAGCCTTTTGATTGCCAGGATAAAATAATAGATGGCAGGATCAGTTCCTCTAAACTCCAAATAGCCAATGCTCTTTGTCAGAATAGATTACAGTCTTCCAAGCATATCCCAGCATACCCTCATCTCGAATAGTTAAAGTAATGTTGTCCTCGGCACAGATTGCTCCTGCTAATAGGGGTAATTGCAAACAGCAAACATTCTGCCTGATTACTCACAAGCATATAATGCTATCACTAAAGAGCATAATTTTATACATTGTAAGCCTGTTCTAGATCATTTCTTTTGCTGTCAAAGTTGGTGTTCTTTACTGCAATGTAATGTTTTCCTAAATTGACTCTTACTGTAATGATATCATTTGAAGCGAGAGATGGCGACGTACATGAACATGTCTATTTCTGTGTTCTAGTCCATACTAAGAACTTGCTCTAACGTGACCTGATTTATATAACCAATAGCAACTGTGTGATTTATCCGCTGAAAGCTGCACAATATTAAATTGCAGAGTAGCACAAAAACAGTAATTTTTTTTTTTATTTGAAATTTTCAGTTCTAAGACCATTTTTAATATTTTTTTTCAAATCACACATCCAAGCACTTTCCACCGCCTGCCGCTTCTACTTTGTAAAAAAAATATTGAATCCACCCTGAGTGAAGCAAAATGTGTGTACATCCTATACTACTAAAACTACTGCAACTTCCTCCGGTGTGTTCCCCTTTCAATCCTCACCTTCACCACCCAGGTAATCCACCTTCTCTTGTTCCTCTAACACCTTTCATTTTTGCCATTCCCTTCTGTGAGAGAACAGAATCCATTGTGTGTCTGTGGTCTCCATTTTGTCTTATAACTCCTGTGTCATGGTGATCGAATAATACTGATGGGCGGGGAAGTTTCACATTTCTATTCACGCCCGTAAAGTTTATATTGGCTCATATTTCGGAGGAAGCTTTTCCTTTGTCTGTGACACTTTTTAATCTTGAGCTCTATATTAGTAAACCAGAAATCCTGAGTACACCATACAAGACTGTGCTGTATTTATTTCCCAAGCTTTCATAAAACAAATCTTATTAATTTGGAGTTCAAAAGGCACAGCAGAGAGTGTATTTCACTCACACTTCCTTGGCTAACCATTAGCGAGGAATATATTAAAAATGCTGACCATGACATACAAGGCACATGTAACACGAGTCAACTGGTAAGGATCATCTTAATCAGCCACATGTTGTCCGCAGCCACAATTTGCCTAGGTCAGCTTCAATGTATATACTGTAAATGAGCAAAACGAAATTAATCGTATATAACAGGAATAATCTCCTTTTTCATGATTGCCATAGGCTGCCATTTTTCTCACACCTTCCCACCAATTGTGGGTCATCTTTTCTGTATTCTTACAGGATTTTCTCTTTTACATTTAGACCTCGGTCCCGGAGGCTTTAAGTCTCCCTCCGACACTCTCCCTGTGAGTCCAGGGTTTCAGACCACTTCAATTTACACTCTCTCCGAGAGCTAGTCAGCCGTTATCCAGGCACGTTCTATTTAAGGGCTATAACAAGGCCATCTTTCCCAGTGTCTACACTGCAAAGCTCAATTACTCCAGAACTATGCTTTCAAACCACTTTTAAGACCTACAAAGTAATCAGAACTTCGGGACAGTCCCAAAGGAATTTTCTGTACTTTCTACTAAACCCAGCTTCAGCTTCCCCTAGATTTATGAATAGAACTACGCTTGCCCACATTGATTTTCTACTGAGCTAATCCTTCTCGCATCCTCAGCTGACTCGCAGGCAAATGCTGGCTGTGTAATATAGCCAGCATCTGCTATTTCAGGCTCAGCTCTTGTGCCCGCATTATACATGGGCACCTTGTGATGTGTTGCTAAGTCATGGTGCTTAGAGGGGTTAAAGTTGGAGAAATATTTCATTTACACAGGATGAGCTTTATTGGTAGATTGAAAATCATCAGAACCAGATGTAAGATGTTGACTAGCACTCTGTTCTTGTGAAATGGCAATTCTCAAATAATAAAAGCAAGTATTTTACAGGTACGATTTAGCTGTAAAAAAAAAAAAAAGCAGGTCACATTCAAATCACAAGATGCACACGACTTACGTTAAGCTTTGGCGGCAGTTACTTTTACACCCAGGGTAACAGTGAATCAATTTATTTAGTTATTTTGAAGTTGTGTTTCCTATCTGTGTCTCATATCACATTTTATAAAGATAACCATTTAATGGGAAAAATATACAATAATGGTGAGCCTTACATTGCTCTTATGGAGCTCTCTACTATCCATGAAATAACACTTTTAAGGGCAAGCAGCCCAAAAAAAAGATGAATGATGACAGTTGGATTGGCGTCATGGTGCACCTTATGAGAAGAGTTCTAGCAACATTTGATTTTGGAACCGCACATAATGCCTCTGTTCTATTGCTTCTATGTTCTTGCAGTGGAGAGTCTCTTCATCTTTTCCTTTTGAGATTAAAAATGTTAGGAAATTTTAATTGGCTGTAATTCGATAAAACCTCTGCACAATGATGTCCTTTTTAAAAGACTTGTAACTCTTCATATTTTGCCCAGAATTACTTTAAAGCATACCTGCACTTTCAGGTAATCTTTCAGAATAAATTGTTGTATGTGCACATGAGGAATAAGATGATTTATGACAATTTTATGTCTTGAATTCTGCATTTTTCACAAACTTTCCTCTCTGCAGGCTCTCCCTAATATTCAGTTGTCTTTGAGCTAGTGGGTGGAGATTAGCTGCAATAATGTCTGCTATACACAAAACACAGATTGGATTTATACTCTTCTTTGCCTATGTAGCACAGGGGCTGAAGCAGCAGCAGGATGGAAGACAGTATATACCAGCAAAGATATCATTATACAGCAGTATTGAGCTGTGTGACTGTGAATCCAGCACTGGGTGACAGATAAAACTGTAGCACCCTGAGGGCTCGGCTGCTACAGGGGTATTGCACCTCAAACCAGAGGTGTGGTATTCCACTCCCGGGTAAGGATGGAGTGTGGACCAGGACTCAGTAGCTGCATGCACCACACACACCCCATTTCCGAGGGACAGCTCAACGGTGCTCCCACAAGATAGAAGTGCAGGCACGACAGCATCTGTCCCTGGCTGGAGTGGGGAGGGGAAAGTACACCCAGTGGTGTAGGAGCAGATAGGGGTGGGTCTCTGGGCATAGGTAGGAGCCCATTGGTTGCTAGTCACCTGGGCTCGGGTGTCAGAAGGAGGTATATAAGGTGGGCACCATCTTAGAACAGTGTTCAGTTCAGAGAGGAGGAGAAGAAGACAGGAGCTCAGCCAGAGAGGGCTGACAGGGAGCTGTGGCTCAGTCTGGGCCCAGCTCCAGAGGCAGGCCTAGAGTGGAGGCTAGAAACAGCAGAAAGAGAGAGGAGAAGGAACGGAAAGGAAAGTAAGAAAGGAACTGGAACAGAGGAGGAAGGAAGCAAGGAACACAGAGAAAGGCCCAGAGACACGAGGACAGAAGGAACCCCATATGCCCAGGAGATACAGGGTGAAGGGTTGGCAGAACAGGGTACCGGAACCCAAATTGGTGGAGGCAACAGATTCCTCAGCCAAAGACCGGAGGTTGTTACCACATCTTGGTGCGACCCCTCACTACATCCACCAGGAAGGCATACCATATAGGGTCAGGGACGCAGAGATCAGCGTGCCCAGAGAAGGCCCGAGGGAGCTGAACAAAGGTGGGTCACTGGTGGGGACAGCCAGAGAAAGGAAAGGAAGGGAGCCCTGTGCCACGCTCTGGAATTGCCTGGGAGTTGGTCGAGTCCCTTGCCTGGTGAACGCAGCACGGCTCAGGCGGTCCCTCATGTGCACAAGTGACCAGAATAACAACCGTGAGTAAAGCTTTGGGAAACTGCAATTACAAGTCTCTGTGTTTCATCGCCGCACCAGCACCATTAGTACCGGGACACTCACACCATCACTCCCATCATTCACATTAGCTGCCCTGAGGCAATACTTCTCCCGTGGGGAGTTATCCCATACTCGGCTGCGCAAACATCAGCCTCAGCGGTCGGGCAGCGCAGCGGCGGTCCCCACTGACCGCAATCCACGGGTGGCGTAGTCGGATAATTACAATACCAATAGACTGCCACTGGTTTGACCGCCCTGGGCACGGACCGGGTCACCGCCACGGAGGACTAAAACCCCCAGCGATCCGGCTCCAGGTATCCCCCTGCACAGCACAGGCCCAGGGGGCGCGTCAACTTTTGGCGTAGTCGGCAGGATTTCGTGCCCGCAACCACCGGGTACTGCGTGCCTGAAAAAGACTTTTGTACATGTACCTTGAAAAGGAGTCTCCCGCCATTTCCAGAAGTTTCCTGCTGTCCGGAGTCGTTTCCCGCCATCCGGAGCCAATTCCCGCCGTCGGACGCCATCTTGGACCGTTTCCTGCCGTCTTCATCAGTTTTTCCCGCCCTGGCAGAGCGGACGCCATTATGTGCGCACCAAAGGACAGCAGGAGGCCACCTCCCATCGTGGGCCAGGTCCCAGAGTGGCGCCAAAGAAGGAGCCCGCCCCCACCAGCCATGAATGCAGCAGTGGAGATGTCCATCAGCGTGGGGGGGCTGCCCCTGAAGGTGATTGTCAGCAGATGCCCCCAAGACCAACCCCCATGGGGGCAGATAGGAAAGAAAACTGAGGAGCTGGGTGCGGTCTGGATCAGTCTGGACAGACCGCACCCGGAAATGGAGGAAGCGTCCAGCAGTGCCAACACCTTGGCCCGGAGCCTGCTGCAGGCCGCACCGCCATACGGCCTGGTGGAGATCCTGGCGCAGCTCCCCAGAGACCCGGAGCGTGCACAGGCTGCGCTGGAGGACTTGGACCAGAGGATGGTCCGGGCGCAGCAGAATGCGCTGGCCGAGTGGAGAAGAGAGATGGCCCGGCAGGCTGGAACCTTCCAGCAGGAGGCGCCACCCGCAACCTGGAGCACGCCTGCCTCTGAGGATGGTGCAGGAGGGACGAAGGCCGGAGACGACGCCGCGGAGGAGGCCACGGAGACCGAGGCAGGTAATGGGGACGCCACCACCCCAAGCCCTGGGAACACCAGCCTGCCTTCACCCTCCGTTGCGGGACCCGAAGCCCAGGGGACCGTACCTGACACCACGCCTCCACCGCCGCCAGCTAGGCCTCAGGCAGCAAGAACCGTCATCACGCCCCGCGCTGTGCCCTCTGAACCCGGGCGCCGTAAAGCAGGAGACGTCACAGGCCAGGACGCAAGGCCCAGCACGCCCGGGCGCCGCTGCCCCTCCAGCGCCCTCTTCCTCAACAGTGCCACCCCCAGGCCCAACCGGAAATTCCCCGGCCTGGTCGCAAGTAGAGATGAGCGTTGTTCTACTCGAACTGTTCGCCAATCTCAAATTCGAGCTGTTTTGGGCGGTGTTCGAGCCGTTCGGCGAACACGAACAATTTGAGAAAAATTCGGCTGTTCGAGGTTATGTTCGATAACTGTTCGTGCACCAAAATCATAACTGGATTTTTTCTCAGTAATGATGAAAATTAATGTTAATACGCAGTTTGAGTGTACAGCGGGGTGGGGGGAGGGGCAGGGGATGGATCTCTGCAGGAACAATGAAGATCTCCATTTTTTTTTCTCTTTCCCGCATTTGCAGTGGGGAGGTGCAATCTGTCAGCCTATCAGCAGCGCACACACGGAGCGAAGTGCTTTTTTTCACACAAGCAAGGGCATGTGTGATTGGCAGTGTATGTCACATGTCCTTGCCCTATAAGACCAAGCCATTTTCCCCGTCGCCACCATTTTCTCACTGCTGCAGCTGCGTGTTAGACGGCACCGCTGTTGCTGTGTGCGCTATACCTTGTTAATTTCAAGCCAATTTTCGCACAAATATACAGATAGCTTGGGAGTAGGGAATAGTTGTGATTGCAGTCCTTTTAAGGACTAGGATACAGCATTTCCTACGACTTTTATCAGGGAGGTCTGTGCTCTTAAATAGATAGGTTGTGGGAGTAAAGACTAATTGTAATTGGAGTCCTTTTCAGGACTAGGTTACATGAGTTCCTATCAGTTTTTGCCAGGCAGGTCTGTGCCAGTGCTGTGCAAGTTTTTTTCACAGCATTTGGCTGAATCTAGCAAAGCTAATCCTTTTTGGCCTATTGCAGAGTGTGTTAGTCAGTGGAGTAGCCTATCTGTGTTGCAAGATATAACACCTGTGTATAGAATACCAATTTTTTTACTGCACCTAGTGAAGTAAAATCTTTTGGGCATAGCATCATTCTATTAGTCCATCTATACTGACCTCCATCAGGTTGCAAACTGAATATAATTTTTTTCTGCATCTAGCTCTGAAAAAATATTTGGGCTTCTAGCAGTGTGTGGGACTTGGTCTATTAGTCCATCTATACTGACCTCCATCAGGTTGCAAATTAAAAATAATTTTTTTCTTCATTTAGCTCTGAAAAAATATTTGGGCTTCTAGCAGTGTGTGGGACTTGTTCTATTAGTCCTTCTATACTGACCTCCAGCAGGTTGCAAATTGAATATAATTTTTTTCTGCATCAAGCTCTGAAAAAATAGTTGGGCTTCTAGCGGTGTGTGGGACTTGGTCTATTAGTCCATCTATACTGACCTCCATCAGGTTGCAAATTAAAAATAATTTTTTTTCTGCATCTAGCTCTGAAAAAATATTTGGGCTTCTAGCAGTGTGTGGGACTTGGTCTATTAGTCCATCTATACTGACCTCCATCAGGTTGCAAATTAAAAATAATTTTTTTCTGCATCTAGCTCTGAAAAAATATTTGGGCTTCTAGCAGTGTGTGGGACTTGGTCTATTAGTCCATCTATACTGACCTCCATCAGGTTGCAAATTAAAAATAATTTTTTTCTTCATTTAGCTCTGAAAAAATATTTGGGCTTCTAGCAGTGTGTGGGACTTGTTCTATTAGTCAGTCCTTCTATACTGACCTCCAGCAGGTTGCAAATTGAATATAATTTTTTTCTGCATCTAGCTCTGAAAAAATAGTTGGGCTTCTAGCGGTGTGTGGGACTTGGTCTATTAGTCCATCTATACTGACCTCCATCAGGTTGCAAATTAAAAATAATTTTTTTCTGCATCTAGCTCTGAAAAAATATTTGGGCTTCTAGCAGTGTGTGGGACTTGGTCTATTAGTCCATCTATACTGACCTCCATCAGGTTGCAAATTAAAAATAATTTTTTTCTGCATCTAGCTCTGAAAAAATATTTGGGCTTCTAGCGGTGTGTGGGACTTGGTCTATTAGTCCATCTATACTGACCTCCATCAGGTTGCAAATTAAAAATAATTTTTTTCTGCATCTAGCTCTGAAAAAATATTTGGGCTTCTAGCAGTGTGTGGGACTTGGTCTATTAGTCCATCTATACTGACCTCCATCAGGTTGCAAATTAAAAATAATTTTTTTCTGCATCTAGCTCTGAAAAAATATTTGGGCATCTAGCGGTGTGTGGGACTTGGTCTATTAGTCCATCTATACTGACCTCCATCAGGTTGCAAATTAAAAATAATTTTTTTCTGCATCTAGCTCTGAAAAAATATTTGGGCTTCTAGCGGTGTGTGGGACTTGGTCTATTAGTCCATCTATACTGATCTCCATCAGGTTGCAAATTAAAAATAATTTTTTTCTGCATCTAGCTCTGAAAAAATATTTGGGCTTCTAGCAGTGTGTGGGACTTGGTCTATTAGTCCATCTATACTGACCTCCATCAGGTTGCAAATTAAAAATAATTTTTTTCTGCATCTAGCTCTGAAAAAATATTTGGGCATCTAGCGGTGTGTGGGACTTGGTCTATTAGTCCATCTATACTGACCTCCATCAGGTTGCAAATTAAAAATAATTTTTTTCTGCATCTAGCTCTGAAAAAATATTTGGGCTTCTAGCAGTGTGTGGGACTTGGTCTATTAGTCCATCTATACTGACCTCCATCAGGTTGCAAATTAAAAATAATTTTTTTCTGCATCTAGCTCTGAAAAAATATTTGGGCTTCTAGCGGTGTGTGGGACTTGGTCTATTAGTCCATCTATACTGACCTCCATCAGGTTGCAAATTAAAAATAATTTTTTTCTGCATCTAGCTCTGAAAAAATATTTGGGCTTCTAGCAGTGTGTGGGACTTGGTCTATTAGTCCATCTATACTGACCTCCATCAGGTTGCAAATTAAAAATAATTTTTTTCTTCATTTAGCTCTGAAAAAATATTTGGGCTTCTAGCAGTGTGTGGGACTTGTTCTATTAGTCCTTCTATACTGACCTCCAGCAGGTTGCAAATTGAATATAATTTTTTTCTGCATCTAGCTCTGAAAAAATAGTTGGGCTTCTAGCGGTGTGTGGGACTTGGTCTATTAGTCCATCTATACTGACCTCCAGCAGGTTGCAAATTAAAAATAATTTTTTTCTGCATCTAGCTCTGAAAAAATATTTGGGCTTCTAGCAGTGTGTGGGACTTGGTCTATTAGTCCATCTATACTGACCTCCATCAGGTTGCAAATTAAAAATAATTTTTATCTGCATCTACAGTACCTCTGAAAAAATATTTGGGCTTCTAGCTGTGTGTGGGACTATTTGTATTAGTCCATCTATACTGACCTCCATCAGGTTGCAAACTGAATATATTTTTTTATGCATCTACCTCTGAAAAAATATTTGGCCTTCTAGTAGTGTGTCGGACTTTCTCTATTAGTCCATCTATACTGACCTCCATCAGGTTGCAAATTAAAACTAATTTTTATCTGCATCTACAGTACCTCTGAAAAAATATTTGGGCTTCTAGCTGTGTGTGGGACTATTTGTATTAGTCCATCTATACTGACCTCCATCAGGTTGCAAATTCAAAATAATTTTTTTCTGCATCTAACCCAGCCAATAGTTTTGGCCTAATACCACAGTTTGGCCACTCAGCTCTGCTCGGTTACCATCCATTGTTTTTTTGTGCAAACAACTCCAGAGTTGTGAATTAGTTAACCACCAAAATGAGTGGAAAAAGGCCTGCTGCTGGTGGAAAGGGGAATAGGCGTGTTGGGAAGGGGAAAAAAGGTTGTGTCCGTGGGGTAGGTGTTAAAGCAACAGTAACATCTGCAGAAGAAAGACCATCTTCCAGCCAAACTAAAATGTCTACTTCTTTTAGCGGACAATGTGATAAGATCCCTTTCTTACGGCCACGCCAATCGCTACAAATTCCAGATGAGGCACAAAAACAGCAGGTGCTTCAACGGATATCAAGTGCTCCTTTAAGTGGGCTCTCCTCCACATCAACTTCAACATCACAAATACTCCAGTCCTCAAAGGTGTCACCCAAATCGCACTTGCTTCCTCACAGCTCCCAAATCTCCAGCTGCCCGTCTGAGTATGAGGTAGAACAGATGGTTGAGTCTGCAGAGCTGTTTACTCATACTATAGCCTGGGAATCAGAGGTCGACTCCAGCGCTTCTGTGAATCCAGACGAGGAAATGATCTGCACTGATGCCCAGAATCTTTATGAGTCGGATCCAGGACCAGACGCAGAAGGTTCTGACCATAATGTAGACCCTCATTCCCAAACTGTAACTCCTGTTGGTGGAGACAATGAGGAAGACGATGATAAGACTCAAATACCTGATTGGAGCGACAACTTTAGTTTTTTGTCAGGGCAGGAACAGGTTGGCTCTGAGGACGACGGGTGTGATAACGCACAGGGTGATGATGATGAGGTCGGAGATCCCACTTACTGTCAACCCACAGTCAGCCAAGAGATGAGGTCAGCAGAGGAGGTGGAGGAAGATGCTAGTGACGACGAGGTCAGGTTGCGCCTTCCTGGACAGAGACGTAGTACTGGAAGCACGTCAACAACTGCATCCTCAAACACAACTCTGCCTCTCTCCACAAGTCGTGGTGGCTCTTCAGGTCGCATGGGTGCTAAGCCTTGCATAGCCTGGGCATTTTTTCAGATCGATAAAGATGACCCAACTCGTGTTATCTGTAACATTTGTCAGCAAAAGCTAAGTAGAGGCCAAAAAATACATAGTTTGATTGTGCATGAACCGGCACATGGACATGAAGCATAAGTTGCAGTGGGAAGCTCAGTGTGCTACAATGCGGCCTAGCCGGCCGGGCCAATCACCGTCTGCCATATCTTGTGCATCCGCGGCCTCTTCATCCTCTGTGACTGGGGGGACAGCAGTCACACCTGTTTTGGGGCGCAGACCTGCCACCTCTTTACCCGCAACAGCCAGCGTGATTGGCAGGTCATCATTTTCTTTGGAGGTGGTAACACCAGCTGGTGTTGAGCGCTGTCCGACATCGATAGCACCACCTTTGGATCAAGGCAACCTAACATGTCCGCCTGCATCTTCCTCACAGACCAGCAGTTTGCCGGGGACACCCTTATCAACCCCGTCTAAGCACAATAGCCAGCCCTCGGTCCCTCAGATGTGGACAAGTAAAAGACCATTTCCTCCTAGCCATGAGAAAGCTAAGAGGTTGAATTTCACCATCTGCAAGCTCTTGGCTACAGAAATGCTGCCTTTCCGCCTGGTGGACACAGAGGATTTTCGAGACCTTATGTCCGTCGCAGTGCCCCAGTACCAGATGCCCAGTCGGCACTACTTCTCAAAGAAAGGTGTGCCTGCGCTCCACCAGCATGTCGCACACAACATCACCGCTTCTTTGAGAAACTCTGTGTGTGACAGGGTGCATTTCACCACAGACACTTGGACGAGTAGGCATGGACAGGGGCGTTACATGTCGCTGACTGGGCACTGGGTAACTATGGTGACAGCAGGACAAGGGGCTGCTGTCCAAGTCTTGCCGTCCCCACGAGTTGTGCGTCAATCCTCTTTATGTCAAAGTTCCTCCACTGCTTCTGCCTCCTCAACCTCCTCTCGGTCTTCCACCTGCACCCAAAGCCTGTCTGGTCATGCCACAAGCTTTCTAACTGCGCAGAAGGGATCCTGCACACCTCCTTACTATGCTGGCAGTAGGGCTCAACGTCATCAGGCGGTTTTTACATTGAAATGTCTGGGAAATGTGAGTCACACAGCTGAGGAGTTGTGGTCAGCTCTGGAGAACCAATTTCATGAATGGTTGTCTCCACTGGACCTGAAACCAGGGAAGGCCGTGTGCGACAATGCTGCAAACCTGGGTGCGGCCCTTCGCCGGGGCAATGTCACACACGTGCCTTGTATGGCTCACGTGTTGAACCTGGTTGTCCAGCAATTTTTAGCCCACTATCCCAGACTAGATGGCCTTCTGCAGAGGGCACGGTCGCTGTGTGCTCACTTCCGCCGTTCGCATCCCGCAGCTCAGCGACTTACATCTCTACAGAAGTCGTTGGGCCTGCCACTTCACCGGCTAAAATGCGATGTGCCTACCCGGTGGAATTCAACTCTGCACATGTTGCAGCGACTGTGGCAGCACCGACAAGCCCTGGTGCAATACGTTCTGACGTATAGCCTGGGCCAACGAGATTCAGAGGTGGGGCAAATCACGCTGGAGGAGTGGTCTCAGATCAGGGACCTATGCACCCTTCTGCACAGTTTTGAAATGGCGACGAAGATGTTTAGTGCTGACGATGCCATTATCAGCATGACTATTCCGGTGATTTACATGCTGGAGCACATGTTAAACAGAATTCGGAGTCAGGTGGTGGCACAAGAGGAGGTGGAGGAAGTAGAGGAGGAGGAGTTGTATGCGGAAGGGCTAACATCTGCAAGGTCCAGACGGTCGGCAGCACCAAGGCGGCAGGCATGTGAGGGTGGGGGAGATGGTTTTACCAGGGAGCATGGTAGCAGCCAAACTAGTGAGGAAGGTGCAGGAGCCCAGGAAGAAGTGGAGGACGAACTGATGGAAGACTCATCAGATGAGGGAGACCTTGATCACATTTCTGTTGTGCGAGGTTGGGGGGAGAGGACAGAGGAAGGAAGCATGATTGTTACCTCGCCACCAACACAACAGGGACTTGGTGCTCCTGGATGCGCAACACACATGAGTGCCTTCTTGCTGCACTACCTGCAACATGACCCTCGAATTGTGAGAATTAGAAATAATCCTGACTACTGGGTTGCCACACTGTTAGATCCCCGGTACAAAAGTAAATTTGCAGAAATTATTCCTGCCATAGAAAGGGATGCACGCATGCAGGAGTATCAGCAGAGACTGTTGCAGAATCTTACATGTGCTTTTCCACAAAATACCAGTGGTGCACGTAGTGAATCTCACAGTTCCAACTTGCCAACCGTGGGACCGTCAAGTGTTCAGCACTCAAACCGTAACAGAACCACAGTATCTGCTGGTAACATCAATTTTGCGGAATCATTTCACCACTTTTTTAGCCCATCCTTTGCAAGGCCACAGGAGACAAGAAGTCTGACACATAGTCAACGCCTAGAGACGATGGTACAGGAGTATCTCCAAGTAAACATTGAAGCCACGACTGTGTCACTGGACCCTTGCTCTTTTTGGGCTTCCAATCTGGATAAATGGCCGGAGCTAGTCACTTACGCCTTGGAGATCTTGTCATGCCCCGCAGCCAGCGTTCTGTCTGAACGTGTGTTCAGCGCTGCTGGTGGTGTGCTGACAGATAAGCGCACGCGGCTCTCCACTGATAATGTAGACAGACTCACGTTCATAAAGATGAACAAATCATGGATCCGAAACGGCTTTTCTACCCCTGTGTCATCCTGGGGAGAGTAAAAGCTTGATGATTGGTTAAAATCACCCTACCAACCGTTTTAAGCTTTCAAATTACTAATCATGTTTATCTGTATCTTGACTGGAAAATAATTTGGGCTTTGTAGCAGTGTGCAGCACTGATCCTATTAGGCCATCTATACTAAAGCTTCACCAGATTTAAAATTAAAAATAATTTTTAGCTACATCTAGCCCGGAAAATAATTTTGGGGCTCCGAGATGCGCAAGGCACATAAGTGCCTTCTTGCTGCACTACCTGCAGCATGACCCTCATATTGTCAGAATTCGAAGTAATCATGACTACTGGGTTGCCACACTCTTAGATCACCCAAACTTTTCGATCAACCTTTTCATTTTAATAAAGACCAAAAAAATGGTCATTTTTGAAATTATAAGCATTAGCAGGTTGTTAGAAACTGAAATCAAACAGTTTTCAACTCAAAACTTTATTCTAGGTGATGTTACATTTTCACATAGGACCCCTTGTTCGAAAGGAGCTTCTGAACTCTCTCGTCCATTGAATTTGTCAGGTTTTGGATGGTTTCTGCTTCAATTGTTTTGCATGAGGACAGAATACCCTCCCAGAGCTGTTGCTTAGATGTGAACTGCCTCCCGCCATCATAGACACTCCTTTTAATGATGCTCCAAAGGTTCTGAATGGGGTAGAGGTCAGGGGAGCATGGGGGTCACACCATAAGTTTGTCCCCTTTTATGCCCATATCAGCCAGAGATGCAGATGTTTTATGTGCAGCATGAGATGGTGCATTATCATGCAGAAAAATGATCTTGCTGTGAAATACACGGTTCTTCTTCTTGAACCATGGCAGGAAGTGCTGTTTGAGAAAATCCACATACATTATGGAGTTCATCTTTAGCGCCTTCAGGGATCCTAAAGGGGCCGACAATCTCTCTCCCCATGATTCCAGCCCAAAACATTACTCCACCTCCTCCTTGTTGGCGCTGTAGCCGTGTTTGCGTGGGGTGTCCATCAACCAGCCATCCTCCACTCCATCCATCTGGACCATCGAGCGCTGCACGACACTCATCCGTGAACAAAACAGTTTTGAAATCAGTCTTCATGTAATGTTTGGCCCACTGGAGCCGTTTCTGCTTGTGTGAAGTGGATAGAGGAGGTCGACAGGATGGCGCATGCACAGCTGCAAACCTCTGAAGGACCCTGCATCTTGTTGTTCGGGGGACGTTGGAGGCACAAGCAGCTTCAAAAACTTGTCTGCTGCTATGACAAGGCTTTTTTGCCGCTGCTCTTTCAACCTGACGTAATTGCCTGTAGGAAAGAGTCCTCAATTTGCCCTTATCAGCACGCACACGTGTGTACTGTGAATCAGCTACATACTTCTTGATTGCCAAGACACTTCATCCTGATCATCGCACAATGTTGATTGTAGTCATGCCTTGACCTAAACACTCCACAATTTGTTGCTTCTCAGCAGCCGACACATCCTTTTTCTTTCCCATTTTGGCAGAAAATGTAGGCTGCTTAATAATGTGAGAGAGCCTTCTTAAGTAGTCTTGCCTTTCATTGGACACACCTGCCAAACTAATTAGCACAGGTGTCTGCAATTGCTTACAGTGATATAAAGAGCCCTGACACACATCACCATCAATGAGTTTAACTGACAAACAAACAAATTCTTCCCTTATCACTCCTAAACACTTTTTGTATAATAATTTGGAACGCAGTGTACATGTGCTTTTCCACAAAACACCAGTGGTTCACGTAGTGAATCTTACAGTTCTAACTTGCCAACCGTGGTCTGTATGGAGTTGTTCAATAAAGGGCCCAAAATTAAGATAACATAGATGGGAGAGGTCTCTATGAATAGGAATTCCTAAGTATTTGATACCCTGTGAGGGCCAGGCAAAGGGAAAGTTGGACTGGATGGAATCCTATATGGATTTGGGGAGGGAGACATCGAGGGCCTCAGACTTCGCTGCATTGATTTTAAAATTTTACCATGTAACAAAGTGATCTATTTCAGCCATAACAGCATGGATGGATATATGTGATTGAGTGATATATACTAGGACATCATCAGCAAATAGAGAGCACTTGTACTCGGTGCCTCCCACCTCAATCCACCTAATATTGGGGTTATGGCGAATTGATGAGAGCAGGTGCTCCGTCACTAGGATGTATAAGAGAGGGGACAGAGGACATCACTGCCTTGTCCCATTGGTGATTGTGAAAGGTGATGAAAATGTTCTGACGCACCCCCTGGGCCTTGGGACACCCGGAGCCGGACCCTTTTTGGTGGATGCTGGTGGTTGTAGTCTTCGTGGCGGCGACCCGGTTCCGTGGCTCAGGGCGGTCAAACCAGTGGCGGAACTATTTATGTGGTTTTCATGTTTAAATGTCCGACTACGCCACCCGTGGATTGCGGTCAGAGTGAACCGCCGCTACAGGGCAGACCACTGAGGCTGGTGTTGTGGGTGCAGCAGAGCGTAGCATAACTCCCCACGGGAGGAGTGTAGCCTCAGGGCAGTGTATGCGGAGGATGGGGGTGATGGTGCAGGGCAGCAGCAGTAACGACACGGAGTCAGTGATGCAGTTCAGGGCCTTTACTCACAGTTCTTATTATCCAGACCACGTCTGCAGGTAACGGCTGCCCACGTCGTACTGTGCTCACCAGGTGAGGGGCTCAGACAACTCCCAGATAACTTTGGAGCACTTCACAGGACCCCCTTTGTGTGTCCTTTGTCTGGCCTTTCTTACCAACACTTCTGTCCGGCTGCCTCGGGCCTCCTCTTGGTAAACTTGGCGCCAGTTTCCCTGACCCTATGTGGTGCCTTCCTAGCGGGTGTAGCGAGGGGCTGCGCCACATAAAATGTCAGAGCCTCCGGTTTCTAGCTGAGGGTCGTTTCCTGCCTCCACTAGTTCGGGGACCGGTCTCCCCCTTTGGCCTGACCCCTCCACGCAGGTGGATTCGGGCGTGCGGTGGCGACTCGCCCGTCCGCACCCCTGGGATCCCTTCATTCCTCGTTCCTGGAGCCTTCTCCGCTCCTCTTCCTTCCTTCTCCCTCTTCCAGGCCTGGGCCTCTGTTACTAGGCCCGCCTCCGGAGCAGAGCTCATGCAGAGCCCCTGCTCCCTGCCACTTCTGCTCAGACTTCTCTGCACTGAACTAAGATGGTGCCCACCTTTTATACTCCCTTCTCAATGCACCCAGGAACTGCTTCCTCCCTGCTCCTGCACTACAGGGTTCCCCTTCCTCAGTGTTCCCTCCCCCCACTCCAGCCAGGGACAGGGACTGTCGTGCCCATCTCAGGGGCATATTGGTCGCCCTGCCCCACGGCAATGTGGTGTAATGCATGCAGGTGTCGGGTCCTGATCCACACTCCATCCTTACCTGAGAGTGAGATATCACACCTCTGGGTGAGGTGCAATACGTCTGTAGCAACTGAGCCCTCAGGGTGCTACAGTTCCATTTATCTTCAGCCTAGGTGACGTATTGCGATACAGGGCCGTGATTTTGGCTATAAAAGGGTCCCCTAGACCCCTACCCCAAGCTTTTTAAGAGAATCATATATGGCGTGCCAGGAGACTCTATGGAATGCTTTCTCAGCATCCAACGAGAGTATCTAATTACAAATTTTTAACTGCATCTAGCCCAGGAAATACTTTGTGCCTAGTAGCAGTGTCTGCTAGTGAGCGGATTATCCCGGCTGTTAAGCAAGCTGCACCACCTGTAGTTTAGACACTTAATTTTTTCAAAGGAAATGCTTCGGGACCATGGGATACTTAGTGAAGAGCATCAGGAGGCACCCCAAGGCATAGGGGCTGGGACTGGCAGTAGGATGCCTTGCGGTGGACAGCCGAGCTCGATCCTTATAAAAGCTTTTTAACTGCAGCAGCTTTAGTGGACGCTACTGGAGCTGGAATTACCGCGGCTGCTGGCATGAGACTTGCCCTCCAATAGATCCTTGTAAATGGATTTAAAGTGTATTCATTCAAATTAGAGAGACAATTTAAATTAAAAAGCTTAGAGCTGCCTCCACCACAGGGGGGCTCGCTCGACCCACCAGCGGACAGGCACCAGTATTGGGAGAGGGGGGCTGGCCGTCAGGGTTCACCGCGGCTCTGGCACAAACCCGGCGACACGGAGGTGGCACGGGCAGGAGCGGACTGGCCGTGTCGGCTTCTCACTTTTTGGATTTTAGAAGGGCATGACATGCCTATATCTGTGTCTCCCCCTCCTTTTACTCCTCCACCTCTTTTATTTTCGCATGACTATATGTACTTGTCACTTTTCCATGTGTTAGTTATGTCTTCTGAGCAGTTTGTCAGCTTTTGGACACCTTTGAAGGTGTTTTCTATGTGTTTCTATGTGTTTTTGTTTGCCTGCCATTGGTTTTAACGGTGTTCGAAGGTGTTCGACGAACAGTTCGACGAACAGTTCGGCGAACACACGGGTGTTCGACGAACCGAACCGAACTCGAACACTACGGGGGTGGCTCAACACTAGTCGCAAGGCCGAGTGCCAAGAGGGCCCGGACGGGTCTGAAGACTATGAGGAAGGAGCATCAGGAGGACACCGTTACCAGTGAACGGTAAAGTGGAACTGTATATAGTTACCCGTAAGGGTATGAGAACTTGCTGAAACTGTTAAATGATTGAAGTGTGGTCCCCGTTGGGACTAGTGTGGAGTTATTAAAGGGACTGTTACCTGTGTGCCCCTAATCCCTAACCAGGCTGAGGACTGTGAGCAGCCACTCCCTTATCCCCACTGGCCGAGGACTGAGAGCGGCCATCCTGTAAATAGTTGCGCTTCCTAAAGCGCCCCCTACTGGTTTTATACAAGAACCGCAACGTCTACCTCAAGGCGGATTAAATGGACTGTTGCACCTTTTCCTGGTCGCAAGTTGCACAGCAGCCAGAGTTCAAGAATCTGCTTGAAAATGTTTTACTTGAAAATGTTTTTGTTTAAGAATGTCTTATGCTGAAAAAGTTTCATATGCTGCTAAAGGAGTTTATAGTATTCTATATGTGTGTGAAGAAAGTCTTATAATGTTTTACGATGTTTATACCAGTAACGTTTAAAGGGAAAAGAGTACCTCCCATAAAGGGATGGGTTAATTGTTGAATGTCTTATATGCGAATGCATTCTAAAAATTTTGTATGTTGAAAATTGTTTTATTCTTTTCCAGCCCGAGGACGTGCTGTGATTTACCAGGGGGGAATGTAGCACCCCGAGGGCTCGGCTGCTACAGGGGTATTGCACCTCAAACCAGAGGTGTGGTATTCCACTCCCGGGTAAGGATGGAGTGTGGACCAGGACTCAGTAGCTGCATGCACCACACACACCCCATTTCCGAGGGACAGCTCAACGGTGCTCCCACAAGATAGAAGTGCAGGCACGACAGCATCTGTCCCTGACTGGAGTGGGGAGGGGAAAGTACACCCAGTGGTGTAGGAGCAGATAGGGGTGGGTCTCTGGGCATAGGTAGGAGCCCATTGGTTGCTAGTCACCTGGGCTCGGGTGTCAGAAGGAGGTATATAAGGTGGGCACCATCTTAGAACAGTGTTCAGTTCAGAGAGGAGGAGAAGAAGACAGGAGCTCAGCCAGAGAGGGCTGACAGGGAGCTGTGGCTCAGTCTGGGCCCAGCTCCAGAGGCAGGCCTGGAGTGAGGCTAGAAACAGCAGAAAGAGAGAGGAGAAGGAACGGAAAGGAAAGTAAGAAAGGAACTGGAACAGAGGAGGAAGGAAGCAAGGAACACAGAGAAAGGCCCAGAGACACGAGGACAGAAGGAACCCCATATGCCCAGGAGATACAGGGTGAAGGGTTGGCAGAACAGGGTACCGGAACCCAAATTGGTGGAGGCAACAGATTCCTCAGCCAAAGACCGGAGGTTGTTACCACATCTTGGTGCAACCCCTCACTACATCCACCAGGAAGGCATACCATATAGGGTCAGGGACGCAGAGATCAGCGTGCCCAGAGAAGGCCCGAGGGAGCTGGACAAAGGTGGGTCACTGGTGGGGACAGCCAGAGAAAGGAAAGGAAGGGAGCCCTGTGCCACGCTCTGGAATTGCCTGGGAGTTGGTCGAGTCCCTTGCCTGGTGAACGCAGCACGGCTCAGGCGGTCCCTCATGTGCACAAGTGACCAGAATAACAACCGTGAGTAAAGCTTTGGGAAACTGCAATTACAAGTCTCTGTGTTTCATCGCCGCACCAGCACCATCAGTACCGGGACACTCACACCATCACTCCCATCATTCACATTAGCTGCCCTGAGGCAATACTTCTCCCGTGGGGAGTTATCCCATACTCGGCTGCGCAAACATCAGCCTCAGCGGTCGGCAGCGCAGCGGCGGTCCCCACTGACCGCAATCCACGGGTGGCGTAGTCGGACAATTACAATACCAATAGACTGCCACTGGTTTGACCGCCCTGGGCACGGACCGGGTCACCGCCACGGAGGACTAAAACCCCCAGCGATCCGGCTCCGGGTATCCCCCTGCACAGCACAGGCCCAGGGGGCGCGTCAAAACAATTATTACAAAGCACTCTTGCCTTCTCCTCCACCCTGTCATGTTTTGAGGCAGATTAATTTTAGCTGATTTACACAGTCAATGAAGAATTCAAGGGGCAGAGTAGAGGGTGGGGGGGGGGTGGCTAATAAGTGGAGATATATTTTTCTTATCTAAGAAACTTTTGTCATATATTTTATTTTCTTGTACTCTTGATTTATGTGAAGTTTGTTGAAAGGACTGTGACTATAGAAGGGTAACCTCAGCAAATTAACACCTTGCGTATAAAAAAGAAGTATAAAGTAATAGACTGTTTAATTTGTATGAATTAATTTGTTTTAAGCAATTAATGTCACTGTTACATACTCCTCATTGCCCCGATGCCATCCTCTTTGATCTGCTAGCTGGTGCAGACTGTGGTAGCAATGCCATCGGTCAGGCATCTAATTGCTGTGCAGGGCTGTGGAGTCAGGAGTTATGAAGGTGTAATGGTTTTGGATAGAGTCAAACTTCAAAACAAAAATATTAAATACTATGCATTTGTATTATCATATGATTTAATTTTTGGCTACCTTAAATTTGTTGCAATAATTATGTATGATCTGTGAAGGAGACAAAGTAGTAGCTGGAGTTGTAAAAGGTTATTCTGTTATTAAATTGGTATAGTTAAACAGCATGAAAACAAGCAAGTTTGCAACTTACTTCTTTTTTTTCTATTTGCTTTCATTCTTCTGCTGTGGGAGCTTTTGTCTTACATTGTTTAAAGCTTTAGACACATCAACCAATGAATAATAGATGATTAAATTTTATTAAAGAGTTGAATTAAAAATCCCAATGACAGAACGGGAAAGGGAATAAAATAAGATCCGAAAGAGACATACGCAAGGGGAAAATAATGACTGACTCCATCCATATGGATTATAATAACATAGAAAGGATGGCAGTGGATATAGATGACAAATGTAGGTGGGATGAAATCTATATAAATAAATAAATAAGTAAAGTGCACAATACAAATATACTGATAATATATATGACCATAAATTATTAATGATATGAATAAATGAATATACAAAATATATTTCAATATAATAAATACAAAACAATAAATGGTATAATATATTAAATAAGTGAAGTATACAAAAAGTTATATAAAGTGCATACTAGTATATTAATCCATTCAAAGAATAGCCAACTACATATGAATACCACTAGTAATCACTCAGTGGGTGAAAAACAGTCAAGAGGGTGCATATGAAATCATGTAAGCACATGTACTAACCCGAGCTATGTCTCACATCCGACGCGCGTTTCGCTGTTGCTTTCTCAAGGATATAATGAGACTGAATGAATCAGGACATATATATATATGTAGAGCAAGTAGCTCATTATTATGGACCGGTGGTACATGAGGAGGAGCTGTGCAGATCATGCATGATCGTGTCGGCGCGGCCTCCCCCCAGAGAGACGCGTCTCCATAGAGCGCGGCTGTCCAGGATGAGGCGGCGCCGGCGTGCGTGTCAGCTTGGAGCGCAAGAGAAAAGAAACCGGAAATGACGTTGAACAAGGTAACGCTATGATAGGACGAAGCAGCGCCAACGTGCGTGTCGGCTTGGAGCGCAAAAGAGGAGGAACCGGAAGTGACATTAGTGTAACGCTATGAATGAGAGGAATCCCAATCGTATTACTAGGAGGAAAACAGTGAAGAAATAATAAGTGTGGGCAAATGTGAAAAGTGAAGAGAGTGAAGCAAAGGTACAAATAAATCAGTCCATAAGTACATAAATACATAAGCATGAAGCTAAAAGATATATATATATATATATATATATATAGATAGATAAATATGGAAATATATGTAAAAATATGTAAAAACATATATATAATGTACATATAAAACAATATGGTGATAAATTCACCAAAATCCCTATCCACATTTGACATCTCCAAGAAGGCTATTACTGCCCTGATCCCATCATCATGGCGAATAGACGTGTAGAGGGATTCGACGTCACATGTAACTAAAACAACACTCCCATCCACCTGAATTCCATCAATTTTCTTCAGAAAGTCTGAAGTATCTTTTAGATATGACGGTAGGGTTTCCACAATGGGACGTAAGGTATAATCAATTAGTTTACAAACGGATTCACAATAGTTGTCGACACCAGATACGATGGGCCTACCTGGAGGATTAATGAGGTCCTTATGGGTCTTAGGGAGGATGTAAAATGTTGAAATCAATGGATCTTTTGGTCTTAATGAGTCTTATAATTTTGCTCCTTTTCTTTGATCAACTTGTGTGCGCTTCATTTATTGGTTCTTATATACATTTATTTATGTTTTATTTGTTCTTAATGCCCCCCTTTTTGTATATTTTTTTTCTAGTTTCCTTGTTCTATCCGAAGGTTTTTCTTGGTGGTTCGTGATCATTGTGTGATTTTTAGTGAAAACACCGGACCAACGCTCTCTAAGCTTCTGTGATGATGGAACCGCTTTCTACACATACTCTTTACATTTTACACTTATGTATTACTTCAGTCATATGACTTATTATATGTTCACTACATGTTTTATATGTACATTATATATATTTTTACATATTTTTACATATATTTCCATATTTATCTATATATATATATATATATCTTTTAGCTTCATGCTTATGTATTTATGTACTTATGGACTGATTTATTTGTACCTTTGCTTCACTCTCTTCACTTTTCACATTTGCCCACACTTATTATTTCTTCACTGTTTTCCTCCTAGTAATACGATTGGGATTCCTCTCATTCATAGCGTTACACTGTCTAATGTCACTTCCGGTTCCTCCTCTTTTGCGTTCCAAGCCGACACGCACGTTGGCGCTGCTTCGTCCTATCATAGCGTTACCTTGTTCAACGTCATTTCCGGTTCCTTTTCTCTTGCGCTCCAAGCTGACACGCACGCCGGCGCCGCCTCATCCTGGACAGCCGCGCTCTATGGAGACGCGTCTCTCTGGGGGGAGGCCGCGCCGACACGATCATGCATGATCTGCACAGCTCCTCCTCATGTACCACCGGTCCATAATAATGAGCTACTTGCTCTACATATATATATATGTCCTGATTCATTCAGTCTCATTATATCCTTGAGAAAGCAACAGCGAAACGCGCGTCGGATGTGAGACATAGCTCGGGTTAGTACATGTGCTTACATGATTTCATATGCACCCTCTTGACTGTTTTTCACCCACTGAGTGATTACTAGTGGTATTCATATGTAGTTGGCTATTCTTTGAATGGATTAATATACTAGTATGCACTTTATATAACTTTTTGTATACTTCACTTATTTAATATATTATACCATTTATTGTTTTGTATTTATTATATTGAAATATATTTTGTATATTCATTTATTCATATCATTAATAATTTATGGTCATATATATTATCAGTATATTTGTATTGTGCACTTTACTTATTTATTTATTTATATAGATTTCATCCCACCTACATTTGTCATCTATATCCACTACCATCCTTTCTATGTTATTATAATCCATATGGATGGAGTCAGTCATTATTTTCCCCTTGCGTATGTCTCTTTCGGATCTTATTTTATTCCCTTTCCCGTTCTGTCATTGGGATTTTTAATTCAACTCTTTAATAAAATTTAATCATCTATTATTCATTGGTTGATGTGTCTATTTTTAGGTTTAGATTTGTAATTGACACATAAACATTTAATATATTTTTGCTTTATTAAGCTAATTTTTTTGTGATTGTTTAAAGCTTGTTGCCAAGGGGACTAACCACCATAGGATGGCTAAACATGTGTAATAGTTAGATTCATCGCTGGGGTCTGATTTCTAAGATCCCAGTCATGCCTCTTCAGCTCAAGGGAGCACCTAATTTGCATATTTGAAAAAGGAGGATTTCAGGTCAAACAGAGCAATGGATGCTAATGACGCGCCCCCCTGGGCCTGTGCTGCTGCTGCTGTGCAGGGGGAATACCCGGAGCCGGATCGCTGGGGGTTGTAGTTCTCCGTGGCGGTGACCCGGTCCGTGCCCAGGGCGGTCAAACCAGTGGCAGTCTATTTGTATTGTAATAAGTGTCCGACTACGCCACCCGTGGATTGCGGTCAGTGGGGACCGCCGCTGCGCTGCCGACCGCTGAGGCTGATGTTGGTTGCGCAGCCGAGTATGGGATAACTCCCCACGGGAGGAGTATTGCCTCAGGGCAGCTAATGTGAGAAGATGATGGGAGTGATGGTGTGAGGGTCCCAGTGCTAATGGTGCAGGAGCGGCAAGGAATCACAGAGACGTGAGGTGCAGTTCAGGGTCTTTACTGATGGTACAAGGCAGACCCTCCCGGGAGTACTGGCTAGTATAAGGGGCCTGGTCAGTCTGCGAGCAAGCAGGAGTTCCCCTGGCCAGGTGGAGTTGTAGGCCTCCCCGTTTATCTGCACTCTTCCTGGCTACCTTGCTGTCAGCGGTTACAAGTAGCCCACGTCCCTGAGTATACCGTGTGGTGCTCACCCGTATGGCTGGTGACTTGGGGCCTTCTGTTAGCCTCCGCTCCTGGATGGCGGCGCTGGTCCCTTCTCTGTGACTGAGCCTCCGGGCTTCTATGGCCAGAGGACCTGGAATCCCCTGCCGGCTGGTTTCTGCTGCTGGGTGTATATCAGTCCCCACAGCCTCGGACTCCTGTGTCCGGTTTTAGTGTCTTCGTCCAGGGCGAACTCTGCTCAGCTCCAGCCCCTGGACTTCTGCTACTGCTCCTACAGAGCTCCTGTTCTCACTTTCCCTCTCCAGGCTCTGACTGCTCTAATCCCGCCCCAGACCCAGTTTATAAGGGCAGATTCCTCCCCTCCCAGGTCTGGGTGGGCCGTGTTGCATGTTTAGGGCTCCTGACCAGAGAAACCTCCCACTTGCTCTCAGACATAATATCTCTATTACTGTGGCAACCAGACCCCTGGGGTGTCACACTAAACGCATAACATTTATTAGGACTATGTTATGTACAATGTACTCTGGTTCATTTGGCCATTCTTTGTGCTGACAGAGTCCCTTTTAAAAAGAACATGTCATCAAAAATTAACTTACTATTTTTAAATCAGGTTTTTATGTTAAATGTATTTTTTTCATATTATGATCTGTGTTTTAAAAAAAATCTAAAGAAAAATCTTTGAATTTTCACATTAGCCACTAGGGCTATTTCATATTCATACTTTTTGTTCTTCCAGGAAATCAACATGTATATTAGCAGCACTGATTAGACTCTGACCCTATCTTTTTGTTTTGAAGCATCTAATGAGCATGTGCAAAAGGACTTTGTGAGGAGAGGGAGAAATCTGACATCATGTAAGTGTAGCGTCCCGAGGGTTCGGCCGCTACAGGGGTA
The DNA here is from genome assembly GCF_046119375.1 of Phyllobates terribilis. NCBI lineage: Eukaryota > Metazoa > Chordata > Amphibia > Anura > Dendrobatidae > Phyllobates > Phyllobates terribilis. The sequence continues at coordinate 1,487,143 of NW_027362971.1, read as the reverse complement.
TTGCACCTCTGCAAGAGGTGTGATATTTCACTCCCGGGTAAGGATGGAGTATGGACCAGGGCTCAGTTAGCTGCATGCATCACACACACCCCATTTCCGGGGGACAGCTCAACGGGGCTCCCATTTATACAGTAATGCAGGCACGACAGACCATGTCCCTGGCTGGAGTGGGGAGAGGGGAAGAAAACCCAGTGATGTAGGAGCAGAAGGTGACGGTTTCTCAGCATAGGTAGGAGCTCATTGGGTGCTGGTCACCTGAGCTCACTCTCAGAGGGGAGGTATAAAAGGTGGGCACCATCTTAGGACAGGAGTGAAGTCAGTTCAAAGTGAGAGGAGAAGACAGGGAGCGGAGGCTCTGTAGGAGCTCCGCTCAAAGGCAGGCCTAGGGTGAAGGCCGGAGCCTGGGAGGAGAAGGAGAAGTAGGCCTGGAGAAGAGGCCGAGGGAAGGAGGAGAAGAAGGAACAGGAAAGGAGAAGGAGTGACAGAGAAACAGAAGGGCTCAGAAACAAGAAGGCAGAGGGGACCCTAAGGACCAACGTGAAATCGGGTGACGGGTCAGACAAGAAAAGGGTACCGGATCCCAAATTGGTGGAGGTAAATTATCCCTCAGCCGAGGTCGTGATCATCACTTGGTGCGACCCCCTGCTAAACCTTGCTAGGAAGGCACCATATAGGATAGCGGGAAACGGGGCCCACGTTTACCCGCATAGATCCGCGGCAGCTGGACAAAAGCTTGGTCACTGGTGGGGCACGAGCCAGAGGAAGGATAGAAGGGAGTCCTGTGCCATACTCCTAAATTGCCTGGGGGTTGACCGAGCCCCTCACCTGGTGGACGCAGCACGGCTTGGGCAGTCACTACCTGTACAGAAGTGGCTTGGAGTATACGAACTGTGAGTAAAAGACCCTGGACTGCAACACGTTGTCTTTGTGCTTCTTACTTCGCCAGCACTAACGGTACTGGGACTCCCTGCACCATCACCCCCACCATCTACACCTCGCTGCCCTGAGGCTACACTCCTCCCGTGGGGAGTCGTACTATTCCCTGCTGCACCCACAACACCAGCCTCAGCGGTCTGCACTGCAGCGGCGGTTAGCCCTGACCGCAATCCACGGGTGGCGTAGTCGGACATTGCAAAGCACATAGTAGACTACCACTGGTCTGACCACCCTGAGCCACGGGACCGGGCCGCCACTACTACTCCCAGCATTGCCCTGAAGTCCGGTCCTGAGTGCCCCAAGGCCCAGGGGGCGAGTCATAAGGACAAAAAGGAACATTTTTCCATCCCACCTTCCAAGAATTAAACATCCAAAATAGTTCATGCCATATGATATTCTGGTAGTCTGTACACAACAATGGATCCCAGACTGCTAATGGATGCCAGAACATAGTTTATAGGGTTAGGAGAAAAGGAAACTCCAGTACTTGTCTTCAAAGATTAAAAAAAAAAAAAAAAAAAACTAAATCCTGAGCCTTGAAGAAGAGTGCTGGAACTTCCTTTTCCCCTAACCACATATTTATATTGGAGCTGTGACATCACCTAATGTGAATGTTGGATCATTTGTTTCCGGCTGTGTGTAGAGGTGCTTTCTGTAATTGTAATCCTTCCTCTGATGATAATGAGACTTCTGAAAAGTCTTTGTAAAGAACAGGAAATGTGAGCGTGAAATATCACCATTGGTGTTAAAATTACCATGTGTTTGTGTGTGTGTGTATATATAGATAGATTTATTTATTTTACTCACTTATATAGCACCATTCATTCCACAGCGCTGTACAGACATTGTGGGAACTGTCCCCATTGGGGCTCACAATCTAAGTTCCCTATCAGTATATCTTTGGAATGTGGGAGAAAACCGGAGAACCCAGAGGAAACCCACGCAAACACGGGGAGATCATACACTTCACCTGTGAGAGACAGAATCTAAAAATAAAAAACAAAAAAAACGCATTGTATGATTTTTAAATAATTAAATTGCATTTTATTTCATGAAATAAGGATTTGATCACCTACCAACCAGCAAGAATTCTGGCTCTCACACACCTGTTAGTTCTTTTTTTTTTAAGAAGCCCTCCTACTCTGCACTCATTACCTGGATTAATTACACCTGTTTGAACTCGTTACCTTCATAAAAGACACCTGTCCAAACACTCAATCAATCACACTCCAAACTCTCCACCATGGCCAAAACCAAAGAGCGGTCTAAGAACACCAGGGACAAAACTGGCGACCTGCACAAAGCTGGGATGAGCTACAGGACAATAGGCAAGCAGCTTTGTGAGAAATCAATAACTGTTGGCACAATTATTTAGAAAATGGAAGAAACACAAGATGACTGTCGATCTTCTTCGGTCTAGGGCTCCATGCAAGGTCTCGCATCATGGGGTAAGAATGATTTTGAGAAAAGTCAGGAATCAGCCCAGAACTACACGGGAGGACCTGGTCAAAGACCTGAAGAAAGCTGGGACCACAGTCTCAAACATTGCCGTTAGTAACAAACTACGCTGTCATGGATTAAAATCCTGCAGGGCACTCAAGGTCCCCCTGCTCACACCAGCACATGTCTAGGCCCATTTGAAGTTCACCAATGACCATCTGGATGATCCAGAGGAGGCATGGGAGAAGATCATGTGGTCAGATGAGACAATGAACATGGAAGAGCGCAGCATGAAAAGCACCTAGTGGTTTAGTGAGGATATATTCCAATAAAGGTGGGGGGATTAGCCTCTCACCTCAAGGATTGTGCACCCTTGCACAGCCTCGGTAAGGGGCGTCTTCATGCACTCCTGCTGTGTTGCTCCAGTACCTCTCCTGCACTGTGCTTCCTGGTCTGGTCACATGGGCCCAAGATCCGGTCACGTGATACCACCTCACAGAATGTGACGTCACTTCAGGTCCTGATGCCTGGAGATGCTCTCTGGAGCCGCAAGCTGCTCCAGCCACAATCCCTCAAGGGGAATATCAATATTTTTTGGAAAAATATTTGTGGTCAATTAAAGGAGCACTGTGGCTAGAGAGCACACTGTGATAGATTGGTGGTGAACAAACCTTTTATTAAACCACTACGCGTTTCGGCAGCGGCCTCCATTGTTTGTAAATCCATCTGAGGAAGGTAGCGGTCCGCTGCCGAAATGCGTAGTGGTTTAATAAAAGGTTTGTTCACCACCAATCTATCACATTGTGCTCTCTAGCTATAGCGCTCCTTTAATTGACCACAAATATTTTTCCCAAAAAAATGTGGTCAGATGAGGCCAAAATAGAACTTTTTGGTATCAACTCTACTTGCCGTGTTTGGAGGAAGAAGGATGAGTGTAACCCCAAGAACACCATCCCAACCGTGAAGCATGGTGGGGGAAGCATCATACTTTGGGGGTGCTTTTCTGCAAAAGGGGACAAGACTACAGCACCTTTATTGAAGAGAGGATGGATGGGGTCATGTATTGTGAGATTTTGGACAACAACCTCCTTCCCTCAGTGAGAGTATTGAAGATGGGTCGTGGCTGGGTCTTCCAGCATCACAATGACCCGAAACAAACAGCCAGGGCAACTAAGGAGTGGCTCCGTAACAATCACAGTAAGGTCATCGAGTGGCCTAGCCAGTCTCCAGACCTAAACCCAATAGAAAATCTTTGGAGAGAGTTGAAACTCCATGTTCCCCAGCTACAGCCCCGAACCTGAAAGATCTGGAGAAGATCTATATGGAGGAGTGGGCCAAAATCCCAGCTACAGTGTGTGCAAACTTGGTGAAGAACTACAGGAAATGTCTGACTTCTGTAATTGCAAACAAAGGTTTCTGTACTAAATATTAAGTTCTGTTTTTCTATTGTATCAAATACTTATTTCATGCAATAAAATGCAAATGAATATGTAAAAATCATACAATGTGATTTTCTCTTTTTTTATTTTTAGTATCTGTCTCTCACAGGTGAAGTGTACCTACGATAAAAATTACAGACCTCTCCATTCTTTGTAGGTGGGAAAACTTTCAAAATTGGCAGTGTATCAAATACTTATTTTCCCCATTGTATATGTTCAATACAAAATGTTTAAACATTGGAAAATCTTTTATTCTATTTACTCCTTGAGGACTTTTAAGAGTGAAGCACAGAAGAGTCCTTTGGACTTTGCACCTCCATCTAGTATTTTGCATTAGTGTTTGAAAGCAAAAACCATGAATTTTTGTTTAGGACTCGAGGGTACTCTACATAGAACATTACCCTATAATTTTGGCTACAGAGGCTCAGCAGATAACTCTGTATGTGCGAGGCATAAATGGTTTTCATATCATTCAAGTATGGTGTTCAATTGGTTTTCGCTCTCTCAAAAGTCTAAAGGTTTGAGTCTGTAGACCTCAGCATTTATCTATAAGATTAGGTTACCCTCTGTGACTGATTCTCAGTAAAGTTAGTACTCCATAACATCTTATCTTTTCTATTCATATTCATTTTGGGCCCCACTAGAAATTTGACTGACCTTTTTTTCATTCCCAAAAAGAATCAATACTTTAGACACCCGAAAATCCTTCCAGCCCTGACATATTTCTTAATCAAAATGATTGCAGCAATCTTTTTCCAGTATAATGAAACCACCAATCTCCTGCATTGAAATGATTGAATTAGATGCACTACTGTCCTTGCTATGATTGTATGTAATGATAGGGACAGATTGACACTATAACTACATTTTGTCTCTTTTGAAGACAAATAGTCGAAAGAAGCATTTTTTTTTAGACCTATTTAACCATCTTGGGGGAAAAAGAAAACTCCTCAGTAACGCATGAAATGATCAGTCCAACATGTTATATGTCTTATTGAATTATGCAACTTGAGATTGTTAACTACATCCTGAGATAATAAAGATAAATTGGTTCCTGATTTTCTTAATGACAATATATATGTATTTAATTTGAATTAAAGGTCACATCAACCGGGGTTCAATAGGATGCCCCATAACGTATCACATGACAAATTTCAGACCATAGCAGATATGCAAAAAAGGAGAAATGAAGAATCCTGTTAATTGTAAATGAGAGTGAAGGAAGATAGATCCCTGAGCCATAAGAGACAAAATATATATAATATATTAAAAATCAGAATAAAAGAATAAACCTCTCCCGGTTTAGGTCAATTAGGATTACCATAATTTTTAATGAGAGAGACACACAGAGAGAGAGAGAGACACACAGAGAGAGAGAGACACAGAGAGGGAGAGAGACACAGAGAGGGAGAGAGACACAGAGAGAGACACACAGAGAGAGAGACACACAGAGGGAGAGACACAGAGAGGGAGAGGGACACAGAGAGGGAGACAGACAGAGCGAGAGACAGATAGAGAGAGACAGAGAGAGAGAGAGACAGAGAGAGAGGGAGAGAGACTCAGAGAGACAGAGAGAGCGACAGACAGAGAGAGACAGAGAGAGACACAGAGAGAGACACAGAGAGACACACACAGAGAGACACACACAGAGAGAGAGACACACAGAGACAGAGAGAGAGACACAGAGAGAGAGGGAGACAGAGAGAGGGAGACAGAGAGAGGGAAACACAGAGAGAGAGACACAGAGAGAGAGAGAGACAGAGACACAGAGACAGGGAGAGAGAGAGAGGGAGAGAGACACGGAGAGAGACACAGAGAGAGGGAGAGAGAGAGGGAGAGAGACAGAGGGAGAAAGAGACACAGAGAGGGAGAGAGAGAGACAGAGGGAGAGAGAGAGACAGAGGGAGGGAGAGAGAGACAGAGAGAGACAGAGAGGGGGAGAGAGAGACAGAGAGGGAGAGAGAGAGACACAGAGAGGGAGAGAGAGAGACACAGAGAGGGAGAGAGAGAGAGCAACTGCTTCTTTGTGTAGCATCATCGGAAAGTCTAAAGAAAAAATACAAGATATCAGGAAGAGAATTGTGGACTTGCACAAGTCTGGCTCATCCTTGGGTATAATTTCAAGATACCTGAAGGTGTCTCGTTCATCTGTGCAAACAATTATACAACAGTACAAACAAGATGGGAATGTCCAGCCATCATACCGCTCAGGAAGGAGACTGGTTTTGTGTCCCAGAGATGAATGTGCTTTGGTCCGACATGTGCATATCAACCCAAGGACAAAAGCAAAAGACCTTGTGAAGATGATGGCGGAAGCTGGTAAGATTGTATCAATATCCACAGTGAATCTAGTACTGTATCAACATGGGCTGAAAGGCCACTCTGCCAGGAAGAAGCCATTACTCCAAAAGAAACATAAAAAAGCCAGATTAATGTTTGCAAATGCACATAGGAACAAAGACCTTAATGTTTGGAGACGTCCTGTGGTCTGATGAAACTAAAATTAAACTTTTTGGGCATAATGACCATAGTTACGTTTGGAGGAAAAAGGGAGAAGTTTAGAAGCATAAGAACACCATCCCAATTGTGAAACACGGGGGTGGCTGCTTCATGTTGTGGGGTTGTTTTGCTGCAGGAGGGTCTGGTGCACTTCACAAAATAGATGGCATCATGAGAAAAGAAGATTATGTGGCAATACTGAAGCAACATCCCAAGACATCAGCCAGGAAGTTAAAGTTTGGGCAGAAATGGTTCTTCCAAACGGACAATGACCCGAAGCATACTGCCAAAATGGTAACAAAGTGGCTTAAGGATAACAAAGTCAATGTTTTGGAGTGGCCATCACAAAGCCCTGATCTCTATGCTATTGAAAAGGCAGATGCGAGCAAGGCGACCTACAAGCCTGGATCAGTTCCACCAGTTTTGTCAGGAGGAATGGGCCCAAATTCCGACCAACTATTGTGAGAAGCTTTTGGAAGGATATCCCAAATGTTTAACCCAAGTCATTCAGTTTAAAGGCAATGGTACCAAATACTAATGAAATGTATGTAAACTTTTAACTGTACAGTAAGTAATAAAAATGCCTTAAAACATTCTCTCTCTCTCTCTCTCTCTCTCTCTCTCTCTATTATTCTGGCATGTGGCAAATATTAAAAATTATGGTAATCCTAATTGACCTAAAACGGGAAAGGTTTATTCTGATTTCATGTCATATATTGAGAAAAACATGTAGATGTGTCTTTTTATATAGTGTATGGAAACTTCTGGTTTCAACTGAATATATACACATATCAATATGTATTATTTATTATAATACTGCACAAAAGTTTTAGGCAGGTGTGGAAATAATGCTGCAAAGTAAGAAAGCTTTCAAAAATACAAGTGTTTAAAGAAAACCTGAAAGCTGATGGGCAGCATGTATCAATCGTCAGGTTCCCTTTAATCATTCTATTTGTATGAATTAATTAGATGAAAAGTGCATGAACAAAATGAGATATCTAATGCCCATCAATATTTGGTGACCACTCTTTGCCTTTATCAATTCTTCTAGGTACTTGTGCACAATTTTTGAAGGAACTCAGCTGGGTGGTTGTTCCAAACATCTTGGAGAACTAACCACAGATCTTTTGTGTATAAGGCTTGTGCAAATCCTTCTGTCTCTTCATGCGATCCCAGACAGACTGGATGTTGAGAGATCAGGGCTCTGTGGGGACCAGATCATCACTTCCAGGACTCCTTGTTCTTCTTTACTCTGAAGATTATTCTTAATAAGATTATCTGTATGTTTGGGGCCATTGTTCTGCTACAGAATAAATTTGGAGCTAATCGGATGCCTCCTTGATGGTATTGCATGATGGATCTGCCTGTATTTCTCAGCATTGAGGAGACCATTAATCCTAACCAAAGACTAAACTTGCTAAAGAATCTCCACCATGCTTCACTGTTGCTTGTAAACACTCATTATTGTGTGGTATCCTGGTACCCGTTCTACTGCTGCTAATTGAGACAGTTGTAGTGTGATACCAGATTTGTTCTATTTTGTGCACTGAATTAGGGGATATAATACATTGCATTGTAAATTGTACTTTCCTGCCATCTATTGGCCAATGCGTGTATATGAAGGAATGATTTATTCTCCTCACCACAATTGGCCATAGCAATGGCTGGGAGGAGTCTCCCAGCTCAGGGCTCTCACTCTGACTGAACGCTGGTAAAAAAAACAGTTGTGGGTGGTTCCTGCTGCCTGAGGAAGATTGAGGAGAGACATTATTCTCTCAGAGAAGTGTTTTCAATGCCAGTCTACGCTGAGGGGACATTTTTCCTCACATAATCTCCTTCACAAAAAGAGTGAAGTGTCTTCTAGTCAGGAGAGAGAAGCTTTACATGGATTCTCCTGCTCTCTGGTTATCCTGATCGCTTCTAGCCAGGACCAGATTCACGTGGCTGCCACACCACCGACTTTTCTTAAACCTACCCCCTGCAAGAGGGAACGGTGGGCTAAAACTGTGAGTACATCCACACTTTGGCTCTCTGTGGAAACACTAATCTGTGAAGGTATCTGCATCAGTTTAATATTTCATGGACTGTGCATAGCATTTCCTCTACTAGCAAGTGAAGAGAACTCTGCTTCAGCCGCCCTGGACAATAACAATGCTTGTATTATGAGGAGAAAACCATAACTTCCGTATGCACAATATACTGTGAACTTTGCCTGCAAGAGAGACTGTACCCTGCTACCTCCTCCAGTAAAATTGTTATGTTTATAAGTTCACCTGCGTGTCTGGCTGCTTGAGATTGCACAGACATCACGGGCACCCCAAAATCTGCACCCAGACACCACCGCTACAGGAATGCCCCCAGGGGGTCCTATACCATCCACAAGTGCCACCTCCCGCTTTTTAAATTGTTGTGTACACGAAGGAGGCGTTGAGGGGTCCAACGACCCACTTCAGCTACCGTGACATCATTATCTGCTGCCAGTGAGGCTACACGACCCAGCTGGCCATTCTGCAACATGTGGTGCCTCCCCAGTGGCCCACCACAATTGTGCCATTCTCCAGCCCTTTTGACCTGGCTCAGATCTTTGGTTAACCATTTGTCTGTTATAAGCATTACAAACTTTTGTGCTATTGATACTTCAACATTGCTGCCAGAGTATGTAATCTTTAATTGAAATAAGTATTTAGTTTGCCTGTTCATGATGTGTGTGTCATCATCATGACACGTAGCGGCACCTGGGCAAAAGCGGTACAGTTCGTGCTGATCCCAGGCATCGGCTGCTGAAGGCAGCTCTCATCATTGTTGGCTGTTCACGCTGAGATCAGCGTGAGCAGGAGACAATGATGGGAGATGTATTCAGCACCCGCTGAGTACATGCTGTGTAAAATGAAGAATTAAATAAAGTAAATGGTGTGGGCTCCCGCTGAGTATTCGTAACCAGCAGAGGGAAAGCCGCCCACTGGGGGCTGATATTACTAGCCAGGGAAAGTGGCCATTAGCCAAAAATGTTCCCTACCTATTAATAACAGCTCACAGCTATCCCTCACCTGTCCGAAGTGGAAAGAATCCATACTGTCCCAAACCGTAATCCATCTGTGTGACGTGCTCTTCAGCAATATCGGGGGCATGATGAACCGTTCATGCTGAAAAGCAGGTGAGGGATATGGTTTTGTTTTTTGTTTTTTTTTTCACAGGGGACAATGGCTTCATTGGATTAGGTATTAAGGTGATCATAAATTTGCTTTTTTATTTTAGCTTTTTTTACAGGTGACAATGGCGTTAAGGTGAGTGAGTAGAACTGTTTTATTTTTTAATGTGTAAAACAGGGTGTTGACTTTTATTTCAAGTAAAGGATTGTATTCAGGCTGTGTGTTTATTTACAAACTTACTATGGGGTTAGTAATAGAGCGTGTTATAGACGCCCTCCATTACTAACCCCTGGGCTTCGGGTTAGCTGCCAATACAAGGCTGACATGAACCCCAACCTTATTACTCCAATTGCCATCACACTAGGTCAAGTGGAAAGAGCCGAGGCTAAGCGCCAGATTTGGAGCATCTTATTGATGAGAAAATTCTGGGACTGCTGAGGGCTGATGTTATTAGCATTGGAGGGGGCCAGTATTCATGGCCCCTTCCCTGGCTATTGATATCAGCCCACAGCTGTCTGTTTAGCCTTTGCTGATTAGAATTTATAGGGGGACCCTACAACAATTTTATTCTGGGGTCCCCCTGTAATCTAGCTGGTAAACGCTAATCAAATAGCTGTGAGTTGTTACTAATAGCCAGGGAACATTTTTGGCTAATGGCCCCTTTCCCTGGCTAGTAATATCAGCCCCCAAAGGACGCCTTACCTCTGCTGGTAATGAATAATTGGCGGAAGCCAATTGGCGCCATTTTATTTAATTCTTAAGAGTACACAGCGTGTGCTGAAGAAAACTCCTATCATTGTCACCTGTTCACATTGATCTCAGCACGAGCAGGAGACAATGATGACAGCTGCCTTCAGCAGCCGGCACCTGGGATCAGTGCAAACTGTATTACTTTTCCCAGTAGCCGGTACGTGGCACACTGATGTCTCACACGGATATCACACGGTTGTCATATACATGTGATGCGCCCCCTGGGCCTGTGTTGTGCAGGGAATACCCGGAGCCGGATCGCTGGGGGTTGTAGTCTCCGTGGCGCTGACCCGGTCCGTGCCCAGGGTGGTCAATTCAGTGGCAGTCTTATTAGTGAGATAATAGTCCGACTATGCCACCCGTGGATTGCGGTCAGTGGGGACCGCCGCTGCAAGGCAGACCGCTGAGGCCGGTGTTGTGTGTGCAGCTAAGAATGGGATGACTCCCCATGGGAGGAGTATAGCCTCAGGGCAGTTAGTGTGGATGATGGGAGTGATGGTGCACGAGCGCAGCAGGAATAACTCAGAGTCCGTGCAGTGCAGTTCAGGGTCTTTACTGATGTTATAAAGCAGACCCTCCTGGGAGTAATTGCTAGCAGTAGAGGCCCGGTCAGTCTGAGAGCTAGCAGGATCTCCCCTGGCCAGGTGGAGTTGTAGGCCTCCCCGTCTATCTGTACTCTTTCCTGGCTACCTTGCTGTGTGCGGTTAGAAGTAGCCCACGTCCCTGAGTATATCGTGTGGTGCTCACCCGTACGGCCGGTGACTTGGGGCCTTCTGTTAGCCTCCGCATCACGATGGCGGTGCTGGTCCCTTGCTTGTGACCATGCCTCCGGGCTTCTCTGGCCAGAGGACATGGAATCCCCTGCCGGTTGGATTCTGCTGCTGGACCTGGATGTCCCCACAGCCTCGGACTCAGTGTTCGGTCTTAATGTCTTCTGCCAGGGCGAGCTATCTAGCTTCCAGCCCCTGGCACTCGCTCCTGCTCCTACAGAGCTCCTTGCTGACACTTTCCCTGTGTCTGGAACTGTCTCCAGGCTCTGACTCACTTAATCCCGCCCCAGACCCAGTTTATAAGGCCAGATTCCTCCCCTCCCAGGTCTGGGCGGACGGTGTTGCATGCTTAGGACTCCTGACCAGAGAAACCTCCCACTTGCTCGCAGACATAATATTTCTATTACTATGGTAACCAGACCCCTGGGGCGCCACGCATGCATACAGACACAGATCGCGGATCTCACCAGTAGGTTTTTTTCCTGTACAGGAATCACCAGGACGTGTGAAGGAGACCTAAAGGTCATCACTAATGCACCACTGCTAACTTTTGTGGCATATCCACCTTTGGAATCTGCACTTTTGAGAATAGGTTCCACCCCTGGGACGTGCACCTTGCTCTATTTTCTGGTGTTTCCACAGAATTAAAAGGAGGGAGTGCACCAGAGATGGGACCTGCATCTATGAGACCTGTATGGTATATGCCATAAATGTCTGAGATGGGATTTCCCTAAAAGATGCAATGAGCTCAATGGCGGCTCCGCTGTTTGTTGTTTTCAACTCGACAAAGAGGTGGTTGGCTTTGAACTTCAACAATTCCTTTTGTGTGTGACATGTTTTTCATCTGTTCTGACCCTTTAATGAAAAGTTGAGGATAAAACAGAAAGGAAGAACCTGACCTGAGCACATCATCTTCACATCTCTGGCCCTTTAATTCTCTCAATATGAGGTTTAGGTATAATTGGTGAGATTCCTTATGGTATAGATGCCATGTTTTCACTTTACAGTATCGTCTCAGCTAGAGAATTTCTTTTCTGTTGGCATTGGCATACAAGAATCAATTTCAGCCCTAATATTTAATTTCTTTATTTTGTTTCTACGGCTTTGAAAGATCTCAAAGCCCATTTGGCTCTTAATTTGTCAGCTAGCTTGATGGCTCATGCATATTAAGAGCACATCATCTGCCTTGGCAGCCAAATCCTAGTAGAGAGAGCAAATATAACTAGTTTCCTACCCTACAAAATTTTCTTACCTTGGGTCATATATAGTGTTGAGCGAGCATGCTCGACACTGCTCGGTACTCGCCCGAGCATCACGCTACTCGGGATGTTCGGCGAGCACCGAGCATTTCCGGGTTACTCGGGTGGGAGCTCGGGTCTCCGCCCTGCATGTTTGCCGCTCTTTACAGAGCCAATGAACATGCAGGGATTGCCAGCCAGTCACTGTAATGCCGCAGCCATGTTGTTTGTGGGCATTACAGTGATTGGCTGGCCGCACAGCGTCACCTCGAGTATTTAAAACTGGGCGCCGCCATCTTGGACACAGTCGCTCCGGATCAGACAGTGTAGGGACAGCGCTGCTGATTTAGGGAGAGATATATCCTGCAAAATAGTTAGTGTAGGGTCTGTAAAGGCTGCCAGATCAAACAAATAGTCCTTCTCAGGACTAATATCCATCCCAGATATCAGGCAGGCAGGCTGTATAGGAGACGCAGTGGTTATACCAGCAAACGCTGCACTACAGTCCTGTATGCTCCTGTTGCTGAAATTGCTGGACTTAGCTCCAGGTCTCGGGGGCCAGGAAAAATCCTTTTTTTTTCATCTAAATCCTCTTTTTTTTTTTTCCTCCTTCACACTGTACAAATACCTGTCTTATTAACCTTTTGGTGTCCCCCCCACCCCCCCTCAAAAAAAAATTTGTCTCTGATTTTTCAGACACAAATATATCTGTTGAAAATAGTCTGGTGTAGGCTAGAGAAATAGAAGTGTTGTTTTGCTGTTCCACGGTAAAAAATCTCTATTATCCTGTTTTTCGCATCTTTTGCCTTAAAAAAAAACAGTAGTGTCTCCTGACTGTTCAGACACAAAAATATATCTGTTGAAAATAGTCTGTTGTAGGCCCGACAAATCCAAGTGTGGTTTTGCAGTTCCACGGTTCAAACCTCTGTATTATACAGTTTTGGGCCATTTGTATCTAAAAAAAACAGTTTGAGTGTGTCGCTCACTGTTCAGCCGCAAATATATATATTTTAAAAAGTCTGGTATACACCAGTAAATTATAACTGTGGTTTTGCTGTTCCACGGTAAAAAATCTCTATTATCCTGCTTTTGGCATTTTTTGCCGTAAAAAAAACAACTAATAGTGTCTCCCTGATTTTTCAGACACAAATATATCTGTTGAAAATAGTCTGGTGTAGGCCCGAGAAATACAAGTGTGGTTTTGCAGTTCCACGGGTCAAATCTCTGTATTATCCACTTTTGGGCCATTTTTACCTAAAAAAAAACAGTTTGAGTGTGTCGCTCACTGTTCAGCCGCAAATATATCTGACGTGCCCCCTGGGCCGTGTGTGGGGGAATACCCGGAGCCGGGTCTCTGTGTAATGTCAGGGGTTGTAGTCTCCGTGGCGGCGACTCGGTCCCGTGGCTCAGGGTGGTCAAACCAGTGGCGGATCTGTTTATTTGGTTTTTAATGTTGAAATGTCCGACTACGCCACCCGTGGATTGCGGTCACTGAGAACCGCCGCTGCGAGGCAGACCGCTGAGGCTGATGTTGTGTGCGCAGCAGAGGGTAGTATAACTCCCCACGGGAGGGGTATAGCCTCAGGGCAGTGAGTGCAGATGGTGGGGGTGATGGTGCGCGGGAGCAACAGTAATGACTAAGTCCAGTGATGCAGTCCAGGGTCTTTACTCACAGTTTTACACTCCAAGCCACTTCTGCAGGTAATGGCTGCCCACGTCGTACTGTGCTCACCAGGTGAGGGGCTCAGCCAACTCCCAGGTACCTTTGAAATGCTTTTCAGGACCCCCTTCGTGTGTCCTTTCTCTGGCCCGTCGTACCCCACAATTGACCACGTTTCTGTCCAGCTGCCTCGGGCCTTGGCGGGCAAACGTATGTTCCATTTCCCTGAGTCCTATATGGTGCCTTCCTAACGGGTGTAGTGAGGGGCCGTAACGCGTGCAATGCCACGGCCTCCGGTTACTAGCTGAAGGTAGTTGCTCTCCTCCACTAGATGAGGGATCCGGTTCCTTTTCTTGGCCTGACCCCCCTACTCTCTTAGCGGCGGGCGTACGGTGGTGACTGGCCGGTCCGCACCCCTGGGATCCCTTCACTCCACTCCTGGAGCCTCCTCCGTTCCTCTCCTCTCCTTTTCTTCTCCTCCTGGCCCAGGCCTTGTGACTTGGCCTGTCCGCGGAGCAGAGCTCGTACAAAGCCCCTGCTCCCAGTCTCCTTCTCTCTCTGCTCTCTCACCTATCCCTTTGACTCCAAGATGGTGCCCACCTTATATACTCCTCTTTCCAGTGCACCCTGGATCTACTCTCCCCACCCACACACTACCGGGTTCCCCCTTTCTAGGTGTTCCCTCCCCCCCACTCCAGCCAGGGACAGGGGCAGTTGTGCTCACTCTTGGGAGCATTGTCGTCCTGCCCCCCGGAAATGTGGTGTAGTGCATGTGGGTGTTAGGGTCCTGAGCCACACTCCATCCTTACCTGGAAGTGAGATATCACACCTCTGGGTGAGATGCAATACCTGTGTAGCGACCGAACCCTCGGGGCGCTACATATCTATTTAAAATTTTCTGGTATACCCCAGTAAACAATAACTGTGGTTTTGCCATTCCACTGTAAAAAATCTCTATTATTCAGCTTTTGGTATTTTTTCCGTAAAGAAAAACAGTAATAGTTTCTTCCTGATTGTTCAGATTGTTTAAAAGAGTCGGGTGTAGGCCAGAGAAATAGAACTGTGGTTTTCCTCTTCCACGGTTCTAATCTACTTTTTATTACCCTTTTTCCATTGATAGTGCGAGTGTAAGCTATTTTACTTCCTTTACAATGGGCAAGGCGCGTGGCAAGGGACGGGGAACTGGACCTTCTGGTGATGGTGCGTGCAGAGGACGGGGCCGTGGCCAAGGTGAAAATGTGCCACAACCAACAGCCACATCTTCTCGCTCCCACTTCTTCACCGAATTACTAGGGAAGCACAGAACAACACCAGTATTGCAAACTGATTAGTGTGAACAGGTTATTAATTGGATAGCAGATAATACTTCCAGTTACCTGGACACCACCACCTCCGGTCTGTCTTCCACATGGTCAACTCTTAGTAGCCGTGAGTCTCGACCGCATACTCCTCCTCACCCTGATGCTCCTTTCTCCCACCTCCCACCATGCCGAGTGTCGTCAGACAGCAACTGATCCCACACTTGGACACTCTGAAGAGCTGTCCACTGGTCCATTTCAAGATTTGTGCCCCTCGCCTGCTCCGCTTGAAGTGGTGGAAGAGGAGATCCCATGTAGCAATGCCCAAATATTTGAACAGCCACGGCCACAGGAAGTCGACGCTGGCAATTTGTCACAAGAGGTGGACGATGACGAGACAAAATTGCCAGGAAGAGACGAGGAGGATCGTAGTGCGCAAGTGGAAGAGGAGGAGTTGGTGGATGATCTAGTAACTGACCCAACGTGGCAGTAGGACATGCAGAGCGAGGCCAGCAGCACACAGAGTGAGAGAGTACCCCAACAGGCAGGAAGAAGCAGTGTGGTGGCCGCACACAGAAGGCGGGCAACAGTTCCCCGTAACACCAACACGAGGGACGTTGCCAGTACAACCTGTAGGTCTTCCAGAGTCTGGAATTTTTTTAAAGACTCTGCTGATAACCCCAAAAAAGCAATTTGTACCACCTGCCATGCCAGCATCAGCAGGGGTGACAAAGCTACCAGCCTGAACACCACCAGCATGATCAGGCACATGGCAGCAAAGCACCCGACTTTGTGGGGCGAACCCCAGGGTCCACGACCAGTGTCAGCAGGTGTCACCACTGCTTCTTCCGCTGTTGTGCGTGCAATAGAACCCCCTGTTGTGTGTGCAAGGCAATCCCCTGTCCATATTGTATGCAAAGATGCCCCTTCCTCTCAGTCTTCACTTGTTATGGCAGTTTCTCAAGAAACAGCATCAACGTCCACGTCCCACCGCAGCGTTCAATTGTCCATATCCCAGACCTTTGAGCGAAAGCGGAAATTCGCAGCTAACGCCCAACAGGCCACAGTCCTAAATTCGCACATTTCACGACTGCTTGCGTTGGAAATGCTGCCTTTTAGGCTGGTGGAGACGGAATCCTTCCGCAACCTTATGGCAGTGGCCGTCCCTCGGTACTCGGTCCCCAGCCGACACTATTTTGCCCGGTGTGCCATCCTCGCACTACACAAGCACGTGTCCCAAAGCATCTGCCGTGCCCTCAACAACGCAGTTACTGGGAGAGTCCACCTGACAACGGACACGTGGACAAGTGCTTGTGGCCAGGGACGGTACATCTCCCTGACGGCACACTGGGTAAACATAGTGGAAGCCGGGACCCAGTCGGACCTTGGGACGGAACACATCCTCCCCACACCGAGGATTGCGGGCCCTATGTCAGTCAGAGTTGCCCCCACAGTGTACAGCTCCTGCGCATCATCATCCTCCTCCTCCTCATGTTCAGCCTCGATCTCAGATATCACCACATCAGTTACAAGCTGGAAGCACTGCAGTACTGCCACCGCCAAGCGGCAATAGGCTGTGCTGAAACTCATAAGCTTAGGTGAGAAACCTCACACTGCTTGTGAGTTGTGGACAGCTGTGAAAGAGCAGTCAGATCTGTGGCTGAGACCGCTGAACCTACATCCAGGCATGGTCGTATGTGACAATGGCCGTAACCTGTTGGCGGCTCTGAGGCGAGGCGAGATCACACACGTACCATGCCTGGCTCATGTGCTGAACCTCGTGGTTCAGCGGTTTCTTAAATCGTACCCCGAGTTGCCAGATCTGCTCTTCAAAGTACGCCGCCTGTCAGCTCATTTTCGCAAGTCGGCTACAGCTTCCGCGGCCCTTGCTGTGTTGCAGCAGCGTTTGCAGCTTCTGGCACACCGACTGGTGTGTGATGTCCCCACACGTTGGAACTCTACTCTCCACATGTTGCAAAGGATTTGTGAGCAGAAGAGAGCAGTTGTGGAGTACCGGCTGCAACAAGGCTGTCGATATTCAGGTCAGACTCCACACATAAGATCTCAGGAGTGGAACCGGATGTCTGACGTATGTACCATCTTGACAAACTTTGAGGAGTCCACCAAGATGGTGAGTGGCGATGACGCCATCATTAGCGTCAGCATTCCACTTGTCTGTCTTTTGCAACGCTCTCTGAAGAGAATTATAGAGGAGGCATTGCAGCCAGAGTATGATGAGATGGATCAAGAAGCCGTAGCAGTCGATTACACACAGCCCAGCGTCATCTCATCCCAACGGGCATTGGGGGACAATGAGGGAGAGGAGGAGGAGGAGAAAGAACAGGAGCTTGTATCATGCGCTGTAGACAGTAGCACCTGTACAACTGTCATACCGTCGGTTCAGCGTGGGTGGCCTGAGGACAGGGGGCAGGAGGAGGAGGAGGAGAGCATGGTCAGTTGTCATCTTGGTGAGGACTCGGAAGTCTTGCCCGTTACCAGTCTCGCACGCATGGCTGACTTTATGTTGCGCTGCCTTAACTGTGACCCTCGCGTTGTCAAAATGTTGGGTGACAGTCATTACTGGTTGGTGACACTTTTAGACCCCCGCTACAAGGAGAACGTTCACTCTCTTATTCCTGAGGTGGAGAGGTCTACAAAAATGGGGCAGTACCAGAAGGCCCTTGCTGCAGAACTGTTAAAAAAAAATTCCCATCTGAACACGCTAGCGGCAGAGGTCACAGTTCGTTGACCAACCAAGGCGTACAAGCGAGAAAGAGGCAACTCCAATCCAGCAGAGGCAGGGGAACACTGTCAACGTTCTGGGACAGTTTTCTGAGACCCGCCCAGCTTACAGGCCCTGAGGCGCGGGGTACTCTCACAAAGAGTGGAAAGTTTCAAAAGATGGTGAGGGAGTACCTTGCCAACCGTACCAGCGTCCTCCGCGATTCCTCTGTGCCTTTTAATTATTGGGTATCCAAGCTGGACACTTGGAATGAACTCGCTCTGTATGCCTTGGAGGTCCTGGCCTGCCCTGCCGCTAGCGTGTTATCGGAGCGTGTTTTTAGTGCCGCTGGGGGAATTATAACTGATAAGCGCACTCGCCTGTCAACTGACAATGCTGACAAGCTGACCCTTATCAAAATGAACAAGGGCTGGATTGGGCCAGACTTCTCATCACCACCAAATGACAGCAGAGTAACATAAAGTCAAATCCACTGTGTTATTTCGGGAGGTGCATTCACATGCACCGCTTCACACCCACACATGGGTATACGCTTCCTCATTTCGGCTGTTTTATGTTCTTCTCCTTATCCTCAGCCTCCACCACCACTATACCACCAGGGTGACTGTGGTCCGTGTTGCCATTATTGAAAGTTCCTCCGTCCTTATTTTTGTCAGCTTTTGCTTGGAAGGCATAAGCAAAGACTGTGGGAGACCCACTTCCCAATAATGGGAATAATATTTTTAAGATGCTGTACAGTATGGCTCTTGTAAGGGGCATTAAAAGTGTCTTGTTAAGCTACTGCGACCTCCACCACTTTTCCGAGGGGCATTAAAAACGTCTTGTTAAGCTACTGGGACCTCCACCACTTTTCCGAGGAGCATTAAAACCATCTTGTTAAGCTACTGGGACCTCCACGTCTCTTCCAAGGGGCATTCAAACCGTCTTGTTAAGCTACTGGGACCTCCACGTCTCTTCTGAGGGGCATTAAAAGTGTCTTGTTAAGCTACTGTGACCTCCACCACTTTTCCGAGGGGCATTAAAACCGTCTTGTTAAGCTACTGGGACCTCCACGTCTCTTCCAAGTGGCATTCAATCCATCTTGGTAAGCTACTGGGACCTCCACGTCTCTTCCAAGGGGCATTCAAACCGTCTTGTTAAGCTACTGGGTCCTCCACCACTTTTCCGAGGGGCATTAAAACCGTCTTGTTAAGCTACTGGGACCTCCACATCTCTTCCAAGGGGCATTCAAACCGTCTTGTTAAGCTACTGCGACCTCCACCACTTTTCCAAGGGGCATTAAAACCATCTTGTTAAGCTACTGGGACCTCCACGTCTCTACTGAGGGGCATTAAAAGTCTCTTGTTAAGCTACTGTGACCTCCACCACTTTTCTGAGGGGCATTAAAACCGTCTTGTTAAGCTACTGAGACCTCCACGTCTCTTCCAAGGGGCATTAAAACCGTCTTGTTAAGCTACTGGGACCTCCACCACTTTTCCAAGGGGCATTAAAACCGTCTTGTTAAGCTACTGGGACCTCCACGTCTCTTCTGAGGGGCATTAAAAGCGTCTTGTTAAACCACTCTGAACTCCACAGCTCTTCCAAGGGGCATTGAAATGTTGTTTTTAATTAACTCTAACCTCCACAACTCTTCGAACGGGCATTGCATTTCCTCCTAATTTTTGGCAGCTTTTGCTTGGAAGGCATAAGCAAATACTATGGGAGACCCAGTCCCCAATAATGGGAATAATGTTTGCAGGGGCGTACATAGAAATCATGGGGCCCCATAGCAAAAGTCCAAATTGGGCACCCCCCCCATAAAAAATAATAATAAATTCTGCAGTGTAAGTAGAATCGCAGTATATAGGCGCTTTCACAAAGGGCATAGCTCAACTTTTGAAGACAGGGAAATGAACATGTCTTGTGGCATGTACATAGTGAATGTGCCCATACTGAAATCCTTTAGTGTTCTCATCCCTTTTTATCGCCCTATTGATTTAAATACAACAAAACATGCATCCAACACACAGTATTATACCCCCCTACAGTAAATTCCCCTACTGTAACACCCACACACACAGTATGATGACTCCATAGTCCCCCCAGTAAGGTATGATGCCCTCACAAACACCCACACAGCATGATGGCCCACCATATACCCACACTGTATGATGGCTCCCTAGCCACCCCCCTCCCTCACACAGTATTATGGTTCCCAAGAAGTATGATGATCCCCACAGACCCACATTGTATGATGGCCCTCACAGCTGCCCACACAGTATAATGGCCCACAGGTCCTCCACTGTATCATGGTCTCCACGGGACCTCCATACAATATGATGAAAGTACCCACAGTATAATGGCCTGCACAGGTACCCCACACACAGTAATGTTGGCCCCCACAGTAGTCCTCACCACAATATGATGGTCACCACAAGCCCTCCACACCGTATGATGACCCCACAGTAGGCGCCTCCACAGTATAAGGCTCCACAACCCCCTACAAGTCCTGACTGATAAAAAAATATATAAAAATTAATCACCTACCCCTGTTTCCCCAATGAGCTGCTCTATGCACCGTGTGAACGGAGGCGATGCACAGCAGACGTGATATAGTGACATCATGCTTGGTGCGCTGAGACACAGACTCATGGCTGAATGGTACAGCAGGGAGCATTTAAGCATCTGGTCTCCTAAAGAGCTCAAAAGTGGCCATATGATCTGCCGCTATTAGTGGTATGCCACTGGTACTATAGTAAGAGCTATTTTACACAGTGACATTCTTATGTACATACAGTACAGACCAAAAGTTTGGACACACCTTATCATTTAAAGATTTTTCTGTATTTTCATGACTTTGAAAATTGTACATTCACACTGAAGGCATCAAAACTATGAAGTAACACATGTGGAATTATATACTTAACAAAAAAGTGTGAAACAACTGAAAATATGTCTTATATTCTAGGTTCTTCAAAGTAGCCACCTTTTGCTTTGATGACTGCTTTGCACACTCTTGGCATTCTCTTGATGAGCTTCAAGAGGTAGTCACTGGAAATGGTCTTCCAACAATCTTGAAGGAGTTCCCAGAGATGCTTAGCACTTGTTGGCCCTTTTGCCTTCACTCTGCGGTCCAGCTCACCCCAAACCATCTCGATTGGGTTCAGGTCTGGTGACTGGGGAGGCTAGGTCATCTGGCGTAGCACCCCATCACTCTCCTTCTTGGTCAAATAGCCTTTACACAGCCTGGAGGTGTGTTTGGGGTCATTGTCCTGTTGAAAAATAAATGATGGCCCAACTAAACGCAAACCGGATGGAATAGCATGCCGCTGCAAGATGCTGTGGTAGCCATGCTTGTTCAGTATGCCTTCAATTTTGAATAAATCTCCAACAGTGTCACCAGCAAAGCACCCCCACACCATCACACCTCCTCCTCCATGCACCAGGCATGTAGAGTCCATCCGTTCACCTTTTCTGCGTCGCACAAAGACACGGTGGTTGGAACCAAAGATTTCAAATTTGGACTCATCAGACCAAAGCACAGATTTCCACTGGTCTAATGGCCATTCCTTGTGTTCTTTAGCCCAAACAAGTCTCTTCTGCTCGTTGCCTGTCTTTAGCAGTGGTTTCCTAGCAGCTATTTTACCATGAAGGCCTGCTGCACAAAGTCTCCTCTTAACAGTTGTTGTAGAGATGTGTCTGCTGCTAGAACTCTGTGTGGCATTGACCTGGTCTCTAATCTGAGCTGCTGTTAACCTGCGATTTCTGAGGCTGGTGACTCGGATAAACTTATCCTCAGAAGCAGAGGTGACTCATGGTCTTCCTTTCCTGGGGCGGTCCTCATGTGAGCCAGTTTCTTTGTAGCGCTTGATGGTTTTTGCAACTGCACTTGGGGACACTTTCAAAGTTTTCCCAATTTTTTGGGCTGACTGACTTTCATTTCTTTAAGGAATGATGGCAACTCGTTATTCTTTACTTAGCTGCTTTTTTCTTGCCATAATACAAATTCTAACAGTCTATTCAGTAGGACTCTCAGCTGTGTATCCACCAGACTTCTGCAAAACACAACTGATGGTCCCAACCCCATTTATAAGACAAGAAATCCCACTTATTAAACCTGACAGGGCACACCTGTGAAGTGAAAACCATTTCTGGTGACTACCTCTTGAAGCTCATCAAGAGAATGCCAAGAGTGTGCAAAGCAATCATCAAAGCAAAAGGTGGCTACTTTGAAGAAACTAGAATATAAGACATATTTTCAGTTGTTTCACACTTTTTTGTTAAGTATATAATTCCACATGTGTTAATTCATAGTTTTGATGCCTTCAACGTGAATGTACAATTTTCATAGTCGTGAAAATACAGAAAAATCTTTAAATGAGAAGGTGTGTCCAAACTTTTGGTCTCTACTGTACATATATAGTGAAGTCCATATTACGTATAGAGCTTCACTTATAAAGACAACCTTTGTCCATTTGCCGAAATATCAACATCGTGGATGAAATCCCCTGATCAGAAACTGGGCTAACTTTAGGCTATGTTCACACGTTGCGTTTTTGCAGCGTTTTTTATGATAATTTTCTGCTGCGTTTTACAGTACCAGCAAAGTCTGAGATTTCAGAAATCTCATGCACACACTTTGTTTTTTTTTTCCTGACTGTTTTGTCAAAGAGCTGCGTATTTGCAAACAGCAGCATGTTACTTCTTTCAGCGTTTTTCACTCATAGAAAGCAACGGGTAGTGCAAAATTGCAGCAAAAACGCAGGTATCAAGTTTTGCTGTGTTTTTGGTGCAAAAACCTGAGGAAGTTGAATCGTGTTTCTTTTTATGCACTAAACTTTATCAGCATGCACAAGAAACAAATGTACCCTGACAAAAACGCAGAAAAAAACTCAGCAAAACTTGCTTTTTTGATACTGCTACTCTACTGCCAAGAGAGCAGGTTTTGCCTGCGGAAAAAAAATTAGCAAAAACACAATGTGTGAATATAGCCTTACGGGATTGTAACCTGTGAAGATTGTGCAAAGCGCATCTCTCTACACTCCACTGTGTTAGCACTCAGAACGTCAGTTGGCTGTGAAGAACAGACTGACCTGCCGAGAATCTGATCAAAAATATGGATGTGTGAATGAGGTCTTAGGCTGATGGGAGGGGATGAGTCAGATATGGAGACAGTCACCACCTCCAATAGTATATGATCTCCCATCAGCCTAAGGCCTCAATCACACGTGCATACGAGTGCTATCCATCGTCTTCAAGGATAGCACTCGTACCTGTGATAGTGACTCGCCCCTGGGCCGTGGGGTACTCAGGGCCGGGCCTCTGGATGCGGATGGGGAGTAGTAGTGGCGACCCGGTCCCGTGCTCAGGGTGTCAGGCTTAAAGGGGAACCGTCTTTTGATATATGTATGGGAAGTTCCAACTACGCCACCCGTGGATTGCGGTCAGGGATAACCGCCGCTGCAGTGCAGACCGCTGGGGCAGATGTAAGTGTGCAGCACTGAGTAGTATAACTCCCCACGGGAGGAGTGTAGCCCCAGGGCAGTGTAGGTGGATGATGGAGGGGATGATTCCCACCGCAATAGCCAGGAAACGGAGGCCTCTTAAATAGTTCAGGGTCTTTATTTGAACAGGTGAAATGACCCAAAAACAGTCCCGGCTAGGAGGGGGCCTGGATGTCTGAGAACAAGTGGGAAGCCCTTCTGGGCAGGGTGAGGGTGTAGGCCTACCGTGCTCTCTGCGCTCTTCCTGGCTATTTCCCTCCTCGTGGTGTAATAGCCCACGTTCCTGAGCTTGCCGTGTCTTCTCGCCCGTATGGCTTGCAACTTGGGTCCCTTTCTACTCTTGGCCTGGTGCAGCTCTGCTGGTCCCTTCTGCTGAGGCGGAACCTCCGGGCTTCTTAGGCCAAGGGACATACAATCCTCTGCGGTCTGGTTATTTGCTGTAGGACTTGGAATCCTAACAGCCTCGGACACCAAAGTCCGGTAGTTCTGTTTCTCTCTCAGCCAGGACAGGCTCACCTCGCCTTCCGTCCCTGGCTCGTGGCTCCTCTACTGCCACATGACCTCCTCAGCTACAGCTGAACTGACTCTCCCTTCTCTGGGACACCTCTCACTTCAGAGACAGGTCGTCCAGCTCTCCCTAACCCTGCCCCCAGATCCAGCTTTTATAGGGGCAGCCTGGTCCCCCTACTGGCCTGGGACAGGAGGTGCTGCATGCTAATGGTCCCTAACCAGGGAACCTCCCCCTTGCTCTCAGACACAGCTTTATTATACATTTGTGGCATCCAGGCCAGGGTGACACATTCCCCCCTAGTAAAACTTAGTACTCCGGGACTAAGCTTAAAACAAGAGTAATATGCATGACCATTAAAACATTATAAGGCAAGTAAAAGCAAACAACGCACAGGTTGAGTTCTTAAGGTCACAGTGTGGTCTGTGACCGGGTGTCCATTTCACCAACAACAACGGGGAGCTTTAACCAGGTGGGGGGTCTGCCGTAGCCCCAAGTCCTTGACAGTCCTTGTTCATTCCGTTGGTTAAGCTCACAATATATTTACAGGAAAGTCTCGGTTACTCACAGTCCATAACCTGTTAGTCCATGTATTAACTGAAATAAACTGAGAAAACGCGTAGTTACTGGTCATGCAATTACATTTTAAACAATTCAACATTTTGCAGGCTATTTACATTTGCAATCACACCCTACACTCTCCAGCGAGCTGGTATTTGCCCCTTAGTGCTCCGGGTTGACCTATGTAACTCACTGTCTAGTGGTGGTCTAACCTGGCTTTTCTCACTAGCGCTCGGGGTGCAGTCACTGGCTAGACTTACAGGCAGGGCAGGCAGCTGTCTGCGGGTCCTTTAGCTTACCGCAGGCATGGCAGGCTCACTGTCAGCAGAGGGTTGACTCTCCTGGGCTGCTGGTACAGGCTCTTCTGCCTCTGGGGCTGCTTGTTCTTCTTCTCCTTCCTGCTCTAGTGTAGGTTGTTGCTGAATTGGTTGCAGGAAATGCAGGACGGATACCACTATGGCATTGTTTATTCGAGTCCAGGACTGAGGGAACTCCCCAAGAACTGTGCTGATCATCTCTTCCTTGTCCTCTGCGGGTTCAAGGTCACTTTGATCCTCTTCTGCACTCTGTAGTTGCTCGGGGCACCTTTTTAGGTTGTCTCTGGAGATGGTACAAGTGGTTTCTCCTCCATCCTTGGTGATCACGCACACCTTCGGGTTGTCGTGATCAGACTGCAGTACTGTGTAGGATTCCCTTTCCCACTGGTCGTCCAGCTTGTGTAGCCTTCTCTTTCGCTTCAGGACCTACTCACCAGGTTCTAGGGGACCAGCAGGGGCGTCTTGGTTGAAGAGTCTCTCTTACCTTTCTCTCACCTGGGCCTGGCTCTTCTCCACACTCTCCTGTACCTTCTTGTACTGCAGTCGCCTTTCCGTATCCCAGTCCGCATCTGGGGAGGTGTCCTCGGGTGTTAGGACTCCCATCTCCAGGTCTATGGGCAGCTTACCTGGTCTGGCTCGCATCAGGTAAGCCGGGGTACAGTTGGTAGCATTCACCGGGATATGGTTGTATAAGTCTATCAGGTCTGGCAGTTTTTCTGGCCACAGGCTGCGTTCCTCCAGGGGCAACGTCTTCAGGAGATCAATGACTATATTGTTCATTTTTTCACACATCCCGTTGGTTTGTGGGTCGTAAGGCGTTGTCCGAATCTTCTTACAGCCATAGAGGTTGCAGAACTCTTGGAAGATTTCAGCCTCGAACGCTGGACCCTGGTCTGTCAGGACCTGTTCCGGATACCCGTGTGGGCGGCAGAAGTATTGCTGGAAGGCTCTGGCTGCCGTTTGAGCTGTCAAGTCTTTTATAGGGACCACCACTAGAAATCGGGAATAGTGGTCTACGATTGTCAGGGCATGAACGTATCCTGAACGGCTTGGAGCCAATTTGACGTGGTCCAGAGCTACCAGCTCAAGAGGCTGCTTGGTGACGATGGGCCTCAAGGGTGTCTTCTGGCTGGTGCGGTCCTTCCTCCTTAGATTACAAGGGCCACAGTCTCTGCACCACTTCTCTACAGCCCCTCTCATGCCGATCCAGAAGAACCGTCCTCTTAGCAGGAACTCCAGTTTCTTCCAGCCGAAGTGCCCCGCTCTGTCATGGTAAGCCTCCAGGACCATAGCTGCATCTCGCC
Source organism: Phyllobates terribilis (assembly GCF_046119375.1). Lineage (NCBI taxonomy): Eukaryota > Metazoa > Chordata > Amphibia > Anura > Dendrobatidae > Phyllobates > Phyllobates terribilis. The sequence goes on along the minus strand of NW_027362971.1, from coordinate 1,461,048 downwards.
TTGGGACCACGACTTGCCAGGTCAGCTCGTGCGTCCGGTGGTTGACGAGTCTTCTGCACAGCTTACCTTCATAGAGGAACAGCCTGCTCTTCTCTTTCCATAGCTGCTTGGCTTCCTCTGGAGCATCCGGATCTAGACGGGCGTCTTCCCGGATCAGCAGGTCTTTCACCATGCGGATTGCAGGGTCACTATCTTGGGTCTCGGCCCAACTGTAGTGAGGTAGGGGATTGATCATGATGGTTGTTAAGTCTTCCTCCTTCACGTGGTGGGAGTATTGAGTGGCTCCATACCGGTGAAACGCAGGGAGTTCTACCTCCTCCAGCTCTTCTGGGTCTTCGCCTCCATCAGATAAGTGAGGCATTCTTGATAGGGCGTCAGCGTTGGCATTGGTTCTGCCTGCCCGGTACTTGATCGTGAAGTCATAATTCGAGAGCCGCGCCATCCACCGCTGCTCTAGGGCACCTAGTCTTGCATTGTCCAGGTGTGTCAACGGGTTGTTGTCCGCGTACACGGTGAACTTTGCCGGAGGCCAGGTAATGCTTAAACCGTTCTGTGACGGCCCACACCACTGCCAAGAATTCTAGCTTGAAGGAGCTGTAATTCTCCGGGTTTCTTTCAGTGGGCCTCAGCTTCCGGCTGGCATACGCGATCACCCTTTCTCTGCCATGTTGGTTTTCTGACAGTACGGCTCCCAGCCCCACATTACTGGAGTCTGTGTGGAGGATAAAAGGCTGGCCATAATCGCGGTAGGCCAGGATCTCATCCCCCATGAGGGCCATCTTCAACTGGCAGAAGGACTCCTCTTCCGGCTTGTCCCACTTGAAGGGTGGATTTTGACTTCTGGATTTGGATTGACCTATCAGGAGGTCCTGCACTCGAGCTGCCATCTTAGTGAACCCTGGGATGAACCTTCGGTAGTAGCCTATCAACCCGAGGAACTGCCTCACTTCTTTGATGTTTGAGGGGCTTGGCCAGCTCTTGATTACTGTGACCTTGTCAGGGTCGGGGGCTACTCCTTCTGCACTCACCACGTGCCCTAGGTACTGGACCTTCGGTTTCAACAGGTGACACTTTGATGGTTTCACCTTCAGGCCATAGTCTGCCAGGGCTTCGAACACCTCTGCCAGGTGTTTTAGGTGGTCCTCGTAGGTCTTCGAATAGACGATCACGTCGTCCAGGTAAAGTAGGACCGTCTCGAAGTTTCGGTGCCCTAGACAGCATTCCATCAGCCTCTGGAAGGTCCCTGGTGCGTTGCAGAGCCCGAAGGGCATACAGTTGAATTCGCTCAATCCCATCGGGGTGGTGAAGGTGGTCTTCTCCTTGTCAGCCTCTGCCACAGGAACCTGCCAGTACCGGCTAGTAAGGTCCAAAGTAGAGAAGAAGTTAGCTGATTTTAGGGCTGCCAAAGACTCCTCTATCCTAGGTAACGGATACACGTCTTTATGGGTGATACGGTTGATTTGTCTATAGTCCACGCACATTCTCATGGTATCGTCTTTCTTTTTTACCAGAACGAAGGGGACTGCCCAGGGGCTACAGCTATCTCTAATGACCCCAGCTTCTTTCATTTCTCTCAGCATGCCCTTTGCGTTCTGATAATGTGCAGGGGGTACAGGTCTGTGCCTCTCTTTTATTGGTGGGTGGCTCCCCGTGGGGATGTGGTGTTCCACTCCCTTTACTCTGCCGAAGTCTAGCGGGTGCTTACTAAAGATTCTCTCGCACTCCTGTACCACCCGGTAGACTCCTTGTTTTTGGTGCAGGGGAGTGGAGTCAGCACCCACATGGAGTTTCTGGCACCAATCCTCCTTTTGTTTCTGGGAGCCATTACCCTCCGCCTGAGGAGATGGAGGCAAAGGCTCCACGGCCCTGATAGCTTTGTGTTTGACAGCAAACAGTTTGGCAAGTGTAGCGTACCTGGGTAAGTGTACCTCCCTCTCCCCAATGTTGAGAATGCGAACGGGCACCCTCCCATGACGGACATCAACCACCCCCCGGGCTGTCAAAATGGTGGGCCTGCTGTTTGAGTACACGGGTTCTACCATGGCTTGGTAGTCTCTGCCTCTCAACCCGACTGCAGTCCGACACCAGATCATCATTTCACTTTTGGGAGGCATGGAAATGGGGAATGGGTCACTCATTCTTACGCTACCGATCTTACGCTACCGATCTTACGCTACCGATCTCACCACCAGACAGTTCTACCTGCTGCCGTCTCATCAGAGCCTTTATCTCTTTGTTGAGGACTCTCTGTTGGCTGGAACTAGCATTCACCGCCACCTGCTGTAAAATTACAATTATCTCTGAAAGACAATTTTCAATCACGTTAGTACTCACAGTTATTTTAGGGTGACTTTCACGACGGTCAATGTCCACAACAATCAGCCCCTGTGCCGACAGTTCAACTTTACCAATCTTAATGGTCATCTCTTTGAACCCCATCTGCGGCACGGGCAAGCCATTACTGGCGATGATGCTCAAGTCATTGTCTGGATACCGTGTTATATCAGCATCAGTCCAATGCTGCTTAAAAAGTACATAAGGGATAGCAGTTACTTGCGACCCGGTATCCAGCAAGGCACTCATGGGAATACCATCCAGCACCACGGGTAAAACCGGGTGCCCCCCGACGTACTTATTACGCCAATTGTAAGGGCCTGGTGATCTTATGCCTGGGGGTTGGCCTTCTGCCCCAGGTTTGACCCGTTTGAATTACAGTACCTGGAAATGTGTCCAGGCTGGCTGCATCGACGGCAAATGGGTTGTCCATCCTCTGCGTAGCGGTCTGTGGGCCTCCCTCGGAACGACAGGGTCCTCCTCTGTCGACGCCACGGGACATCCCCCGGACTTGAAGCCAACTCGATGGGTCTTGACGGGTCCACTTGTAACGCCTGGACGGTCCTGGTCAACGCCGCGACGCTCCTGGTCAGCTCCTGGACTTGGTGGTGCACATCTTTCGACGGGGCTTGGTTCAGGGCGTGTGCATCGGCCCCCACAGAGTCCATAGAAGAGGGCTCCGCCTCCTGGTGGTAGGTGAGAGCAGGGCGCCGGGGGTTTATAGCGCCACTTGGTGCAGGTTCACGGAGCACCCTTATGGCCCTGTCCTTGAATTGGGCAAAGGTTTGACCAGGGTTTTGAAAGAACATGAGGCGCAGCTGGGTTCTGTGGGCACTAGACAGCAGACCTTCTATGAATTGTTCTGTTAGTAGCTTATCCGTATCCTGCACGCTGCCAGGGTCAGCTTGTTTGATGGCTCTCAAGGCTTCCTGCAAATTTAGGGCATAGTCTCTGATGCTGTGCTGTGCCCGCTGTTTACAGCCATAGAACCGCTGTAGCGTCGGCGTCCCTGCCTCCTGCTAGGCAGGGACGCTGTTTCCCTCACCTCTCCGCTCCGAGCCCGGCGTCTTCCTCCCGCTCTGCTGGCAGCTCGCGCCATCCTAAGGAGTCCCCGGCCAATGGCCGGAGGACTTCACCATATATAAGGCACCTCCTCCAAAATGGAGGTGCCCGAGCAATGTTGTTGCACTGTTCACTACTCTGCTTCAGCCCTCAGGTCCCGTTTCCAGTTACCTGCCAGTTACCTGCCAGTTTCCTGCCAGTTTGCTGTCTGATTCCTGCCTGTTATCCGCTTACCTGCTTGCTAGCCTGAGGTCCGATGGTCTGCCTTCCGACATCTGTCAGTCTGTCTATGGACCAGCTTGCCCGCTCACCTGGGAGCGCTCACCTGCTACCTGTCTGCTAGCCTACCTGGAGGCTCCTCCATCACGTGCTGTGACCACCTGCCAGTCCAGAGACTCTTGCCCGCTCACCTGGGAGCGCTCATCTGCTACCTGCCTGTTAGCCTACCTGGAGGCTCCGCCGTCACGTGCTGTGACCACCTGCCAGTCCAGAGACTCTTGCCCGCTCACCTGGGAGCGCTCAACTGCTACCTGCCTGTTAGCCTACCTGGAGGCTCCGCCGTCACGTGCTGTGACCACCTGCCAGTCCAGAGACTCTTGCCCGCTCACCTGGGAGCGCTCATCTGCTACCTGCCTGTTAGCCTACCTGGAGGCTCCGCCGTCACATGCTGTGACCACCTGCTTATCCAGAGACTCTCGCCTGCTCACCTGGGAGCACACATCTGCCATCTGCCTGCTAGCCTACCTGGAGGCTCAGCCGTCACAGGTCGTACCTACCCTTTACCCAGAGACTGTCCCGGTCACTTGCCGTGACCTCCTGCCCGTTTACCCAGAGACTGTCCCGGTCACTTGCCGTGACCTCCTGCCCGTTCACCCAGAGACTGCCCCGGTCACTTGCTGTGACCTCCTGCCCATTTACCCAGAGACTGTCCCGGTCACTTGCCCGTTTACCCAGAGACTGTCCCGGTCACCTGCTGTGACTACCTGCCTGTCTTTCCCGCTTCCTTACAAGGACCGCCCCCTTGTATAAGTTGCTCAGAGGTTCCGCCTCCCAGACCCGTTACAACCGCATTTTGATCTCTGCTGAGGTACGGGTGTCAAAGGTAATCCGCAGCCGGGTCAGAATGTCCCTTACAGTCCTTTTCTCCTCATCTGACCATGATTTCACTTCCCGCTGGGCTGCGCCGGTTAACTGCCCCGTCAGAATGCTCACCTTCTGTTCTTCTGTCAGGGGATAAACTTTAAATAGACTGTGTAGTCTTTCTTTAAAGTCAGTTAAGGTATGGGATTCCCCTGAGTATTGGGGCAGCCAGGCTGCTCCGGGGATGTAGGGCATGGAGAACGGCATCACCGCTGCTGCAGCCACGCTGGTGGTAGAAGGTCCCTCCGCGTCCGTCATCTTCCTCCCCCCCTAGTTAAGCGTGGCCTACCTTCCGTTGATCCTCTTCCGTAGGCCGCGGCTCCGCTGGTGCTGCTCCGGGCGAGGACCTTGCGTCGCATCCTGGTGATGTCAGCGTCGCTCTCTCTCCTTCCAGGACCTTGCGCAGCGTCGGTGCGTAGTGCGGGGCTTCGGGTCTCGCGCAGTTTGGACGTCCACGCCCCTCTTCTTCCCGCGCGGCGTGCTGAAGATGGCGTCCGATGGCGGGAACACGGCTGAAGATGGCGGGAAACGGCTCCGGATGGCGGGAAACCTCACTCAGGTAAGTACAAAGTCTTTTTCAGGCGCGCAATACCCGTTTGTGGCGGGTTGGTCACAATCCTGCCGACTACGCCAGAAAGCTGACTCGCCCCCTGGGCCGTGGGGTACTCAGGGCCGGGCCTCTGGATGCGGATGGGGAGTAGTAGTGGCGACCCGGTCCCGTGCTCAGGGTGTCAGGCTTAAAGGGGAACCGTCTTTTGATATATGTATGGGAAGTTCCGACTACGCCACCCGTGGATTGCGGTCAGGGATAACCGCCGCTGCAGTGCAGACCGCTGGGGCAGATGTAAGTGTGCAGCACTGAGTAGTATAACTCCCCACGGGAGGAGGGTAGCCCCAGGGCAGTGTAGGTGGATGATGGAGGGGATGATTCCCACCGCAATAGCCAGGAAACGGAGGCCTCTTAAACAGTTCAGGGTCTTTATTTGAACAGGTGAAATGACACAAAAACAGTCCCGGCTAGGAGGGGGCCTGGATGTCTGAGAACAAGTGGGAAGCCCTTCTGGGCAGGGTGAGGGTGTAGGCCTACCGTGCTCTCTGCGCTCTTCCTGGCTGTTTCCCTCCTCGTGGTGTAATAGCCCACGTTCCTGAGCTTGCCGTGTCTTCTCGCCCGTATGGCTTGCAACTTGGGTCCCTTTCTACTCTTGGCCTGGTGCAGCTCTGCTGGTCCCTTCTGCTGTGGCGGAACCTCTGGGCTTCTTAGGCCAAGGGACATACAATCCCCTGCGGTCTGGTTATTTGCTGTAGGACTTGGAATCCTAACAGCCTCGGACACCAAAGTCCGGTAGTTCTGTTTCTCTCTCAGCCAGGACAGGCTCACCTCGCCTTCCGTCCCTGGCTCGTGGCTCCTCTACTGCCACACGACCTCCTCAGCTACAGCTGAACTAACTCTCCCTTCTCTGGGACACCTCTCACTTCAGAGACAGGTCGTCCAGCTCTCCCTAACCCTGCCCCCAGTTCCAGCTTTTATAGGGGCAGCCTGCTCCCCCTACTGGCCTGGGACAGGAGGTGCTGCATGCTAATGGTCCCTAACCAGGGAACCTCCCCCTTGCTCTCAGACACAGCTTTATTAAACATTTGTGATATCCAGGCCAGGGTGACACAATAGTCTATGGGGCCATTCACATGTCCGTGATTTTAGAGACATGCCCGATTTTGATCCAAGGGTCAGATTACACTTGGCCATGCAAGGTCAATGGGTTTGTGAAAAAAAAAAAACGGACTGCACTCTGATGACATCTCAGTGCAGTCGATTTTCATGGTCTGTAAGAATGAAGAAGGTGGAGAATTGTTTTATTTTTTTATTTCTCCGGGTACGAGAACAACGGATGACACTCAGGTCACACTCTGATTAAAGTCTGATCAGAATAATCGGTCCATTTTTCTTGTATGTGGAAAAATCAGAAGTGTGAATGAGTCCCAAGGTTGTTTTTAAGTAGTAGTGGATCCTACCTGCCCTTTAAATTTGGTTAGTCCTATGAAAGAATGGTACGTCTTGTCGTTCTTGATGGGCTCCCATGAATTGGCCAATTTAAGCACCAAGTACCTTCATTTTCCATATCTCTACGCTTACAGAGGCGACTGTATTCTTTATTATGCAGTGATAGCAGCAGCGCCTGTTCACACTTATTTTATTCTGTCTGGAGGCGATATACTTACATAAACACAGAGGGGTTGTCCAAGTTTGGGATGAAAGTCTACAATCGCTCTATATGACTACGGTCATCTGAATCCTCACATCATACGCTGTCAAGATTCTTCGATGACAGTGGCAAGAACAGCCGGTCACGTCCAAGTATGTGTTTTGCATGTCTGTGGTCACGTGTCGATTAAACGTGCTCGGCCGCATTCAGTTCCCTTGTATTGATCGAGGACGAAGACGTCTAGTCAGAATGTGACTGGAAGAATGCAAATTGTTACAACCCTCTGTTTTTTTTTCCTTCCTGTGTTTTGCGGTCATGTGACAATTTGCCTTTATATTCCAGCTCCGCCCTTCTGGCTGTGCTGGACTTCAGTTTTTGACTGCTTCTCTAGCCAGGTGCTTCTGTGCCTATCTGGCAGCTCGCTTGGTCCTTCTGGGACCTTTAGTACCTTTTTGTCAGTTTGTATTTTTGTGTTCTGCAACTACTTCTCTGTTTAGGAGGTGTCCCATTTTTGTCCCAGTCCTTAGTACTTTTAGGGACTCCTCCCCTTATGCTATAGGTCTCCGTTCAGACTAGCTGAAGACTAAGGCGGGTCTGTTCGCTAGGAACAGGCAGCCCGCTACATCGTAGGGATTCAGCTTAGTCTTATTGTAGGGACAGCTTTCCCCTATCTTTCCTTAGTTCATGTTGCAGATCATAACACAAATCACATACTTGTGGTTGCATGACCGCCTGCACGCGATGTGTGTGTGACGCGCCCCCTGGGCCGTGGGGCACCCAGAGCCGGGCCTGTAGATGCTGGGGGTTGTAGTCACCGTGGCGGTAACCCGGTCCGTGACCCAGGGCGGTCAAACCAGGGTAGTCTATGTGTATCTGTTATATATAGTCCGACTACGCCACCTATGGAATGTGGTTATTGAGAACCCGCCGCTGCGGAGCAGTCCGCTGAAGCTGGTGGTATGTGCAGCAAGGTGATGTAACTCCCAACAGGAAGAGTGGAGCTTCAGGGCAGCGTGTATGGATGATGGTGGTGGTAGTGCAAGGTATCAGTAATGACAATACTGAGTCTTTGCAGTGCAGTCCCAGGGTCTTTACTGTTGGCAATTATATGGGCCCCAACGGGAGTACCGGCTAGTGATGAGTGCCTGATCAGTCTGGGAACAATCCTAGAGTCCTCCTGGCCAGGTGAAGTTGTAGGCCTGCCGTTCTGACTATACTCTTTGGCTATCCCGCTTATAGTCGTGTTGTAGCCCACGTCCCTGAGTGTAACGTGCTGCGCTCACCCATATGGCTGGCGACTCCTACCTTGTGTATTCCTCGCTCCTCTGTGGTGGTACGGGTCCTTTCGTGTGGCTGAGCCTCCGGGCTTCTGTTGGGCCAGGAGACCTGCAATCTCCTGCCCTGCGGTATCTGCTGCTGGGTATGTAATCCCCACAGCCTCGGACTCCGGCGTCCGGTCCTCTGTGGATACTATCCAGGACGAACTAACTCCAGCTCCAGTCCCAGGCTTTTTACTCCTTCGTGTTCTACTTGACTCCATACACTGAGCTCTAGACTCCGACTCAGACTGACTAACCGCGCCTCCAGATCCAGTTATATAGGGCAGGATCCTCCCCTTTCTGGTCTGGAGCAGGAGGTGTTGAATGTAATGTGTTCCTGACCAGGAAACTCCTGTTTTGCTCCCAGACACGGTATTACTACCACTGTGGCAACCAGACCCTCTGGGGTGCCACATGTGCTGTGAGGATTCAGAAGTCTGCAGTCATAGAGTGATTGCAGACTTTCATCTCAAGCCTGGACAACCCTTTAAAAGGGTTGTCCACTACTTTGACATTGATGCCCTGTCCTTAGGATAGGGCATCAATGTATGATCGGCCGGGGTCCCACACGTGGCATCCCTGCCGGTCAGCTGTTATCGTGCCGGTGGCCACCGGCCAGAAGTCCTTGCCTGTGGTGCCTGGCCGTCAAGTTGTAGTGGCGGCCGCTTGTAACTGTATATCCGCCTCCTATTCAATTGAATGGGAGGCGGATGTGCAGTTACGAGCGGCGGCCACTACAGATGGATGGCCAAGCACCGCAGATAAGGACTTGTGGTCGCTGCCCCCGGCACAATAACAGCTGATCGATGGGGGTAGGGTGTCCGGGACCCCGGCCGATCATACATTGATGCCCTATCCTATGGATAGGGCATCAATGTCAAAGTAGTGGATAACTTCTTTAAGAGTACATTCCCACTTTCAGGATTTGTTGCGATTTTCACGCTGCAGAATTTTTGTACACATGCGGATCTTCCTCATCTAAGCAAGTCTATGAAGAAAGTCTACATGCGGACCCACAAGAGAAATCGACATGCTGGGGGTCTGAAGGACACGCCGCATCTCAGTTTCCGCTGGTGATCCGCAGGTGCACAGAGATGCATAGTGGACATGGGATTTCTAGAAAGAACATCCACTATGCTGTAACATCTGGCTGTTGCGGGTTTGACACTGCATAAATATGCAGCGTCAAAACCGCAGCAAATATTGAACGTGGGAACTTACCCTTAGGCTATGTGCCCACGATCCGGAGCCGCTGCGGGTTTAACGCTGCGTGTTTTTGAAGCGTCAAAGGAAAGTCTGCAGGTGAAAAAAAAATTGAGCCGCTCATTTGCAAATTGATAGCCGGCAGCTATTCCGCAGCATTGGGGGCGCAGGCTGGTACGCATTGTGCGCACATACAGGGTGGCTAGCTGCAGCAATACTAGTGATTAGTGATGGTCTGGGGTCAGATGTACTCACTCTGACAGCCATGTCCTTTGCTCTGCTGTGCACTCTGCAGCCTGTCCATTCCTCCTTCAGTTAATCCTTCACTAGGAGTGCATGATCTGCAGTGCAGATAAATGTGTGTAAAGAAGTAATTTAAACAATTTATTAATAGGCTTCCATTGTCACAGATGTCCTAATGTTTAGCTCAACCCTCTGGTCCCAGGTTCAGGATCTCTGTGGTGACTGACAGACACAAGACAGTGGCTTGGTGTGAGGGGCTTCCTGACTTTTTATATGTTTGCAGCCCTCCTCCCCAGTTACCCTAGATAGTTGGCAGAATTCCAAACACGACCCCTCCCCCCCTGCCTTAACACCCGCACATCCAAAACAGGACACAAGGTAAAAGAAACTCGTTTACATTTCACACTTACAGTACAGAGTGCTGCAGTGAGCCAGTCAGAGACTTACCCTGCAGCCAGGCCGGCTCCCTCTTCCTCCACTAGGCAGCTCTAATGATGATCGCTCATGCTGCTCAGCCTCAGCTCCTCTCTGCTGTGCACGCAGCGTAGCGATCTAGAGGGGCGTGTCTATGGACAGGACATCCGACACCGGGCCCCCTGAACACTCGGGCCCCATAGCAGTCGCGTGGTCTGCCTCTATGGACGGTACGCCACTGAATGTTTGTAATATGCTGTACTGCATGGCTCTTGTAAGGGGCATTGCAAGTTCCTCCGTCCTAATTTTTGGCAGCTTTTGCTTAGAAGGCATAAGCAAAGACTATGGGAGACACACTCCCCAATAATGGGAATAATGTTTTTAATATGCTGTACTGTATGGCTCTTGGAAGGGGCATTAAAAGCGTCTTGTTAAGCTACTGCGACCTCCACCACTTTTCCGAGGGGCATTAAAACCGTCTTGTTAAGCTACTGTGACCTCCACGTCTCTTCCAAGGGCATTGCATTTCCTCCTAATTTTAGTCAGCTTTTGCTTTTCAATGCAAAGGCGAAAACTAAGCGAGAACCACTCCCCAATAATGGGTAGAAGGTTTTTAGTACGCTGTAATCCACGTCTGTTTCAAGGGGCATTGCAGTTCCTCATAATTTTTGGAAAGCCTTCCATTCACTGCTTAGGCCAACAGTGTACAAGAGATCCAGTTGCTATAAATGGAAAAAACGGTTTAGTTAAGGCCCTCTGACCTCCATGTCATTTCCAAGGGGCATTGGAGTGCCTCAAAATTTTTGGTAGGCATTGCAATCACTGTATACCCTACAACTGTGTAGCCGAACCGCTCCTTTTGTTACAGAAACATATCCTACAAGACATATGTGGTTGACTGGCCTGATATTGATGTGAATTGTCCCTGTTCCTCCTGCTCTTTCTCCTTTGCCACCACCTCATCCATCACTCATCACCTGAAGCTTTGTTTTAACGGGAGTCATAGAACTGGGATAGTAGCAGGAAAACATCCAGCAATCCTCGGAGGAGGTAGGATATGCGCCAAAACGCTGACCACCTCAGGCCTAGCCGCTGCTACATACATGCGCTTGCATTCCAAGAAAACAAAGCAGATGCTAACTTGTATCATCATCATCATGGTCCTCACCTTGGCACTCTCAACTCCCCTGATGGAGAAGCCAGGGCCCACCGCAGGAGTCTGGTTCTCTGGTGGGCTCGTCCAATGCTGCCCTAAAGCAGGCCGGGCTAAGAAAAGTGTGTGGGGGGATGTTCCAAGGAGAAATAGGGGCGGCTGGGGACCGTTTATGGACACCCGGCCGCCGGGCGGCTGGGGACTGAGTATGGATTCCAGGCCGCCAACGCAGCCATGACGTGGTGGCCAGATTCCGCCTCCACATGCATAAAAGGCCCAATTTCAAGTGCAAGCAAGCAGTATGGTATTGCAGCCTGGGGGTGGGTGGGTGGTTGGCTGCATATTTGCGCTTGCATTGCAAGGAATGGGGGAGGTACAATTGAACACTGCCCTGGGACAAGAACTTGCACGGGGATAGTTGCAAGTCTGCATCTTCTGATGCGGCAAGGATGACTTCTGATGGGCACACTTATAGGCAGTGACCTGGGTGTCAGAGATGCTTCCAGGGGTCTTCCCCATGCTGTTCCCATGTCTTTTTAGCACTGTATGCATGTGTCACACAGCACATGGCCAGATAAGGTTGTAAAATGTTAGAATGACATTTCCCGGTGAATGCATTTGTCACGGTTGAAAGCAATACAAAAGTGCAAAAACGCATAAAAAATGCTACTTGTGAACATAGCCCAAGGTGTGGAGGAGTATTTTTTTTTTTGGTATTTATTTTACCTTATACACAAGTCTTTACCCTGGAAAGGAACTTCCTTAACATATTTCACAGGAAAGCAGTTTCAGTTTAGTTTTTGAACGTTTTATTGTGAGCCCTTAAAAGTGGCTTAATACCTCTGACCACGTTGTTGACAGCAGTGACCTGGGGGTCAGAAATGCTTCCTGGGGCGATCCCCATACTGTCCCCATGTCATTTGAGCACTGGCACTATCGTTTTGGGCACTTGTTAGGCTTTTAAAAGACTGCCTTAAAAATGCTTGGGTCTCCCATAGACTAACATTGGGCTCGTTGCTCGGGTCGAGCACCCGAGTATCACGGCGAGCTCGGCCCGAGCTTCGAGCACCCGAGCATTTTAGTGCTCGCTCAACACTAGTCATATAATGTCTATATATAAACTGTATGTGTATATACAGTGGGTGAAATAAGTATTGAACATGTCACCAATTTTCTAAGTAAATATATTTCTAAAGGTGCTATTGACATGGAATTCTCACCAGATGTCAGTAACAACCCATCCAATCCACACAGACAAAGAAATCAAACCATAGATGTCCATAAATTAAGTTATGTGTAATAATGAGAAATGACCTAGAGAAAAAGTATTAAACACGCATACTGAAATGTATTGATTACTTTATACAAAAGCCTTTATTGGTGATGAGACTCCTCCTGTATGGAGAAACTAGTCGCATGCATTGCTCAGGTGTGATTTTTATCCCATTCTTCCACTTAAACGCTCTTCAAATTTTGAAGGTCCTGTGGGCTCCTTCTATGAACTCTGAGCTTTATTCCTTCCATACATTTTCTATTGGATTCAGGTCCAGTGATTGGCTCGGCCATTCTAGCAGCTTTATTTTCTTTCTCTGACACCAGTTGAGAGTTTCCTTGACTGTATGTTTGGGATCATTGTCTTGCTGAAATATTCACCCACATGCCATCTTCATCATCCTGGTGGATGACAGCAGATTTTTCTCAGTACATTTGTCCATTCATCCTTCCTTCAAATATAGAAGATTTGCCAATTCCATATGCTGAAAAACAGCCCCACACCATGATGTTCTCACCTCCAAACTTCACTGTTGGTATAGTGTTTTTGGGCTGATAGGCAGTGCCTTTAGACCTCCATTATGGCAACAAGAGTGTTCAATTTTGGTCTCATCTGACCAGACTATATTCTCCCAGTATTTCACAGGCTTGTCTAAATGTTGTTGAGCAAACTTTAAGCACGCTTCACTATACTTTTTGTTCAGCAATCGAGTCTTGCGTGGTAAGCATGCACACAGGCCATGGAGGCTGAATACATCACTTTGTTTTCATTGAAACAATGGTACCTGCTGATTACAGTTATTTCTGTAGCTCTCCACAGGTGGTCCTTGGTTCTTGGACAATTCTTCTGATAATTTTTTTCACTCCTCTGTCTGAAATCTGGAACATTCAGTAGTTTAGAAATTCTTCTGTATCCAATGCCATCAGTATGTTTTACAACAATAAGGTTGTGAAAGTCTTGAGATGGCTCACTAGATTTACACATCATGAGATGTTTCTTGTGTGGCACCTTTGTAATAAGGCTATGTTCACACATTGCATTTTTTCAGCGTTTTTTTCTGCAGCAAAACCTGATCTCTTGGCACAAGGTTTGTTCAGGATTTTTCTTGCTTTTTTGCTTGTTTTTTGGTGCGTTTTTTTCACTGTCCTTTTTGTCTCAATATGTATGTACATAAAGTTCAGTGATACTTTAAATCTCATTCTGGTTTTGGCACAAAAACCACTGAAAAACCTGACGCCTGCGTTTTTGGTGCGTTCTCTCAGCATTTTTTTTCACTACCCATTACTTCCAATGGGTGAAAAATTGCTGAAAGAAGTGACATGCTCTATTCCACAAAAAAAAACATGCAAAGCACAAAATACTGATCAAATAAAAACCAATCTGTTTGCATGAGATTTCTGGAATCTCATAGACTTTGTTGGCACTGTAAAATGCAGCTGAAAATTTGCATAAAAAACGCTGAAAAACGCAATGTGTGAACATAGCCTTAGAACCCTTTTTATAGGCCATCAGTTGAACTTGCTGATTATTATTTTTCACTAAGTATCAGGATTGCTTTCCAATTATTGATAGATTTCAACTGGTGTCATGACTTTCCATGGCTTTTTGCACCACTCTTTTTTTCCTGTGTTAAATACTTTTTCCCTGTGTCAGTTCCCATTATTACACATAACTTAATTTAATTTATGGTCATCTATAGTGTGATTTATTTGCCTTTGTGTATTGGATGGGCTGTTACCGACATCTGGTGAGAATTTCATGTCAATAGCACCTATAGAAATAAATTTACTTCAAAGATTGGTGAACTGTTCAATACTTATTTAACCCACTGTATATGTCTGTGTTTGTGTGTGTGTGTGTGTATATAATATATGTATGTATGTGTATCATAATCTGTGTGTAGATAGGTATGTATGTGTATCTGTGTCCATGTGGCCCCTACAAGTGTTTCCACTGATTCCTTACTGTGTGTTAGGTCTTTTCTTTGCTGATTTTTATAATCTTTATTACCTAATTTGTGCAATTTGCCTTTTTCTCCCTGTTTTTTGTGTTTTTTCCAATACGCACAAAGGAAATACACATGTTTTTTTTATACATATGCTTAATTGCAATAATTTTCTGGGAGAAATACTTCATTTTCTGGAACAATTTCAAGGGTGCCAACACTTTCGGCCATGACTGTATATATACATACAGTATGTATGTATTTAAAAAAAAAAAAATTGCCTATAGCCACAAACCATATCTTATCAGCCTATAAATAACATTTATTTAAGCACGAACAATCCACAGGAAAGCTGAGCAAAGACAAATATTAAATCAATCACTTTATTAGGTCATAAGGATTATAAACTCAGCAAAGTGTCATTTTTGGGCATAAAAGTAGTTGCATCAAAATCAGCAAAGAAAAGACGTATCACACAGTAAGGAATCAGTGGACACACCTGGACACAGTATGTGAAAATACCCTGCATAATTACAGCATTCCTGGAAGAACTGTTGTGTGCTCAGCATAAGGCCTCATTCACACAGCAGTTTTTCACAGCTATAATGGGGCCATTCACATGTATGCAAAATAGCGGCGACTTGTCTGATATCCATATGTATCAAAATCAGCAATGTAAGTCTATGGGTCTGTGAAAATATTGGACAGCACTAGGATGCCATCTGAGTGCTGTCCATTTTTCAAGGACTGATAAACATAAACTATTTTTTTTTATCTTTTTTTTTATGTTTATTTCTGAACCGAGAAAAACTGTTGAAACTTTGACCAAACTCTGAAGGTAAAAACTGACACTGACCAAACTCGGGTGACTCTGATTAAAAACATTGATGAAACTGGGACCCATTTTCTCGTACAAGAAAAATCACTGACGTGTGAATGAGGACGAAGTTAATTCGATAGGTACATAGAAGTAAATACATCCAAAAGAAAGATATCAAAGAGAATAAATGGAAGGATTGTGGTAGTGATGATAAAGTGGAAAGTTTGGCGTGGAGTGGAAGCCCTTACCTCTTGTGCCCCTGTATGGCTGCACCAATGATCTTTCCGCCCCTGGTCTGCAGATATTCATGAATACGATTCTAGCTCCTCTCCCATAAATACCTTTGATAAATAAGGCCAGGTTCCAAATTCTGTTTGCACAAACAAAATTCTTGTGCAAAATGTATCTGTTTCATTACTGATGTGAATAGGAGCAGAGGGGCCCCGCGGATTTATATGGGGTCTGTCTGGGTTCCGTTTTGTGTCAGCTTTTAGAACAGAAGAAAAAGCGCAGTGTGCAGAAGTTTTTTTTATTTTTTTTATTCGATTTTAAAAAATTGACCCCCGGCGGAAGTCAGACGGACCCCATAATAATACATGGGACCCCTCTGCATTAGTTATCGCTATGGATCCAAAAAGATTGGGCTACTGGATTTTGACATGTCTAATCCTCTTGTTCTCGTTGGAGATAAGTCACAATTGAGGTGTCTGTCTGTCCTTCTCCCTTTATACCCAGGAATGGACTGGGTCTGAAATTTAGTCCTGGCATTTGCAAGCACACAGGCTCATGCAGTCCCCGTCCCCAAGCACCAGATGGGGATATATTACTAATATTACCCTGCCTGGAAGAAATCCAGATGGTCCACCCAACAGCCCCTTATATACGATGATGGTCCAACCCACTGTACCCTATATAGTATGATGGTCCCCATCTTGAGGATGCCGATACTGTTAACAGCGAAGCAGACAAGGCAGCCCATGATGGACAGGCCCTTCTGACATTTGTCAGAATTGCCAGATGACCAGTCCGGCCCTGCTTATACTTACTGATTTTTATGGGCGACTGCTATCTAGGTAATGTTTTCTAACCAAGCTTTGCAGAATTCTTTAGGTGCAGTGAGCCCCGATCAGTGGTTCCTCAGAACACCACAAGAATAAAACCTGTTATTGCAATTGGGAAGCAAGATCAATTTGATCCTGCTGAAAGATGCTTTGTAAAGAGCTAAAGAAATGTTAGCCAAATTGGAGCCCCAACAGAATTCTTAACCTGACCCATTTTGCAGGGTTGCCTCAATGTAGTTATTGTGGCTTACAGGTATCCTCTAGCCTCCATACCATTAGTAGGTTTGGTTGATGGCCATATCTTCTGACTCATCCATGCACAAGAAGACCTGGCTCCTAGGTTTTCCAAGAGAGGCTTATTTCCCTGGAGAAAAAATAATTGACGCCAAAATACTGATCCTCCTGACATCAGACATCATCTGTAGGGAGGCCCCATACGGACTAAGCAGTCTGCCGATCTTACTGATATTAATGCGTTTAGCCGACTTTAGTCTTATGTGTACAGCAGTGTTCCCCAACACTGGTACTCAAGAGCCACTAACAGGTCGTTTTCAGGATTTCCTTAGTATTGCCCAGGTGATGGAATTCTTCCCTGTCCAGGTGATGGAATTATCACCTGGGAATACTAAGGAAATCGTGAAAACATGACCTGTTGGTGGCTGTTCAGGACTGGAGTTGGGGAACCCTGTTGTACACAGACCTTCTAGAAAGTAAGACTTCTTCTTTTCTGTCTAGACTCTATAGTCCAATATTCAAAGGATTTTGGTGAAGCCCTCTTTGCCCTAATCTTGTAGGGACAGATTCACTAACCTAAACCTTCCTGACACAGGCTGTCACCTGAAATTTAGGTCCAAATGCAGGCGAACAATCCGTTTTCCTGAGGACTTAAAAATTGGATAAAAAAATATATCCTTTTTTAATGTTATTTATGGTGAATTGTTTTCTAGTGGATTTCAAGTATCTATTCCCGGTGGATTAAAATTTGTGTTCTTAGGGTATGTGCACACGATGCAGAAATGAAGCAGAAAATTTCTGCATCATTTCTGCATCTCCCTGGCAGAAAAAACCCATGCAGATTGTGCATGTGTTTTTCCTGCGGAATACATGCGGATTCACATGCGTTTCCACATGCGTTTCCGCATGTGGATTGACAAGCGCTTTCCAGGCGATAGCATCACTTGGAAAGTGCTTGACAAAATATAGTGTGACCCGAGAGAGTGGTAAAAATAAAAAATAAATGTATACTTACCCTCCGATTGCCCGCACTGTCCAGCTCAATCCGTTCTCCCTCGCCGGCAACTTTGAATTGAAAGACCTGCCGACGTCAGCGTCACGTGACCCGTCACATGACTCTGACGTCAGCGCAGGTCCTTCACTGCAAAGTGCCGGGAACCAAGCATGAGAGCTGCGCGGGCCGACAGAAGGTAAATATACATTTATTTTTTATTTTATTCTTGTTTTACAGCTTTTTTAATGGTACCTGGGTGTGAATGAGACTCTCCTCTCATCCAGACCCGGGTACCATCCGCACATTAGAACGCGCCAATAACGCAAGTACAAATGCAGTCTTGCAGAATTGGCGCGTTCTAATGCAAATCAATGGCGGCGAAAACGCCGCGTTTACGCAAAATTAATTGACATGCTGCGGATTTTTGAGCGCAGCGTTTATGCTGCGGAAAACTCCGCATCATGGGCACAGCACATGCGGATTTCAATTGGGGAACATTGCTGCCCTTCTACCATGCGTTTTTAATGCGTTTCCGCGGCGTTTACGCAACTGCAAAAACGCCACGGAAACGCATTAAAAACGCATCGTGTGTACTCAGCCTTAGCGTTTTACAAGACTTTTTTGTTGTTGTTGTTTACTTAGTTGTCTAAAACTTTTTTTTGGGGGGGTGTCTTTTGTATTTGGGGGATTATGAGGACTCTATATTTCTTTTTATAATTATTTTATAACTTGCTACACATTGTATATATATTCACACTTTGTATGGTTACTACACCTACATGACATTAGGGGCTCCCGGAGAGTGGAAACATTTTTCCTATTTGTGACTCCTGCACACGGTAGGTAGTTTTCTTTTCTTTTCCTCTTTTTAAGGCTCGGCCTTTTTAGAATGGCAATATGCAGAATGACCACAATGTGTCACTATTTCTTCGTCGCTTGGCTTATGGATTGTATTCGTGCAGATATCTGCTTGTTTTGTCTCTGTTGAATATTGCTCTGCTCATGTGTACGGCCAGCTTTTACTCTTCAACTTGACCATAAAGTATATGATCCAATAATCGAGCAAAGAAATCCCATCTGCTGCCGTCCAATCAGCAGACGCAAGTTATGGCAGCTTCTGTCTGCATGGCTGTAGGCAGAATAAAGGTTGATGACAGTGATGCAACAATAAAAATGTGACTGCTGCATAAGTCGACTATGCTTTATGCATTGGTTTTCAACAGGAGACACTAATAGCATCTCGCTAGGACAATATCATTTTGGGATCCAAAGGACCCATACCGCGTAAGGGTACAGTCATGGCCAAAAGTGTTGGCACCCTTGAAATTATTCTAGAAAATGAAGTATTTCTCCCAGAAAATAATTGCAATTACACATGTTTTGTTACACACAAAGGAAATAAACATTTGTATATTGGAACAACACAAAAAACACAGAGCAAAAAAGGCAAGTTGGAGATATTTGCACACACAACCGTAAAAATGGGCCGGACAAAATTGTTGGCACCTTTCCAAAATTGTGGGTAAACAACTTTGTTTCAAGCATGTGATGCTCATTGAAACTTACCTGTGGCAAGTAACAGGTGTGGGCAATATGAAAATCACACCTGAAACCAGATAAAAAGGGGAGAAGTTGACTCAATCTTTGCATTGTGTGTCTGTATGTGCCACACTAAGTAAGGAGAACAAAAAGAGAAAGAAAACTGTCTGAGGACTTGAGAACCAAAATTGTTGAACAATATTAACAATCTCAAGGTTACAAGTCTACAGTTGTGCTCAAAAGTTTACATTCCCCGGCAGAATTTTTCCTTTCTTGGCCTTGTTTCAGAGAATATGAATGATAACAAAAAAACTTCTTCTCCACTCATGGTTATTGGTTGGGTGAAGCCATTTATTGTCAAACTACTGTGTTTTCTCTTTTTAAATCTTAATGACAACCAAAAACATCCAAATGACCCTGATCAAAAATTCACATACCCCATTTCTTAATACCGTGTATTGCCCCCTTTAACATCAATGACAGCTTGAAGTCTTTTGTGGTAGTTGTGGATGAGGCTCTTTATTTTGTCAGATGGTAAAGCTGCCCATTCTTCTTGGCAAAAAGCCTCCAGTTCCTGTAATTTCCTGGGCTGTCTAGCATGAACTGCGCACTTGAGATCTCCCCAGAGTGGCTCAATGATATTGAGGTTAGGAGACTGAGATGGCCACTCCAGAACCTTCACTTTGTTCTGCTGTAGCCAATGACAGGTCGACTTGGCCTTGTGTTTTGCATCATTGTCATGTTGGAACGTCTAATTATGTCCCATGCACAGCTTCCGGGCTCGAGTGCAAATTTGCCTCCAGTATTTGCTGATAACGTGCTGCATTCATCTTTCGTTCAACTTTTTTACCAAGTTTCCTGTGCCTTTGTAGCTCATATATCCCCGATCCACCGCTGTGCTTTACTGTAGGAATGGTGTTCCTTTCATCATAGGCCTTGTTGACCTCTCTCCAAATGTAACGTTTATGGCTTGGCAAAAAATTTTAATTTTGGGGTCATCACTCCAAATTACCTTGTTCCAGTAGTTTTGAGGCTTGTCTCTGTGCTGTTTGGCGTATTGTAGGCGAGATACTTTGTGACATTTGCGCAGTAATGGCTTTCTTCTGGCGACTCGACCATGCAGCCCATTTTTATTCAAGTGCCTCCTTATTGTGCATCTTGAAACAGTCCTGAATTTCAGCTGATGTTATTTGTGGGTTTTTCTTTGCATCCCAAACAATTTTCCTGGCAGTTGTGGCCGAAATTTTTGTTGGTCTACCTGACCGTGGTTTGGTTTTTACAGAGCCGCTGATTTTCCATTTGTTAATGCCAGTCAGCAGCGTTCAAACTGTGATTATCAATTCCTTGGATATCTTTTTGTATTCTTTTCCTATGTTATACAGTTCTGCAAAATTGTGTGTTTTTCACAAAAACACAACACAAAATTGTCTGGGTGACCCCAAACTTCTGAACGGTAGTGTATATATGTATACATGTGTATGCGTGTGTGTGTGTGTGTGTATATATTTATATAATATAATATATTTAAACCAAAACCCTCAAAAGAAACGAACAAATAAGCACAAAATGGGTCAGAGTAAGGAGATATTTTGTGTGGGGTTTTTTTGGGGGGTGGGGGGGGGCGCTTTATCTTTTTTCCTTTTTTTTTTTTTTCCCCAGTTTTGGTGGTTTTGAGCCCGTGTGCTTCTTCAAAGTGCAACTACCTTTTCCCATAGATCCATTGACAATTCTTTTGCTTTCCCCATGACTCACAATCCAGAAACATCAGTGGTTGAATGAAAGAAGCAAGAGTCTGTCTGGATCCCAGAAACTCACTCAGCTTTTATGCACACACACTGATTACAAGCAAACAGGTCACAGGTGAGGATGTTACATTTAGTAGCCATTCAAACCCGTTTGTGTCAAATTCTGTGCATGTTATCAGGCCAAAATCACCAGGGTATGTGAACTCACAGTTGGGTGTTTTTGGTTGTCATTAAGATTTAAAAAGAGAAAACACAGTAGTTTGACAATAAATGGCTTCGCCTAACCCATAACCATGAGTGGAAAAAAAGTTTTTTTTGTTATCATTCATATTCTCTGAAACAAGGTCAAAAAAAGGAAAAATTTTGCCAGGGTATGTAAACTTTTGAGCACAACTGTATCTCCAGAGATCTTGATGCTCCTTTGACCATGGTGTGCAACATACTCAAGAAGTTTATAACCCATGGCACTGTAGCTAATTTCCCTGGAAGTGGATGGCAGAGACAAATTGATGAAAGGTTGCAACGCAGGATAGTCCGGATGGTGGATAAGTAGCCTCAATCAAGCTCCAAAGAAATTCAAGCTGTCCTGCAGGCTCAGGGTGCATCAGTGTCAGCATGAACTATTCAACATTTGAATGAAATGAAACATTATGGCACGAGGCCTAGGAGGACCACACTACTGGCATATAGACATGATATAGCTAGACTGCAGTTTGCCAAAATGTACGTGAGTAAGCCAAAATTATTCTATTCTGGGAAAGTGTCCTGTGGACAGATGAGACCAAGATAGAGCTTTTTGGTATAGCACATCATTCTGCTGTTTACCGAAAACAGAATGAGGCCTACAAAGAAAAGAACACCGTACCTACAGTCAAATATGGTGGAGGTTCAAAGATGTTTTGGGCTTGTTTTGCTGCCTCTGGCACTGGGTGCCTGGACTGTGTACAAGGCATCATGAAATCTGAAGATTACTAAAGGATTAAAGGATTTTGGATTGTAATGTAGTGTCCAGTGTCAGAAAGCTGGGTGTGCGTCCTAGGTCATGGGCCTTCCAGCAGGACAATGACCCCAAACATACTTCAAGAAGCTCCCAGAAATGGATGCAAACAAAGCTCTGGAGAGTTCTGAAGTGACAGCAATGAGTCCGGATCTAAATCCCATTGAACACCTGTGAAGACGCCTTCAAGTATGACAGACCTGGAGCAGTTTGCAAAAATAGAGTTGTTAAAAATTCAATTTGAGAGGTCTAAGAAGCTTGTTGATAGTTATAGGAGGAGATTGATTTAGTTATTTATTCCACAAGTGTGCAACCAAATATTAAGTTGAGGGTGCCAACAATTTTGTCCGGCCCATTTTTTGGGTTTAGTGTGAAATTATGTCCAATTTGTCGTTTTTGTTTTTTTGTGTTGTTCAAATACACACAAAGGAAATAAACATGTAACTGCAATAATTTTCTGGGAGAAATACTTCATTTTCTGGAACAATTTCAAAGGTGCCAAGACTTAAGGCCCCGTCACACATAACGAGATCGCTAGCGAGATCGCTGATGAGTCACGTTTTGGTGACGCAATAGCGATCTCGCTAGCGATCTCGTTATGTCTGACAGGTAGCAACGATCAGGCCCCTGCTGTGAGATCGCTGATCGTTACAAAGCTTCCTGGACCATTCCTGGGTCGTTGCGCTCCCGCTGGGCAGTGTGCATCGCTGTATTTGACACCTTGTCAACGACCTCGCTAGCGATTCAGAACTGAGACACGTAGAGGTGCATAAATTGGACTTTTCTGCGTTCATCGTCCCCGATTGGTGGTCGCTACTGCGTCCTTGTTTTTTCAGATCCCACCAGCGTTCTCCGGCTGTGACTCCACTTTGAACAAATCAGACATCTTTAGCGAAGTAGGTATTGTTTGGGGTCTCAAATGAGTTTCCATTTTTAATTCATTTATAGGACATCTACCAATTATCTGCTATCATTGCTCTTCAGGGAGTGAGGGCTTGGCTTCAATAGCGATCTCGTTAGCGATCTCGTTATGTGTGACGGGGCACCAGGACCGTTAAAATACTGGCAGCAGTTGTCGCAGCAGGTCTTCGCATCATGGGTGTTTCTGCCATGTCCCACTGGTTGAAGGCCTGCAATTGCAGGATCGTTTGCACGCTATTCACCGAGCTCCACTTCCCCATTGGCTCGGTCCACAGAGTCCACAAAGCCAGGCGGACAGTACGTAATTGCATCACGTCGACGAAGAAAGTTCTGAAGCGTGCAACAGGCCAAAAGAACAGAGTCTATTGATTTAAGCTTCATGTTAATTGGCGTATGAAAAACTCTGAAGCGGTTGGCCACGACAGCGTGTCAGAAAACATGCTGTGTGGGTGTGTGTGCACGAGACCCCTAAAATATCTGCCCATGCAAAAGCATATATATACAGATAGAAGCCAAGCCCTCCCTCCCTGAAGAGCAATGATAGCAGATAATTGGTAGATGTCCTATAAATGAATTAAAAATGGAAACTCATTGAAGACCCCAAACAATACCTACTTCGCTAAAGATGTCTAATTTGTTCAAAGTGGAGACACAGCCGGAGAACGCTGGTGGGATCTGAAAAAACAAGGACGCAGTAGCGACCACCAATCGGGGACGATGAACGCAGAAAAGTCCAATTTATGCACCTCTACGGGTCTCAGTTCTGAATCGCTAGCGAGGTCGTTGACAAGGTGTCAAATACAGCGATGCACACTGCCCAGCGGGAGCGCAACGACCCAGGAATGGTCCAGGAAGCTTTGTAACGATCAGCGATCTCACAGCAGGGGCCTGATCGTTGCTACCTGTCAGACATAACGAGATCGCTAGCGAGATCGCTATTGCGTCACCAAAACGTGACTCATCAGCGATCTCGCTAGCGATCTCGTTATGTGTGACGGGGCCTTTAGATCTGGGAAAGTTATGCAATCTAAGTTTTGCATTACTCTTAAATCTGAAGTTAAGATTGTTATTTTGAGAAAAGAGGACTTGGTGAACTACAGCTTGTCGGGCTTGTTCACAACTTGTGTTTTTGCCATGGAAAACGTGCAGCGTTTTACAGTACCAACAAACTGAATGAGATTTCTGAAATCCCATGCACATGCCGCTTATTTTTTCCTTGCGCATCAAAAATGCATGCACAAAACACGGCAAAAACATGCACATTTTTACAGAGCATTTTTCCTGCCAAGAGAGACATTTTTGGTGCAGAAATTTCAGCTGCAAATAGTCATGGCCGAATATGAGTAAGGCAAGAAAGTGAAAGAATTGGGAGTGCAGGTGGTCTTCTCATCCATCCTCCCAGTGGATGGCCATGGAACAATGAGGTGGAATAAGATTCTACAGGTGAACAACTGGCTACGTCGATGGTGCCGTCAACAAGGATTTGGATTTCTGGATCACAGAATGAATTACCTATATGATGGACTACTTGCTAGAGATGGGGTGCACCTTACGAATACTGGAAAACATGTATTTGGAAGTCGCCTTGCTACACTCATCAGGAGAGCTTTAAACTAGAACAATGTGGGAAGGGAAGCAAAAGGCCAGAAAAAGCCATACAGCTGACAAATACTATTGAGATCTCTGCTACTGGAAGTGGAAAGGAAGAACAAAGACAAAAAAATCTAAATAATACAAATATGGGAGGAAGAGAAACCAATCACAAACTAAAATGTTTTTATACAAATGCACAAAGCATGGGCAACAAACAAGGAGAATTGGAACTACTAATGCAGGAAAAGAAATATGATGTCATTGGAATCACTGAAACCTGGTGGGACGATACACATGATTGGAATACAAGGCTAAAAGGATACAACTTATTTGCAAGAAACAAACTTGATAAAGGAGGAGGTGTCGCATTGTATGTTAGAAAAGCCAATATCTGCACAGAGATTGAAGCAGAGACTGGGAGTTCTGTGGAAACTGTTTGGGTAAGAATACAAGGAGAGAACAATGGAAAAGACACCATTGTAGGCATTTACTACAGGCCACCTGGGCAAGCTGAAGATATGGATGAACTCTTTATGTATCAAATGATCAAGTTCTCCAAAAAATATGACATAGTGGTCAGGGGTGGATTAAGAGTAGCAAGGGCCCCGGGCAGTTTAGAAGGAGCGGGCCCCCCCACACACACACCTGATTTATCACGTGACATGTCACATGATCCCCTGTGATAGATCATGTGATAGTTCACGTGAAATTAATTTGGCACAATATTAATTATAATATTTTTTTTTAGGCTGTGTGCCCACTATGCGTTTTTTAATCGTTTCCGCAGCGGCAATTCCGCTGCAGAAACGCTTAAAAAAACGCTTGGTAGAAGGTCTGCCATGTTCCCCAATGATAATCCGTATGTGCTGTGTACATGCTGCGGAAATTTCCGCTACGGAAAATCTGCATTACCAATTATTTTGCGGAAGCGCGGCGTTTTCGCCGCCATTGACTTGCATTAGAACGCATGGAATCCGCATCTCTGCATTTGTACATGCAGAATCCATGCGTTTCAATGTGCGGATGGTACCCGGGTGTGGAGGACAGCAGACTCTCCTCCGGACCAGGGTACCATAGAACCTGTAAAAAAAGAATAAAATAAAAAATAAATATTATACTTACCTTCTGATGGCCCCCGGTGTCTTTATCCGATGCGTCCTGGCTTGCCGGCAGCTCGCGATGGCCTGAAAAGGACCTGCCGTGACGTCATTTAGTCATGTGACGGGTCACGCGACCGCTGACGTCGGCAGGCCATCAGAAGGTAAGTATATATTTTTTATTTTTTACCATTCTTTTACGGTCACACTATATAAATCCATGCTGGTTGCATGGATTTATATAGTGTGACCAAGTTGTCAAGCACTTTCCAAGTGATGCTAAAATCACAACCCGCATGCGGAAATGCAAGTGAAGAACGCTTCACATCCGCATGTCCCTGGCAGGAAAACGCATGTAAAAATCCGCATGTACAATCCGCATGTAAAATCCGCATGCGTTTTTTCTGTCAGGGAGATGCAGAAACGCTCCAAAAAAAATCCGGAACATTTCTGTATCGTGGGCACATAGCCTTACATTAATTGTATGACTCAATTAATTGTATTGTATTAATTGTATGACTCAATATTGAGCACACGTAGCCATCTATACACAACGGGAGGCCGCACGTAGCCATCTATACACAGCGGGAGGCCGCACGTAGCCATCTATACACAGCGGGAGGCCGCACGTAGCCATCTATACACAGCGGGAGGCCGCACGTAGCCATCTATGCACAGCGGGAGGCCGCACGTAGCCATCTGTACACAGTGGGAGGCCGCACGTAGCCATCTATACACAGTGGGAGGCTGCACGGCGCCCCCCCCTGAGACAGCAGGATGCCGCACGGCGCCATCTATACACAGCAGGAGGCCGCACGGCGCCATCTATGCACAGCAGGAGGCCTCACGGCGCCATCTATGCACAGCAGGAGGCCGCACGGTGCCATCTATGCACAGCGGGCGGGCGCACGGCGCCATCTATACATAGTGGGAGGACGCACGGCGCCATCTATACATAGTGGGAGGCTGCACGGCGCCCCCTCCGGAGACAGCAGGAGGCCGCACGGCGCCAACTATACTCAGCAGGAGGCCGCACGCAGTCACGCACATACACAAACATATACATACACGCATAAACACATTTGAAACACAAAAATACATATAAACAGACATCACACAATGATATCTCTCACACACACACACACATACATACACACACATACATACACACATACATACACACATACATATGTACACACACACATACATACACACACACATACATATATACACACACACATACATACATACACACACACATACATATATACACACACACATACATACACACATAAATACACACACACATACATACATACACACACACATACATATATACACATACACACACACATACATATATGCACATACACACACACATACACACACACACACACACACACACGCAGACTCACCATCCCCCGGCTCCATTCTTCCTGCCTGCTCTGACTTCTTCGTTGCAGCAGTGCAGGCCGGGCGCGTGACGTCACAGCTAGGAGACACGGCTGCGCACAGGGCCGTGTCTCCTAGCAATGACGCGGCCGGGCCAGCACAGGGAAGTTAACTGCTGCAGTGCTGGCCCCGCCGATAAAGAAGTAGCAGCGGCCGCTGCTGGGAGAGCGGTCCGGGCCCCCCCCCCTGCCACTGCTACCGATATGTGCCGCGGTGGCCCGCACATATAATGAGGGCAATCCAGCATTAGACACCCCGCCCGGAGCCGCGGGCCCCCTGCAGGCTCGGGGCCCCGGGCGGTCGCCCGGATTGCCCTCTTTATAATCCGCCTATGGTAGTGGTCATGGGAGATTTCAACTATCCAGGCATTTGTTGGGAATCTCTCTCAAGTAAAACTAACAGGTCAAGCAAATTCTTATCCTCTCTTGCTGACAACTTTATCTTCCAAAAGGTAGGGGAGAAAACAAGGGGATCTGCTACTTTGGATCTAATCCTTATAAACAGGGATGAAATGGTTGAGGAGGTAAAAGTGGCTGGGACCCTAGGAGGCAGCGGTCATGCTATTATAGAATTTTGGATAACTAGAGGAGGAAGACATGTGAAGACTCAAACTTCAAGGTTAGATTTCAGAAAGGCTGATTTTAAGCGACTCAGAAAGAGAATAGGAGGGATCCAATGGCTGGATGTCCTTAACCCCTTTAAAGCCCATGATGTACTAATACGCGTCTGTGCCCTGGGCTTTAAGAGACTGACCCGTATTAGTACGTCATGGCGATTGCGCGCGCACACAGGCTGTGCGGGCGCGATCGCCGCCGGGTGTCAGCTGATTGTCACAGCTGACACCCGATACTATGTGCAGGGAGCGGTCCTGCATCGCTCCCAGCACATTAACCCCCGCGATGCTGCGATCAAAGTCGATCGCAGCATTGCGGAGGCAAGGGGAGGTGATCGCCGATACTCACCTCCTCTTCCGGCTTCCAGTGCTGTCTGCCGCGGCTTCCCGGGTGTTGCCATGACGACCCGATGTCGTCATGACAACATCCGGGTCACCAGACAGCAGGAAGATTGTTTGGACATGCGCAGTGCATCTCCAAACAATCTTCTCCCTGTCCAGCGCTGACAGCCTGCATGGCACAGGGATGGTGCTGCATTCCTGTGCCATGCAGGCGATCAGAATAAAAAAAGTGAAAGTCCCATAGTGGGACAAAGTAAAAAAGTAAAAAAAACTGTCTGAAAGTGAAAAAAAAATTAAAAAAAAAATTGTAAAAATATATAAAAAAAATAATCCACTAAAAATAAAAATATAATGTACCCATCAATAAATATTATTCTGAAAAAAAAACAAAGAAACAATAAAAGTACACATATTTGGTATCACCGCGTCCGTAACAACCTGACCTATAAAACTGTCCCACTACTTAACCCCTTCAGTGAACACGGTAAAAAAAAAATTAAAAAAAACAAAGCAAAAAGCAATGCTTTATCATCATACCGCCAAACTAAAAATGGAATAACACGCGATCAAAAAGACGAATGTAAATAAAAATGGTACCGCTGAAAACGTCATCTCATCCCGCAAAAAACAAGCCGCCATACAGCTCCATCATCCGAAAAATCAAAAAGTTAGAGCTCTCAGAATAAAGCGATGCAAAAAAATAATTTTTTTCTATAAAATAGCTTTTACTGTGTAAAAGCCCCAAAACATAGAAAAACTATATAAATGTGGTACTGCTGTAAACGTACTGACCTGAAAAATAAAGCTACCTTATCAATTTTACCACACCCGGAGCAGAATAAAAAAATGTAAAAAAACACAATTCCTGAATTGTTGGTTTTTGTTTATTCTGCCTCCCAAAAATAGGAATAGAAAGCTATCAAAAAATGTCACGTGCCTGAAAATGGCACCAATAAAAACGTCAACTCATCCCGCAAAAAACAAGCCGCCACATGACTCTGTCTGCCAAAATATGGCGATGCAAAAACTAGATTTTACAAAATATGTGTATTTTAGTGTGTGACAGCTGTCAATCATAAAAACCCGATATGATTCTGGTATCGCTGTAATCGCACCGACCCGAAGAATAAAGTAATCTCATCACTTATACCGCATGAGGAACGGCGTAAAAAATAAATGCTAGGGCTTGGGTTGGGGTTGTGCTAATGTTAGGGTTCGGGTTGTTTTTTTTTTTTCAATGGAAAAAAAAAAAAAGATGACGATATGGCGACTAGTGTTGAGCGCAAGTGCTCGCTACTTGAGTTTGCATCGGGTGCTCGGGTATGCACTGAGTATCGCGGGTGCTGGAGTCTCCGCCCCATATGCTTCGCGGCCAAAAAAACCTCGCTGGGATTGCCTGCCATGCACGAGCGATCCCCGCATGTTTTTTGGGGGGTGTCTAATAACCGTGAAACATGCGGGCGGGGACTCGAGCATTTCACTTGAGCACCCGTGATACATGATGCATACCTGAGTACCCGATGCAAACTCAAGTAGCGAGCACTTGCGCTCAAGAGTAATGACAACTTATTCAATATGATGACCTAATGTTATCAAATTCTGTGTCGTACCTCTGGGTTCAAAATGTTCGCTATACCCCTTAATAAAATCCTTGAGGGGTATAGTTTCCAAAATGGGGTCACTTGTGGGGGAGCTCCACTGTTTAGGCACATCAGGGGCTCTCCAAACGCGACATGGTGTCTGCTAACAAATTGAATGGAAAATCGGCTCAAATTGTTAGCGGACACCATGTTGCGTTTGGAGAGCCCCTGATGTGCCTAAACAGTGGAGCTCTCCCACAAGTGACCCCATTTTGGGAACTAGACCCCCCAAGGCACCTATCTAGATGCATAGTGAGAACTTGGAACCCCTAGGTGCTTCACAAATTGATTCGTAAAAATGAAAAAGTTTTTTTTTTTCCACTTTTTCATTTTTACGAATCAATTTGTGAAGCACATGAGGGTTCCAAGTGCTCACTATGCATCTAGATAGGTGCCTTGGGGGGTCTAGTTTCCAAAATGGGGTCACTTGTGGGGGAGCTCCACTGTTTAGGCACATCAGGGGCTCTCCATACGCAACATGGTGTCCGCTAACAATTTGAGCCGATTTTCCATTCAATTTGTTAGCGGACACCATGTTGCGTTTGGAGAGCCCCTGATGTGCCTAAACAGTGGAGCTCCCCCACAAGTGACCCCATTTTGGAAACTAGACCCCCCCAAGGCACCTATCTAGATGCATAGTGAGCACTTGGAACCCTCATGTGCTTCACAAATTGATTCGGAAAAATGAAAAATTGGAAAAAAAATACTCTTTCATTTTTACGAATCAATTTGTGAAGCACCTAGGGGTTCCAAGTTCTCACTATGCATCTAGATAGGTGCCTTGGGGGGGGTCTAGTTTCCAAAATGGGGTCACTTGTGGGGAGTTTCCACTGTTTAGGCACATCAGGGGCTCTCCAAACGCAACATGGGGTCCGCTAATTATTCAAGCAAATTTTACAATCAAAAAGTCAAATGGCGCTCCTTCCCTTCCGAGCCCTGCCGTGCGCCCAAACAGTGGTTTTTCCCCACATATGGGGTATCTGCGTGCCCAGGGGAAATTGCACAACAAATTTTGGGGTCTATTTTTTCCTGTTACCCCTGCAAAAATAAAAAATATTGGGTCTAAATTAACATTTTTGTGAAAAAAGTTAAATGTTCATTTTTTTCTTCCACATTCCAAAAATTCCTGTGAAGCACCTGAAGGGTTAATAAAGTTCTTGAATGTGGTTTTGAGCACCTTGAGGGGTGCAGTTTTTAGAATGGTGTCACTTTTGGGTATTTTCTGTCATAAAGACCTCTCAAAGTGACTTCAAATGTGATGTGGTCCCTAAAAAAATGGTTTTGTAAATTTTGTTGGAAAAATGAGAAATCGCTGGTCAACTTTTAACCCTTATAGCTCCCTAACAAAAAAAAATTTTGGTTCCAAAATTGTGCTGATGTAAAGTAGACATGTGGGAAATGTTATTTATTAACTCTTTTGTGTGACATATCTCTCTGATTTAAGGGCATAAAAATTCCAATTTTGAAAATTGCAAAATTTTAAAAATTTTCGACAATTTTCCGTTTTTTTCACAAATAAACGCAAGTGATATCGAAGAAATTTTACCACAATCATGAAGTACAATATGTTACGAAAAAACATTCTCAGAATCAGGGGGATCCGTTGAAGCGTTCCAGAGTAATTACCTCATAAAGTGACAGTGGTCAGAATTGTAAAAATTGGCCTGGTCATTAACGTGCAAACCACCTTGGGTTGTAAAGGGGTTAAGGACAAAAATGGCCAGGAAGGATGGGAAATTTTTAAAAATGAGATTCTCAAAGCGCAATCGTTAACAATCCCGAAAAGTAGGAAGAGTGGGAAGCATTTAAGGAAACCAGGATGGATGAACACAGAACTTAAACACATGCTAAAAAGAAAGAAAGAAATGTTTATCAAATGGAAAGAGGGAGGCATATCTAAAGAAAATTATAATGCAGTCTGCAGATCCTGCAGGGCACGTATCAGGTTAGCTAAAGCTGACAATGAATTAAGGCTTGCAAGAGATGTCAAAAGCAATAAAAAAGGATTTTGGGGGTATGTCAAAAGTAAAAGAAAAGTCAAAGATGCTATAGGATTTTTACAGGATGAAAATGGTGAAATGGCAAGAAAGGATGTTGAGAAGGCCGAACTTTTTAATTCTTATTTTGCATCTGTTTTCTCTCAGAAAGATAATGTAACATCAACTGATCTTCACTGTCCTATTAAAGGAATAGAAGAATCCAAGTTATCTGTAAACAGAGAGATTGTGAGGGAATATTTAGCTAACATAAATGAGTTCAAGTCTCCAGGTCCAGATGAATTACACCCCAGAGTACTGAAGGAGATCGTAGAAGAAATTTTAGAACCACTCTCCATAATCTTTGAAAATTCTTGGAGAACAGGAAAAGTACCAGAAGACTGGAGAAGAGAACATGTTGTTCCTATCTTCAAAAAGGGGAAGAAGGTGGATACAGGGAACTATAGGCCGGTGAGTCTGACTTCTATACCAGGAAAGATCTTTGAACAAATTATTAAACAACATGTATGTAAGTACCTGGGTAAGAATGAAGTGATTAACCAGAGTCAGCATGGGTTTGTAACTAACAAATCATGTCAGACTAACTTAATTTCCTTCTATGACAGAATCACTGACTGGGTGGATCAGGGAAATGCTGTAGATATAGTATATCTTGACTTTAGCAAAGCATTTGACAAAATATCTCACACCATCCTTATTGAAAAAATGACCAAGTATGGAATGGAATGGACAAGGCAACTGTTAGGTGGATTAATAACTGGCTTAGTGATCGGACTCAAAGAGTGGTCGTAAATGGCTTCACATCCAGTCGGATGAATGTCTCAAGTGGGGTACCACAGGGCTCTGTCCTGGGACCTGTATTGTTCAACATCTTTATCAAATGATTTAGATGAAGGAATTGAGGGTAAACTGATTAAATTTGCTGATGACACAAAGCTAGGGGGGATAGCTAACACTAGAGAACAGAGAGAGAGGATTCAAAAAGACCTAAATAAACTGGAGCAGTGGGCTGTAACTAACAGAATGGTTTTTAACAGGGAAAAATGCAAAGTACTACATCTGGGCAATAAAAATGAAAGAAGCATATACAAAATGGGAGGAATAGAGCTAAGCAACAGTACATGTGAAAAAGACTTAGGTATACTAATAGATCATAGACTGAACATGAGTCAACAGTATGATGCAGCAGCAAAAAAGGCAAATACAATTCTGGGATGTATTAACAGAAGCATACAGTCTAGATCACGTGAAGTCATTATCGGACTTTACTCCTCTTTGGTCAGACCTCATCTGGAATACTGCATCCAGTTTTGGGCACCACATTTTAAAAAAGACATCGAAAAACTGGAGCAAGTTCAGAGAAGAGCGACCAGACTGGTGACCGGTCTGCAAACCATGTCCTATGAGGAACGGTTACAGGATTTGGGAATGTTTAGCTTGCAAAAAATAAGACTGAGAGGAGACTTAATAGCTGTCTACAAATATCTCAAGGGCTGTCACATTGAAGAAGGATCATCTTTATTCTCATTTGCACAAGGAAAGACTAGAAGCAATGGGATGAAACTGAATGGGAGGAGACACAGATTAGATATTAGAAAAAACTTTTTGACAGTTAGGGTGATCAATGAGTGGAACAGGCTGCCACGAGAGGTGGTGAGTTCCCCTTCAATGGACGTCTTCAAACAGAGGCTGGACAGACATCTGTCTGAGATGATTTAGTGAATCCTGCTTTGAGCAGGGGGTTGGACCAGATGACCCAGGAGGTCCCCTCCAACTCTACCATTCTATGATTCTACCACTAAGGCTGTGTGCCCACGATGCGTTTTTTAAGCGTTTCCGCAGCGGCAAAAACGCTGCAGAAACGCTTTAAAAACACATGGTAGAAGGCCTGCCATGTTCTCCAACAATAATCCGCATGTGCTGTGCACATGCTGTAGAAATTTCCGCTGCGGATTATCATTGCGGGGAAAAAACGCAGCACTACCAATTATTTTGCGGAAGCGCTGCGTTTTCACCGCCATTGACTTGCATTAGAACGCATGTATTCCATTTCACTAGATAAGCACATGCGGAATACATGCGTTCAATGTGCGGATGGTACCCAGGTCTAGAGAAGAGGAGACTCTCCTCCGGACCTGGGTACCATGGAAAACTGTAAAAAAAAAGAATAAAATAAAAAATAAATATATACTTACCTTCTGCCAGCCCGCGGTGCGCTCCTCCTCTCATGCCGGCAGATCGCGATAGACTGGAGGACCTGCGCTGATGTCATAGTCATGTGACGGGTCACGCGACGCTGACGTCGGCAGGTCCTTCAGTGTACCGCGATCTGCTGGCAGTCAGCACCGAGCAAAGCGACACCGGGGGCCATCGGAAGGTAAGTATAGATTTATTTTTTATTGTTTTACATTCTCTCGGGTCACACTATATAAATCCATGCTGTTTGCATGGATTTATATAGTGTGACCAAGTTGTCAAGCACTTTCCAAGTGATGCTAAAATCGCTTGGAAAGCGCTTGTCAACCCGCATGCGGAAATGCATGTGAAGAACGCTTCACATCCGCATGTCCCTGGCAGGAAAAACGCATGTGCAATCCGCATGCGTTTTTTCTGCCAGGGGAGATGCAGAAACGCTCAGGAAAAATCCGGAGCATTTCTGCATCGTGGGCACATAGCCTTACTGTGTAATGGACGCAGTAAGTGATGCTCAACCGCCCTATAGAATCAGCGTCAAGCTCAGCTGTCAGTATTGTGAGTGACTGTCCAGCCATCCTATCTGGGGCAGGAGTGTGCTGAGCTGTCAGTATTGTGAGTGACTGTCCCGCCATCCTATCTGGGGCAGGGGCGTGCTGTGCTGTCAGTATTGTGAGTGACTGTCCCGCCATCCTATCTGGGGCAGGGGCGTGCTGAGCTGTCAGTATTGTAAGTGACTGTCCAGCCATCCTATCTGGGGCAGGGGCGTGCTGAGCTGTCAGTATTGTAAGTGACTGTCCCGCCATCCTATCTGGGGCAGGGGCGTGCTGAGCTGTCAGTATTGTGAGTGACTGTCCAGTCATACTATCTGGAGCAGGGGTGTGCTCATCTGTCAGTAGTGTAAGTGACTGTCCAGCCATCCTATCTGGGGCAGGGGCGTGCTCAGCTATCAGGATGGCTGGACAGTCACTTACAGTACTGACAGCTGAGCATGCCCCTGCACCAGATAGGATTGCTGGACAGTCACTTACAATACTATCTGGAGCAGGGTCATGCTCAGCTGTCAGTAGTATGTGACTGTCCAGCCATCCTATCTGGGGCAGGGGCGTGCTGAGCTGTCAGTATTGTGAGTGACTGTCCAGCCATCCTATCTGGTGCAGGGTCATGCTCAGCTGTCAGTAGTATAAGTGAATGTCCAGCTATCCTATCTGGGGCAGGGGCGTGCTGAGCTGGCAGTAGTATAAGTGACTGCCCAGCCATCCTATCTGGGGCAGGAGTGTGCTGAGCTGTCAGTATTGTGAGTGACTGTCCCGCCATCCTATCTGGGGCAGGGGCGTGCTGTGCTGTCAGTATTGTGAGTGACTGTCCCGCCATCCTATCTGGGGCAGGGGCGTGCTGAGCTGTCAGTATTGTAAGTGACTGTCCAGCCATCCTATCTGGGGCAGGGGCGTGCTGAGCTGTCAGTATTGTAAGTGACTGTCCCGCCATCCTATCTGGGGCAGGGGCGTGCTGAGCTGTCAGTATTGTGAGTGACTGTCCAGTCATACTATCTGGAGCAGGGGTGTGCTCATCTGTCAGTAGTGTAAGTGACTGTCCAGCCATCCTATCTGGGGCAGGGGCGTGCTCAGCTATCAGGATGGCTGGACAGTCACTTACAGTACTGACAGCTGAGCATGCCCCTGCACCAGATAGGATTGCTGGACAGTCACTTACAATACTATCTGGAGCAGGGTCATGCTCAGCTGTCAGTAGTATGTGACTGTCCAGCCATCCTATCTGGGGCAGGGGCGTGCTGAGCTGTCAGTATTGTGAGTGACTGTCCAGCCATCCTATCTGGTGCAGGGTCATGCTCAGCTGTCAGTAGTATAAGTGAATGTCCAGCTATCCTATCTGGGGCAGGGGCGTGCTGAGCTGGCAGTAGTATAAGTGACTGCCCAGCCATCCTATCTGGGGCAGGGGCGTGCTGAGCTGTCAGTATTGTAAGTGACTGTCCAGCCATCCTATCTGGTGCAGGGTCATGCTCAGCTGTCAGTATTGTAAGTGACTGTCCAGCCATCCTATTTGGTGCAGAGTCATGTTCAGCTGTCAGTAGTGTAAGTGACTGTCCAGCCATCCTATCTGGGGCAGGGGCGTGCTGAGCTGTCAGTATTGTAAGTGACTGTCCAGCCATCCTATCTGGTGCAGGGTCATGCTCAGCTGTCAGTATTGTAAGTGACTGTCCAGCCATCCTATCTGGAGCAGGGGTGTGCTGAGCTGTCAGTATTGTAAGTGACTGTCCAGCCATCCTATCTGGTGCAGGGTCATGCTCAGCTGTCAGTAGTGTAAGTGACTGTCCAGCCATGCTATCTGGGGCAGGGGCGTGCTGAGCTGTCAGTATTGTAAGTGACTGTCCCGCCATTCTATCTGGGGCAGGGGCGTGCTGACCTGTCATCATTGTGAGTGACTGTCCAGCCATCCTATCTGGGGCAGGGGCGTGCTGAGATGTCAGTATTGTGAGTGACTGTCCAGCCATCCTATCTGGGGCAGGGGCGTGCTGAGCTGTCAGTATTGTAAGTGACTGTCCAGCCATCCTATCTGGGGCAGGGTCATGCTCAGCTGTCTGTAGTGTAAGTGACTGTCCAGCCATCCTATCTGGGGCAGGGGCGTGCTGAGCTGTCATCATTGTGAGTGACAGTCCAGCCGCTATTAATCAGGGAAGGGGCGTGCTGGATTTCTTTCAGGTGTCTCCTGTTCTGGGTGATTGCCTGGCTGTTTAGCTTGCTGTCAGTGTCTGATTATTGCTAGTTGTAGTTTTAGCTAGGTGGTGTGTGCATCTTGTTCTCTAGTGCTCTGTTTCTGATCTTTTGTTGCCTAACCTTGGACCTTGCTTTTGACCATCCATTTTGCCTAGCCCATTTGTCTTGATCCGTTACCTTCCTGGAATTCTGACCTCAGACTTTGACCTGACTACTCCTTTGTCTTACCCCTCTATTTATGACGAGCTGTATTGGTATCTGACCCCGGACCTCTTGACTACCCTGTCTCTCGGATTGTCCGTGAGTGTGACTCAGTGTCAAGGATACATAGCCGAGGGAAGGGGGTCACGCTGGACCACCCACTGTTACCTTTTTGTCAGGGAACGAAACTCCGCTGCTTCCAAGCATGAGGGCATTTATGCAATTGACCGACGAGTGATGGACGAAGCCACGGCTGCTTCCACTACTAAACCAGTTATTGAGGAACTCGCAGGGAGCATATGGTATATACACCTCTGATTCCAGTGCATGGAATATATGTACTATATATACCCCAGTACAGTCACTGCCGGCTCCAAAATAACAAAAGAACCACTAGCTGCCACCACTAATCGTTTATACAGGGAAATTGCACACCCATTACAGGTATGGCTTCAGGGGTGATGATACAAAATGGGAACAAGACAATAAAATATATACAATTACCGTATTTTTCGGACTATAAGACGCACCGGACCATAAGACGCACCTAGGTTTTAGAGGAGGAAAATAATAAAAAAAAAATTTAAACCAAAAATGTGTTCATGATGAACTTTTAAGGGGAAGGGGGTCTTCTGCTGACACTGGTATAGGGGTAATGTCCCCCAATTCTGACAATATACTGCATCCTGGTATATATGCCCCCCCCCTTCCTTTTGTACGTGGTCCCCATCCCCATCCTGGTATGCCTGGCATCCCTCCATCTTGGTATGCATGGAACCCCTCCATCCTGGTATGCATGGTACCCCTCATCCTTATCCTGGTATGCATGGCACCCCTCATCCCTGTACTGGTATGCATGGCACCCCTCATCCCTGTCCTGGTATGCATGGCACCCCTCATCCCTATCCTGGTATGCATGGCACCCCTAATCCCTATCCTGGTATGCATGGCACAGCAATCCCCATCCTGGCATACATGGCACAGCAATCCCCATCCTGGTATGAATGGCACCCCTCATCCCTATCCTGATATGCATGGCACCCCTCATCCCTGTCCTGGTATGCATGGCACCCCTCATCCCTATCCTGATATGCATGGCACCCCTCATCCCTGTCCTGGTATGCATGGCACCCCTCATCCCTGTCCTGGTATGCATGGCACCCCTCATCCCTATCCTGGTATGCATGGCACCCCTCATCCCTGTCCTGATATGCATGGCACCCCTAATCCCTATCCTGTTATGCATGGCACCCCTAATCCCCATCCTGGTATGTATGGCACCCCTAATCCCCATCCTGGTATGCATGGCACCCCTTATCCCTGTCCTGGTATGCATGGCACCCCTCATCCCTATCCTGATATGCATGGCACCCCTCATCCCTGTCCTGGTATGCATGGCACTCCTCATCCCTGTCCTGGTATGCATGGCACCCCTAATCCCTATCCTGGTATGCATGGCACCCCTCATCCCTGTCCTGGTATGCATGGCACCCCTAATCCCTATCCTGATATGCATGGCACCCCTCATCCCTGTCCTGGTATCCATGGCACCCCTAATCCCTATCCTGGTATGCATAGCACCCCTAATCCCTATCCTGGTATGCATGGCACCCCTCATCCCTGTCCTGGTATGCATGGCACCCCTCATCCCTATCCTGGTATGCATGGCACCCCTAATCCCTATCCTGATATGCATGGTCCCCCTAATCCCTATCCTGGTATGCATGGCACCCCTAATCCCTATCCTGGTATGCATGGTCCCCCTAATCCCCTTCATGCACTGCGGCTCCTGCTGCTGCCGGTCTATCTCGTGTGACCGCTTATTAAAGGGCATGAATATTCACCCCCTCCCTACAACCATGGGCGTGGAGAGAGGTTGAATATTCATGCCCTTTAACAGCATGCACCGGTGATTCCGGCAGCAGCAGGAGCCGCAGCGCGACTACAGTGTGTGCCGCTATTAAGTAGCCTGAATATTCAGTGCTCTCCACGCTCCATGGGCGTGGGGAGCAGTGAATATTCATTTTCTTTAGCAGCGGGGACAGTGTAGGCTGCAGCGGGCGGATGCTGCCTCCTGTGCCCCGCTCCTCCACCGCTACCACTCCCCCCACACCCCACATATATATACACACACCCCCAACATTCAGACTATAAGATGCACCTCCCATTTTCATCCAAAATTTTGGAGGAAAAAAGTTTGTCTTATAGTCCGAAAAATACGGTACATGAAATAAAATGGAATTACGAAAGAAACTTATTTATCCTGATGTTGTGGATATGGCTCAGAGCTTAGCGGAGAGAAGGCGCTCAGATTGGAAAACGGTCAGAACCTGCAGCGAACTGTGTCTTCCAAGTACTGGCAATTTACCCAGACCCAGTTCCTGCTTTTTTTTTAGCTCTGAAGTACGCCCACACACCACCCCTCGATGACCTCAAGTGGGGGCGGATTGCGAGATGTTCTCAATCCTTTTGGATTTTATGAGATCCCCAACTTACAAGATATCTTCGCCTCTGAAGGTCCCAGGCATTAGATATTGAAATCAGATTTTTTTATTGTGATTTTACCTTTACATAGGGACCAAATATGATCTGGTTCGCATAATCTATCAGATCGTTATTCAGTTGGAGGGATTCTAGTGGCCCTACAGTGTTGTGAGTGAATGCTTCACGTCCATCCCTTTTCTATGACGCCAGAAATCTATATCCCATAAATCTCGGATCAGTACAAACCCAATATTTCTATCTGGACCCCGGAGCCAGGCTATCTACAATAGATTCTTTCAGTTTCCTTTCATCATAGGAAGCTCATCATGTGGAACACAATTCTCCTCCTAGGGTAAACAAATTTTAACCTGGTTGTCATTTTCCCAGAGAAGACTTTTCCTGTTTAGTTGCCTGCATACTGCAGGGATCCTCTGCTTCAAAAGAGATTAAAGCATTCTCTCTCTCCTTATTTCCCTTGTTTCTATTATTTTCTCTCACTTCCTAGCTATATATAATTTTCCCTTCTTCCCCATATGTTCAGTGTGAGGTCTGCTTCAAAGAGTTTAAAGTATCAGCTTTTCTATGACACCTCCCCCTTTTTGAAGTGGCATGGGAGGCTGATTTACAGAACGTCTCCCAAACTGACGTCACGGCCGGCATCCCCCTGGCGGGACAACCCATCAGCGTTGCCATGTTCGCTACCCTTCTTGTGCTGTATGGGAAAATCTTACTGTTGTAGAGTCAAGCTCCACCTCAATAATTTACCATTGTTTCCGGCCACCCGATGCAGTCAGCTGAGAAGGTTGTGGTCAGTCACTATGGGGAAGTTGCATCCATATAAGGCCCACACTATAGCGAGACACTTCTCCCCCCCACTTCCACACAGAAGCAAAGGCCACTTTCCCGAGTAAGAGTTTATGGCTGAGGAAATCACCGGATGCTCTTCCTCCTCCTCGTTTACCTGGCTGAGCACAGCACCCAGGTCAAACACACTAGCATCCGTTTGAACTACAAACCGCCAAGTGAAGTCTGGGGCTTGTAGAACTGGGGAACTGGCAAGGGCAGCCTTCAGCACTGTGAAGGACCGCTCGCAGTCAGCTGTCCAGTTGACTGTTTGCTGTAGCTTTTTTTTTAGTGAGGTCTGTCAGAGGCTTAGCAAGGGCACTATAGTTGGGGACGGACTTCCTATAGCACCCTGCTGTACTTAAGAAGGACATCACCTTCTTCTTCGTCTTGGGGGTAGGCCAGGAGGTGATAGTATCAACCTTTCCGGGCTCTGGTTTCAGAGTTCCGCCACCCACTCGTTGACCGAGGTACTGCACCTCCGTCATGCCTATCTTGACATTTTTTGGGCTTTATAGTCAAACCACTGCCCTGGACCCACCTGAGCACCTGCTCCAGGTGCCCCAGGTATTCCTCCCAGGTGGAACTGAAGACGGCAATGTTGTCCAGGTAAGAAACAGCAAACCCCTCTAGTCCCTCGAGCAGCTGGTTTACTAATCGCTGGAAAGTGGCAGGAGGATTTCTTATGTCAAAGGACATCAAGAGTGATTCATACAGTCCTAATGGGGTAAGGAAGACAGGCCTCTCCTGTGCCTTCTTGGACATAGGAATCTGCCATTAATCTCGACTCAGGTCCATGATTGTTAAATACCGGGCACTGGCTAAACGATCCAGCCGCTCATCGATGTGTGGCATTGGGTACGCTTCAGGGGCTGTGACGGTATTTAGCCTCCTGTAGTCCACACAGAACCGGGTTGTCCAGTCCTTTTTTTGGGAGCAGGACTAAAGGCGAGGCCCAAGGACTTTTGAACCTTTGGATCACGCTCAGGCATAACATATCATCTATCTCCCTTTTTATGTTCTTTTGCAACTCCAGGGAGACACGGTATGCAGGTTGGCGTACTAGGGGTGACTCCCTGTGTTCACCTGGTGGATGGCTAGCTGCGTCTTTCCCCACCAATATGGATCCAATTTGTTCACTTTGCGATCAGGTGGCGAATCTGACCCAGATGATTCAGGATCTGGCCAAGGAGCACCAGAATATAGAAATGTCGCAGTTCCAGCTGCAGGGTCAAATTTCTAGCATGATGACTGCTTCCCAGAGCTCTCCACTGCCGGCAGTAGCTATAACATCTGTACCTTCTGATTTGCAGTTTGTGTGTCCTGAACCTGTAGTGGCCCTTCCTGATAAATTTTCGAGGGAGTAAAAACAGTTTGGGGTGTTCAGAGGAGAGCTGTAGGCCATTTTTGACCCTACAACCCAGTCTTCAGGGTTGGAAATAATCATGTTCCTTCTGCAAGTGGGCCCTCAGACTTGTGCATTTTTCTTAGTCCCCACAAGCCCCAGAACGGTCTTCTGTTGATGCCTTTTTTGACGCCTTAGGGTTGATTTATGACGAACCTGAAAGGATTCGGGTTGCTGAGGCAAAGATCTTGAACCTGACACGGGGGCGGCACCACTAAGGACTATAGTTCTGAGTTCTGGCAATGGTCCACTGAAGTTCTGTGGAATGATGCAGGTCTCAATTCCGTAGTTGTGAAAAACTGAAGGACGCTCTGGCTCTGCATACTGCACCTTGTTCTTTGGGGGAGGCCATGACCCAGACCATTCAGATGGATCACAGAATTCAGGAGAGGCGTGATGAGTGACAGGATGTTTCAGTCACTCCCCCCCAATCTGTCCACTTACCTGAGGCGGAACCGATTGAAGTTAAAGCTGACAGTTCTCAGGCCGTTGATAGGGAAACGTCCACACCATCGCAAACTCTGCCTCTACTGTGGTCGTGCTGGGCATTTTCTTTAGGACTGATAGATATGCCCTCAATCAAGCAAGCCGTTGGGAAATGCATAAGTTTGAGTGATTGTCGAGGAGGTCACCCAGACTCTCAAGTACGTTTTTAGTCCTCAGACAAAATACTGCTAAACATGGAACTACTTTTCAAGAACCAGTTATCAGTGATAGCTTTCATTTTATTGCAGGTCTGCAGCCAACTTTATCGATTCAGCACTGCTTCTGAAATTAGAATTATGGACAGTTAGGTTGGACAGATCCATTCAAATTTTTGCTATTAACAGGACACCGTTACTTCAGAATCGTGTCCAGCTGTCTCACGGCTTGTCCATAAGTATTGGCTCAGCATCACATTAATACTGCCACACAATCAAATCTACATAGTGAATGTGTGCTTCTACATTACAAAACACTGTAGAAGGCCCAATATTACCAATAATACCACTATACCAGACAAAATTAATATCACCGAACCGTGAACACTAACCTCACTGCTACATAGCGAATACATGATACTTCTACATAACAACAAAACACACTGTATAAAGATAAATATTACCAACAAAACCAATATACTCAACTAAATTAATACCACCACACCTTGAACACCAACTAAAATACATAATACAACCATTTATAATGCACCAAATGTTTTCTATTGGTGAAAGGTATGGACTGCAGGTGGCCGGTTCATCCCCTGAACTCTTCCTCTGTGAAGCCATGATGTTGTGATGTATGCAGTATGTGGTTTATCATTGTCTTGCTGAAATATACAAAGTCTTCCCTGAAATAGACATTGTCTGGCTGGAGCAGATGTTGTTCTAACTCCCCTATACAATGCTTAGCATTGATGGCGCCTTTCATGTGTGCGCTGCCGATGCCATAGACACTAATGCAGCCCCCAAACCATCAGAGATGCAGGAACTGTGCTCTAATAACAAGCTGGATGGTCCCTCTTCTTCTTAGTCCGCAGGACACAGCGTCTAAGGTTTCCATAAACAATAAAATTGATCTGACCACAGAACAGTTTTCCATTTTGCCTCAGTCCATTGTTAATGAGCTTTACATTGGAACCTTTTTCTGAAATTGTTTCACAATTTTTAGATGCAGTTGTTCACAGATCCGTGAACCTCCGACCATATTTGCTTCTGAGAGACTCTGCCTCTCTAACATGCTCTTTATATAC
Source organism: Phyllobates terribilis (assembly GCF_046119375.1). Taxonomy (NCBI): domain Eukaryota; kingdom Metazoa; phylum Chordata; class Amphibia; order Anura; family Dendrobatidae; genus Phyllobates; species Phyllobates terribilis. The sequence goes on along the minus strand of NW_027362971.1, from coordinate 1,418,123 downwards.
ACAGTCAAGTGACTTAGTTGAAAATTGACCTTCAGGCCGTTTGTCATTAGTACAACTTACTTTTACAGCCTTTTGTGAACCCTAATCCAACATTTTTGCAGATGTGTCACTGCCATCAATTTTTAAATGAATTAATTTTTTTTCAAATGAAATGGAAAAATGTCTAACGTTTACCTTCTGATCCGTTTTATGTTCTGTTGTGAATAAAATACGTCTGTAAGAGATTTCCAAATCATTGCGTTCTTGTTTTCTTTACATTTTACACAGTTACAACTTTTTTTTGGAATTAGGGATGTATTTCTACATAATACTGTGCAAACCCCAATATTACCAATAAAACCACTCTGTTAGGCTAAATGAATACCGCCACATCATGAACACTACTATTATAGACTATATAAATATTGCCAATAATGCCACTATACACCTCTAAAAAGCACAATAAAAAGGCCAGTATTACCACCATAAAGTAACCATATTGTGGTAAATCACAGCTCAGCAAACTATTATTTCAGTGCAGTTGCAGATAGAACGTCACTTTCCCAGCTTTTTCCATCTGGTTCACACCTACAGTTATATGAAAAAGTTTGGGCACCCCTATTAATCTTAAGCTTAATGTTTTATAAAAATTGGTGTTTTTGCAACAGCTATTTCAGTTTGATATATGTAATAACTGTTGGACACAGTAATGTTTCTGCCTTGAAATGAGGTTTATTGTACTAACAGAAAATGTGCAATCTGCATTCAAACAAAATTTGACAGGTGCATAAGTATGGGCACCCTTATCATTTTCTTGTTTTAAATACTCCTACCTACTTTTTACTGACTTACTAAAGCACTTTTTTTGCTTTTGTAACCTCATTGAGCTTTGAACTTCATAGCCAGGTGTATGCAATCATGAGAAAAGCTACTTCAAGTGGCCACTTGCAAGTTGTTCTCCTGTTTGAATCTCCTCTGTAGAGTGGCATCATGGGCTCCTCAAAACAACTGTCAAATGATCTGAAAACAAAGATTATTCAACATAGTTGTTCAGGGGAACGATACAAAAAGCTGTCTCAGAGATTTAACCTGTCAGTTTCCACTAAGAGGAACATAGTAAGGAAATAAAAGAACACAGGGACAGTTCTTGTTAAGGCCAGAAGTGGCAGGCCAAGAAAAACATCAGAAAGGCAGAGAAGAAGAATGGTGAGATCAGTCAAGGACAATCCTCAGACCACCTCCAGAGAGCTGCAGCATCAACTTGCTTCAGATGGTGTCACTGTGCATCGGTCAACTATACAACGCTCTTTGCACAAGGAGAAGCTGTATGGGAGAGTGATGCGAAAGAAGCCGTTTCTGCAAGCACGCCATAAACAGAGTCGGCTGAGGTATGCAAAAGCACATTTGGGGAAGCCAATTTCTTTTTGGAAGAAGGTCCTGTGGACTGATGAAACCAATATTGAGTTGTTTGGTCATACAAAAAGGTGTTATGCATGGCGGCAAAAAAACACAGCATTCCAAGAAAAACACTTGCTACCCACAGTAAAATTTGGTGGAGGTTCCATCATGCTTTGGGGCTGTGTGGCCAATACCGGCACCGGGAATCTTGTTAAAGTTGAGGGACGCATGGATTCCACTCAGTATCAGCAGATTCTTGACAATAATTTTCAAGAATCAGTGATAAAGTTGAAGTTACGCAGGGGATGGATCTTTCAGCAAGACAATGATCCAAAACACCGCTCCAAATCTACTCAGGCATTCATGCAGAGGAACAATTACAATGTTCTGGAATGGCCATCCCAGTCCCCAGACCTGAATATCATTGAACATCTGTGGGATCATTTGAAGAAGGCTGTCCATGCTCGGCAACCATCAAACTTAACTGAACTGGAATTGTTTTGTAAAGAGTAATGGTCAAAAATACCTTCATCCAGGATCCAGGAACTCATTAAAAGCTACAGGAAGCGACTAGAGGCTGTTATTTTTGCAAAAGGAGGATCTACTAAATATTAATGTCACTTTTCTGGTGAAGTGCCCATACTTATGCACCTGTCAAATTTTGTTTGAATGCAGATTGCACATTTTCTGTTAGTACAATAAACCTCATTTCAAGGCAGAAACATTACTGTGTCCAACAGTTATTACATATATCAAACTGAAATAGCTGTTGCAAAAACACCAATTTTTATAAAACATTAAGCTTAAGATTAATAGGGGTGCCCAAACTTTTTCATATAACTGTACATTGGGATTTCTTGACAACTTCTATCTGCAGAGTTTGCAAAACAGATGCATTTTACTTCTCACATTTCCACATTCCCAACCTACAGAAATTTTCCATCCTGCTGTAACGCATCAATTTGTTGCTCCAGTAACAATGCCTCCCACAGTGTTCCCTTCAGTAATAATGCCCCCCCCCCCACAGTGCCCCTTTCTTTAATAATGCCGCTGCAGAATTTTTCAATTTATAATGATGCCCCCTGTAAGCCATACCCTCTGCAAAATATAAAGTTTTTACTGACCTAATCTGATCGCTCAACACATCCAGTCCTCTTCTGCATGCACGCAAGAGCAGATTGGCACACTGCAGTGACGTCATTGTGCCGCCTGTGGTGGGACGCCATCATTATTAGAAGGCTTCAATGCATACTGCGGCCTGTGTTAGAACCCTCCTGTTTGTTTTTCTATCTTGTGGTTTGCGGTCATGTGACCATCTGCCTTTATATTCCAGCTCTGCCCTCCTGGCTGTGTTGGACTTCAGTGTTCTACTGTCTCTCTAGCCTGGTGCTTCTGTGCCTCTCTCTGTCAAGTTCGCTTGGTCCTCTTGGACCTCTAGTACTGTTTGTCAGTTTGTCTTATTGTGTTCTGCAACAACTTCTGTTTAGGAGGTGTCCCTTTTTTGTCCCAGTCCTTAGTTCTTTTAGGGACCCCTCCCTTAATTCTATAGGTCTTCGTTCAGACTAGCCAAGGAGAGCATTTTACAGAAAGGAGTTGTGGTGGTGGCTTTGGACTCCATTTTGGAGAATGGGATTCTGAATGCTCAAGATGATGCTCCATCTAACACTCCCCATGGGAGGTTGTTCGTGCCTAGAGCCTTTAGTAGAGATTTGTTTGTGGAGTGTCATGAGTCTCGGTTGGCAGGTCATCCAGGAGTTTCGGAGACTAAGAGACTTATCAGTCGCAGTTTTTGGTGGCCTGGATGGCAGAAGGAAGTCATCAAGTGGGTGCGTCAGTGTACTGTGTGTGCTAGGTCAAAGGCTTCACATACTCCTGCTGCGGGGTTGATTTGCCCTCTGGAGGTTCCTAGTACGCCTTGGACGCATCTCACTATGGATTTTATTACTGATCTTCCTGTGTCCGAGGGTTTTACTGTCACCTGGGTGGTCGTGGACCGTTTTAGTAAGATGTGTCATTTGGTTCCATTCATTAAGTTGCCCTGCGCCAAGACACTCGCTAAGGCGTTTGTTAAGGAGATTGTTAAACTCCATGGCATTCCCACGGATATTGTTTCTGATAGAGGACCTCATTTTGTGGCTCGCTTTTGGCGTGCTTTTTGTGACAGGTTGGGAGTCCATTTGTCATTCTCGTCTGGTTATCATCCTGAGTCGAATGGACAGACTGAAAGAAAGGACCAGGATATTGAACAGTTTTTGCATTGTTTTGTGGCAGACAATCAAGAGATGTGGTCTGAGTTTCTGCCTCTCGCAGAATTTGCTCTTAACAATCATACAACCTCCTCTGCTGGGTGTTCTCCTTTTTTTTGTTGTACTGGGAGACATCCGTCTTTTGGTTCATTCTCCAAATTGGGGTCGGCGGTGCCGGAGGAGGAGAATTTTTCCGGTGATTTGGAGAGAGTTTGGACTAATGTACGTTGCAACCTTCAAGAGGCTAACAAGAATTCCAAGAAGTTTTTTGACAGGAAACGTAAGGAGGTTTTGTTTACTGTGGGTGACATGGTTTGGTTGTCCTCGAAGAACCTGCGGTTGAGGATTCCCTCTAATAAACTAGGTCCTAAGTTTGTGGGTCCATTTAAAGTGCTTCAGGTTGTTAACCAGTCTGCTGTTAGGTTGGATGTCCCTACTTCCTGGAAGATTAATCCTGTGTTTCATGTTTCCTTGTTGAAAAAGGCTGATGTATCTGATAGGGACACCACTGTCACAGTTCCTCCTGTGGTGGAAGACGGCGAATATGAAATTTCTCGTATCTTGAATTCTAGATGGCATAGAGGGAGATTACAGTATCTTGTCTCCTGGAAGGGTTTCTGTCCCGAAGACAACTCCTGGGTAAGGACGGATGATGTCTCTGCTCCTAGGCTTGTTAAAGATTTCCACAGGAGGTTTCCGGATAGGCCTGGGCCTGGAGGATCCGGAGGATCCTCATAAAAGAGGGGGTACTGTTAGAACCCTCCTGTTTGTTTTTCTATCTTGTGGTTTGCGGTCATGTAACCATCTGCCTTTATATTCCAGCTCCGCCCTCCTGGCTGTGCTGGACTTCAGTGTTCTACTGTCTCTCTAGCCTGGTGCTTCTGTGCCTTTGTCTGTCAAGTTCGCTTGGTCCTCTTGGACCTCTAGTACTGTTTGTCAGTTTGTCTTTTTGTGTTCTGCAACAACTTCTGTTTAGGAGGTGTCCCTTTTTTGTCCCAGTCCTTAGTTCTTTTAGGGACCCCTCCTTTAATTCTATAGGTCTTCGTTCAGACTAGCCGAGGACTAAGGCGGGTCTGTTCACAAGGAACAGGCAGCCCGCTACATCGTAGGGATTCAGCTTAGTCTTACTGTAGGGACAGCTTTCCCCAATCTTTGGTTAGTATATGTTGCAGATCATAACAGCCTGTGGCCTACAAGACAGAGAATGATAGGATTGGGAGCCCATTGTTCCCTGTTTTACCACAAAATCAAACTATATCAGTTCAAATTGGTGTTTGCCAGAGATCAGGGGCACCGGGCAAGAAGTCTATAGCCTGTGCCCCCGGATCTTTAGGGCTAGCGATGCCACTGTTTATAGGACAATATTAGTCATGGCAAAATAGAGATGTGCAAAAAGATGCAGGTCTAGTAGCCACATCTGTAGTTGGAGACTCCTGGACCAGAGTCCTGCAAACCATCTCCTACCTGCTGTATCCTGGTGTTTCTTGTGATTAACCCTGCTGTTCTGTTTGTATTGACTATACACTTGTACTATTTGGGTCAAAATGATCCAACCTGTTCAAGTCTGTTTATTTTGACATTTAGCTACGCTAAGCATATTATTTGAATATCAGTTGCATTATTTAATTGTATGTGAACATGTTTGGTCAAAAAAAAAAATTAAAATCAAAACTTCAGTTTGCTTTATTTTCTTTAGAAAAAGGTTGTACTTGTGCAGGTTCACTTATTGCTATTCAATGAACACATGCGGATTCACCTGCGTGCACCGCTGCCTATACATTACAGTGATATAATTTCTCTTGCAGAGACCAGCGTCTTCGCAAGAGAAATTGACATGCTGCGGTTTGTGAAGACGCGCCGCATGTACGTCTCCACGGGTGATGCACAGGAGCACGGAGATGCATAGTGGGGGCATGGGATTTGTATAAATCCCATCCACTATGCTGTAACATCTGTGCACTGCGGATTGCGCGCAGCGCAAGTGTGCTGCATCCAATCCGCAGCGTTTACTGACCATGTGAACACACCCTTACATTCTGCACAGAAATAACTCACATGTGCTTTACATACATATTTACTACAACTAGAACATGTAATATTTATTTTATTACATCTCGATGGGCAAATGCTGTATCTTTTCCTTTTTCGGCTTTTTCCAGTGCTGGTGGAGGCCGTGGGTTTGCTTTGTTGAGCATGCTGCTGGATACGGTTTACTATGGCTGCTGCTCCTTCACTTGGAGGTTTTACTTTATTTCCTAAAATAGATGGCATAACAAGTGACTTTCCTAATTCTTCCAGAAAGAGTCTTCATTTATGCAGTTAATTGGCGTTTCGATCGGGGTTTATTTCACGCCATAAAACAAATGCATTATAGGCAGATACTTCAAAAATGTTATAAAATAAAACGATTGGCCACCGATTGGTTTTGCGTTTGCTTGTGTACGTAGCTATTAGTTGATCTAGTGTATCAACTGCCCCTCTGGTGGAATTATAATCTAATATCATCTGCGGCTTTTTGTCATCTCGACTACTTACTGCATTGTCATGGTGCATCGTGCTCATCAGAATGACCTGTTTGTTTTTTTTGGGAATGTAAGAAACCACTGTTCTATCTTTAGTAAAGTAAAACGTTGAACTATGAACATCTCTTTTACCAAGGATACCTTGTGACAGTTCAGGCTTGCTTTTCCTTACAGTACCCATCATTGTAAGTTTTTCATTTTAGCAACAGCTGCCCCAGTTGGTGCGATGTAAAAAAAAGTTGTCACATTTTGTCCTCTTAGTCCATATGTCAAATCTGAAGCACTTGCATACCCTGGTGGTTCTTTTCAAGTTTTTCTCCAGGCTTTCTTCCTGTATACCTGCGCGTTTAGAGCGTATGAACTGCTGCTGTCACAAAGTGTCCATATCTTGAAACTGTACTTTGCAGCTTACTCGGTCTATATTGTTTGAACGGGCACCTACCTCGGAATGCCACAAGTTGTTCATCCAGAGTGACATTTTCGCCAGTATTGTATGATTTTGGAAGATTCTCTATCCATTTATCCCAAGCTTCTCTGATAGCGGCTAGTTATTATAGAAGTATCTGATTTTACCAAAAGACGATTTTTCTGCCTGGGCAGAAGGCTGCAAATTCCAAATTACATTTTTGATTGTAGACTGAATTGCTGGCATCAGACTAGTTGTCTGGGTATCGCGCTTCATCAGATTCAACTTCAGAATCAGAATTCTCGTAATCACTTTCCCCGCCACTTCTGTGGTCTTCATCTTCGAACATTTTCTCCAGTTGGATATCTTATTCATAATTTGAGGCGTTGGCAAGCTTTTACAATTCAGCTTCACTCAGTGCGTTTTTATCCAACTTTCCAAATAATGGACACTCACGACTTTCAGAGGATAAAATCAGTGTTGTGAAATATAATAGCACTATATAAATAAACAATAATAATAACACTGCAGCAAACACTAACAAGTGTAGCAACAATGAGAGCTTCTATACTACAGTGAAACAGACCTGTACTCAAAGTCCATCCATCTGCAGTAACTTGCAAATGTATCAAGCGCATGGACCGGCAGGAACTGGAGAAATCAATAAACAATAATAGATGCAATAAATAATCGAAAATGATACTATAAATCGTTTATGCGAGTCAAAATATGGCAGGAGAGCTGTATAAAACACTATTGACCCGGTCAGTACATATGTAACCATTATTCATACAGAAAGAGTTAAAATTAAAAAAACAACACTCATAATAACAACACCTATCCATAAACAGACTCGCCTAACCACGATTTGCAGAACCTCATAATAAATAATCTGCAGCTTCACAAACTTTTTTTGGGGTCAAAAAGACGCAAACAGTAAAGCAGAGTTAATAGGCTCCCACGACGTCATGTGTGCATTGTGCCATAACGGGGTCCTGTGAATCTTTCTGTTGAACTCTAATAGCCAGTCATTGTGGACACTTGCTATGTAGTGTATAATCCTATACATCAATGTATATTACTCTACTACAGTGGGGAAAAAAAGTATTTAGTCAGCCACCAATTGTGCAAGTTCTCCCACTTAAAAAGATGAGAGGGGCCTGTAACTGACATCATAGGTCGACCTCAACTATGAGAGACAAAATGATAAAACAAATCCTGAATATCACATTGTCTGATTTGCAAAGAAATTTTTTTCAAATTTTGGTGTAAAATAAGTATTTGGTCAATTACAAACAAGCAAGATTTCTGGCTTTCCCAGACCTGTAACTTCTTCTTTAAGAGGCTCTTCTGTCCTCCACTCATTACCTGTAGTACTGGCACCTGTTTGAACTTATCAGTATAAAAGACTCCTGTCCGCAACCTCAAACAGTCACACTCCAAACTCCACTATGATGAAGACCAAAGAGCTGTCGAAGGACACCAGAAACAAAATTGTTGCCCTGCACCAGGCTGGGAAGACTGAATCTGCAATAGGCAAGCAGCTGGGTGTGAAGAAATCAACTGTGGGAGCAATAATTAGAAAATGGAAGACATACAAGACCATTGATAATCTCCCTCGATCTGGGGCTCCACACAAGATCTCACCCCGTGGGGTCAAATGATCTCAAGAATGGTGAGCAAAAATCCCAGAACCGCACAGGGGTACCTAGTGAATGATCTAAATGAACCTGGGACCAACGTTACACAGGCTACCATCAGTAACACACCACACCGCCAGGGACTCAGATCCTGCAGTGCCAGACGTGTCCCCCTGCTTAAGCCATTACATTTCCTGAAGTTTGCTAGATAGCATTTGGATGATCCAGAAGAGTATTGGGAGAATGTCAAATGGTCAGATGAAACCAAAGTAGAACTGTTTGGTAGAAACACAACTCGGCGTGTTTGGAGGAGAAAGAATGCTGAGTTGCATCCAAAGAACACCATACCTACTGTGAAGCATGGGGGTGGCAACATCATGCATTGGGGTTGTTTCACTGCCAAGGGACCAGGACGACTGATCCGTGTACATGAAAGAATGAATGGGGCCATGTGTCGTGAGATTTTGAGTGCAAACCTCCTTCCATCAGCAAGGGCATTGAAGATGAAACGTGGCTGGGTCTTTCAGCATGACAATGATCCCAAGCACTCCGCCAGGGCAACAAAGGAGTGGCTTCGTAAGAAGCATTTCAAGGTCCTGGAGTGGCCTAGCTAGTCTCCAGATCTAAACCCTATAGAAAACCTTTGGAGGGAGTTGAAAGTCTGTGTTGCCCAGTGACAGCCCCAAAACATAACTGCTCTAGAGGAGATCTGCATGGCGGAATGGGCCTGCAAACCAGCAACAGAGTGTGCCAACTTTGTGGAGACTTACAGAAAACGTTTGACCTCTGTCATTTCCAGCAAAGGATATATAACAAAGTATTGAGATGAACTTTTGTAATTGACCAAATACTTATTTTCCACCAAAATTTGAAAAAAAATTCTTTCCAAATCAGACAATGTGATTTTCAGAATTTGTTTTCTCATTTTGTCTCTCATAGTTGAGGTCTACCTATGATGTCAATTACAGGCCTCTCTCAACTTTTTAAGTGGGAGAACTTGCACAATTGGTGGCTGACTAAATACTTTTTTTCCCCCACTGTATATCTTACCTCCCAACCTTGAATAATAAGAAAGAAGGACATTTACTGCTGCAATTTTTATTTTACGTTAAGCCTGTATCCTAACCTTGCCCAGACCTTTATATGCGCCCACATTACTCTAGCTTGAGGGAGATTATTATAAGACACAGGGACATTATTACATGATGGGGACCATTACTACAGAACGAGGGACATTGTTACAGGACTGGAGACATTATTACAGGGTGAGGGACATTATTAGAAGACGGAGGACATTATTACAGGATGGGGGCCGGAATTACTATATGGGGCTAATTGTAAAACAATGATATTGTATGGGGCCGATTGGGGGATAAAAAAAAGGAAATAATTTTTTTAAAAAATAGGGTAGGCAGAAATAACAGAAAAATATTTAGCCACTAAAAATGCTGTTTTATGTAAAAACTGAAGTAAAAAAGAAGACTTGTACCATAACCCGTTGTTACACTCACGCCCGTACTGTTTGGCGTGAGCGTGGTTAGTGGTCCCACTGGGCCACGAACCGAGGAGTGCCTGGAGAGGCGTGACTAGGAGCCTCGCCAGATCCGACCACGGACGCACGGTGGCTTAATCGACTCCATGGTCCGAGGAGGGGCATGGCAGGTGGCCCAGGTGTTACTCCAGGTCAGAGCCCGGTCACAGCTGTTGACTCACACCGGTGAATGCAGGAACGGGCAGGTTTGGGTGGTATGCAGACAGGCGGGTACTGGCAGGCATGGCTGGTATGCCGACAGGCGGGTACTGGCAGGCACGGCTGGTATTCCAACATGCTGGTACTGGCAGGCACGGCTGGTATGCAGACAGGCGGGTACTAGCGGGTAGGTAAACAGGCTAGATAGGGACCAGTACAGACTGGGATTCAGGAACAGAGCCGCAGGTGCGGAGGGCAAGCGGAGCAGAGCAGAGCCACAGGTGCGGAGGGCAAGCGGAGCAGAGCAGGAGGTGCGGAGGGCAAGCGGAGCAGAGCCACAGGTGCGGAGGGCAAGCGGAGCAGAGCAGAGCCGCAGGTGCGGAGGGAAAGCGGAGCAGAGCAGTGCCGCAGGAGCGGACAGACAGGACAGGGCTCTGTTCACATGGAACAGACAGGGATATGGAAACACAGGAAGATAGCTAGAACACAGGAGGTAGATACGGAGGCAGGGAAAAGAGCACACGGTACACACAAGGTACTTGCTATGAAGTAGCGAGTGGACACAAAACTCACAAACAGAAGTACAGAGACAACGAGTGGGAGTTAGGTACTGGTTCAGACACTGCAGGAAAAGGGAAGGATCGGACATAGAGACAAACAGGTAACGGGCTAGGACACAGTTCAGACAGGAACTGACACAGGAATGAGATACAGGAACGAGCCTGGACATTCAGGCCCCAGGTTGGTGGAAATAGACTAGAAGTCACAGATACAGGTAATGGGCCTGGGCACTCAGCCCCCAGTGTGGCGGAAACAGACAAGATTCAGGACAGGACCTGGTAACTAACAGTTGCACAGAACACACTGAAAGAAAGTGTTACCCAGGCACCTCCCACTGGGTGGAGGAGGTTTAAGTATCCAGTGACTCACATCAATAGGCTGGGGACACATTAGGACTGCGCTCACTGTAACTTTAAGAATCAGGAAGTACTAGCACCGCCGCCCTAAGCCAGCAGACAAGAGACATGCACACAGCAAGTAGTGAAGTATAGTGCACAGCCTCGACTGGTAGGTAAGTTGACGGTCTTGCATGGTGGGAGATGGTAAGCCATGCCAGCACGCTGCCAGGGATGTTACACCAGTAAGATAAACACTATTAAAAAAAATAAAAAACATGCCAAAATAAAATGATAATCCAAAAGTCATATAGAAAAATAATGGTATCACTGAAAATGTCATCTTCTCCTCCAAAGAATGCGGCCCTTCATATTCAAATCTTTTCTATGTGCAGCCCATTTACCCGGCTGAGTTTGAGACCCTTGATTTATACACATATTCTATATAAACGAATACAGCACCTGAAGATCTGGGCCAACTCCTGCCATAAAACTACAGGTTTTATGGCAGGGGTGGATTGCATCTTAATATTGTGCCACAAAGGATTTCCCCGACATAGATGATCTGCAAAATTTAAGACTTGGTAGGAAAGAATGTACATATACATTCATGTCCATATTTGAACGGTTGTACAAAGCTCTCATCAAAAATGGAAAATTACAACAAATGATAACTTTTATACAAAAATTCAAATTCTTAAATAATATCTCGAGTTATTGCGTCACAAAAATTTCTCTATTTAAATCTGCTCAGTTGCTTGATTTTGTTAGAGAACATGAAAATCGTGAAAAGAAAATGAATCAAGCTAAATTTGTAAAACCAGAAAAGGAAAAATATCAAAAGCCAATGAGTCATCCTCGAAATGAAATCTATGACATTTTTAGAAGATTTCATATATGTTATAAGCCATATGAGATGATTCAAAAGTCAATGTCTTCACAGAAAGAGTTAAAAATTTAAAGTTGTGACTTCTCCCTAGAAAGGAAAATGGCCAAAATTGACAGGCAGCGACAGTTGAGACGACTAGCTCACAGTGACATCATGGAATGTAGACTGAAGAACAGGCAATTATCTGAGTTTTTGAAGGATAGAAAAATGTCTTTTCTAAATAGAGCTTTTCTGGAGATTTTTGACACAGACAGAAGATTTGGTTTAGGGAGTGGCTAAGGAAAAACTGTAATTATATGTTGTATAAGTGTTATACAATGTATCATTAGTTATTTATAATCTTATACAGTAAAATTGTATAATTGCATAGTTTCTATAAATTCATATATTATACTTCTTTAAGTAGAGATTGTGTATGGCTGTATGTGTATGCAGTGTATGTATGTATATATAGATACAGTACAGACCAAAAGTTTGGACAAACCTTCCCATTTAAAGATTTTTCTGTAATTTCATGACTTTGAAAATTGTACATTCACACTGAAGGCATCAAAACTATGAATTAACACATGTGGAATTATATACTTAACAAAAAAGTGTGAAACAACTGAAAATATGTCTTATATTCTAGGTTCTTCAAAGTAGCCACCTTTTGCTTTGATGACTGCTTTGCACACTCTTGGCATTCTCTTGATGAGCTTCAAGTGGTAGTCACCGGAAATGGTTTTCACTTCACAGGTGTGCCCTGTCAGGTTTAATAAGTGGGATTTCTTGCCTTATAAATGGGGTTGGGACCATCAGTTGTGTTGTGCAGAAGTCTGGTGGATACACAGCTGATAGTCCTACTGAATAGACTGTTAGAATTTGTATTATGGCAAGAAAAAAGCAGCTAAGTAAAGAAAAACGAGTGGCCATCATTACTTTAAGAAATGAAGATCAGTCAGTCTGAAAAATTGGGCAAACTTTGAATGTGTCCCCAAGTGCAGTTGCAAAAACCATCAAGCGCTACAAAGAAACTGGCTCACATGAGGACCGCCCCAGGAAAGGAAGACCAAGAGTCACCTCTACTTCTGAGGATAAGTTTATCCGAGTCACCAGCCTCAGAAATCGCAGGTTATCAGCAGCTCAGATTAGAGATCAGGTCAATGCCACACAGAGTTCTAGCAGCAGACACATCTCTACAACAACTGTTAAGAGGAGACTTTTTGCAGCAGGCCTTCATGGTAAAATAACTGCTAGGAAACCACTATTAAGGACAGGCAACAAGCAGAAGAGAATTGTTTGGGCTAAAGAACACAAGGAATGGACATTAGACCAGTGGAAATCTGTGCTTTGGTCTGATGAGTCCAAATTTGAGATCTTTGGTTCCAACCACCGTGTCTTTGTGCGACGCAGAAAAGGTGAACGGATGGACTCTACATGCCTGGTTCCCACCGTGAAGCATGGAGGAGGAGGTGTGATGGTGTGGGGGTGCTTTGCTGGTGACACTGTTGGGGATTTATTCAAAATTGAAGGCATACTGAACCAGCATGGCTGTCACAGCATCTTGCAGTGGCATGCTATTCCATCCGGTTTGCGTTTAGCTGGACCATCATTTATTTTTCAACAGGACAATGAACCCAAACACACCTCCAGGCTGTGTAAGGGCTATTTGACCAAGAAGGAGAGTGATGGGGTGCTACGCCAGATGACCTGGCCTCCACAGTCACCAGACGTGAACCCAATCGAGATGGTTTGGGGTGAGCTGGACCACAGAGTGAAGGCAAAAGGGCCAACAAGTGCTAAGCATCTCTGGGAACTCCTTCAAGATTGTTGGAAGACCATTTCTGGTGACTACCTTTTGAAGCTCATCAGTAGAATGCCAAGAGTGTGCAAAGCAGTTATCAAAGCAAAAGGTGGCTACTTTGAAGAACCTAGAATATAAGACATATTTTCAGTTGTTTCACACTTTTTTGTTAAGTATATAATTCCACATGTGTTAATTCATAGTTTTGATGCCTTCAGTGTGAATGTACAATTTTCATAGTCATGAAAATACAGAAAAATCTTTAAATGAGAAGGTGCACACTTTGCTCCAGTACCGGCTGTGTCTCTTGTCTGATTGTTTAGGGCGGCGGCGCGGCTACTGTCTGATTCTTATAGTTACTGTGTGCGCACTCCTAATGCCTCCCCAGCCTATTGCTGTGAGTCACTGGATACTTAAACCTCCTCCTCCCAGTAGGGGGTGCCTGAGCAACACTTTGATTCAGTGTGTTCTGTGCAACTGAGTTGCCAGGTCCTGTCCTGTATCTTGTCTGTTTCCGCCCCTGGGGGCTGTATACCCAGGCCTGTTACCTGTATCTGTGACTTCTAGTCTGTCTCCGCCACCATGAGGGCTGAGTTCCCAGGCTCGTTATTGTATCTTATTACTGGTTCAGCTCCTGTCTGAACTGTGTCCTAGCCCGTTACCTGTTTCTCTCTATGTCCGAACCTTCCCTTTTCCTGCAGTGTCTGAACCTGCACCTAACTCCAACTTGTTGTCTCTGAACTTCTGTTTGTGAGTTTTGTGTACACTCGCTACTTCATTGTAAGTACCTTGTGTGTATCTAGTTCTGCTTGTTCACCGCACCTGCGGTTTTGCTCTGCCCTGCTTGTTCACCGCACCTGCGGTTTCGCTGGGCTCTGCTTGTCCACCGCACCTGCGGTTTCGCTCTGCTCTGCTTGTTCACCGCACCTGCGGTTTTGCTCTGCTCTGCTTGTCCACCACACCTGCGGTTTCGCTCCGCTCTGCTTGTCCACTGCACCGGCGGTTTCGCTCTGCTCCGCCCTGCATGTTCACTGCACCGGCGGTTTCGCTCTGCTCAGCTTGTTCATCGCACCTGCGGTTTCGCTCTGCTCAGCTTGTTCACCGCACCTGCGGGTTTTGCTCTGCTCTGCTTGTTTACCGCACCTGCGGGCTTTGCTCTGCTCTGCTTGTCTACCGCACCTGCGGGTTTTGCTCTGCTCTACTTGTCTACCGCATCTGCGGGTTTTGCTCTGCCCTGCTTGTCTATCGCATCTGCGGGTTTTGCTCTGCTCTGCTTGTCTACCGCACCTGCGGGTTTTTCCCTGCTTGTCTACCGCACCTGCGAGTTTTGCTCTGCTCTGCTTGTCTACCGCACCTGCGGGTTTTGCTCTGCCCTGCTTGTCAACCGCACCTGCGGGTTTTGCTCTGCTCTACTTGTCTACCGCATCTGCGGGTTTTGCTCTGCTCTGCTTGTCTACCGCATCTGCGGGTTTTGCTCTGCTCTGCTTGTCTACTGCACCTGGGGCTCCTTTCCTGTGTCCTAGTCTGTCATGGTCCCTATCCTGCCTGTGTTCTTACCTGCCAGTACCCGCCTGTCTGCATGCCAGCCGTGCCTGCCAGTGCCCACCTGTCTGCAGGCCAGCCGTGCCGACCAGTGCCCATCTGTCTGCATACCAGCCGTGCCTGCCAATACCCACCTATCTGCATACCAGCCGTGCCTGCCAGTACCTACCTGTCTGTATGCCAGCCTAACCTGTCTGTTCCTGCATTCCCCAGTGTGGGTCAACAGCTGTGACCGGGGTCTGACCTGGAGTAGCACCTGGTCCCTCTGCTCAGTTCCTCCCTGGTTCACGGAGTCGACTGAGCTGCCGTGTGACCTTGGTCGGACCGAGTTGATACTTAGTTACGCCCCTCCAGACACTCCTCAGTTCATGGTCCAGTGGGATCACTAATCATGCTCACGCCAGTCAGTCCGGGCGTGTGCATAACAGTTTGCTGAGGCCATGGTCCCCGTTGAGCCCCACGATCCTTCGCTCTCGGAGACATTTGAATTCTTGTCTGGCGAATACGTGCACCAAGGAAAACATTTTTTCTCAAGCTGAGGTCCAGGCGATTTACGCACCAGCCCAAATGGAGCAATCAGCACTCGTTCCTGCGGATCCACCACGGTACTATGGGGATCCAAAACAAAGCCGTTCGTTTGTGGAGCAATGTATGCTGCATTTCAAATTCTATGCTCACTATTTTCCCACTGATCGGGTTAAAGTAGCATTCATGATGGCCTACTTAGCGGGTGATGCCTTGAAGTGGATCACCCCCCCCTATGGGAAGCATGGGATCCTATTGCCTCTGACCTGCAGGCCTTCCTGGTGGCCTTTCTAATGCTCTTCGATGACCCTAACCCTGAAGCTTCTGCTAAAGCTTCCCTTCCCAATATCCTGGAGCAGTCCCCATTGGTGATGCGTGTAGGTAGCCCACCAGTTTCCCAGCCAGAAGAGGCTTCTGCCCACACAGAATCCACACAGGATGACAATGCTCCATAGAATACATCTCTTCCCAACCTCAAGGGGGGGTACTGTAACATCCTTGGCGGCGTGCTGGCATGGCTTACCACCTCTCACCTTGCAAGACCGCCATCTTACCTATCAATCCAGGCTGCCCACTTTGCTCCAGTACTGACTGTGTCTCTTGTCTGATTGCTTAGGGCGGCGGCGCGGCTACTGCCTGATTCTTATAGTTACTGTGTGCGCACTCCTAATGCCTCCCCAGCCTATTGCTTTGAGTCACTGGATACTTAAACCTCCTCCAGACAGTAGGGGGTGCCTGAGCAACACTTTGATTCAGTGTGTTCTGTGCAACTGAGTTGCCAGGTCCTGTCCTGTATCTTGTCTGTTTCCGCCCCTGGGGGCTGTATACCCAGGCCTGTTACCTGTATCTGTGACTTCTAGTCTGTCTCCGCCACCATGAGGGCTGAGTTCCCAGGCTCGTTCCTATATCTTATTACTGGTTCAGCTCCTGTCTGAACTGTGTCATAGCCCGTTACCTGTTTCTCTCTATGTCCGAACCTTCCCTTTTCCTGCAGTGTCTGAACCTGCACCTAACTCCAACTCGTTGTCTCTGAACTTCTGTTTGTGAGTTTTGTGTACACTCGCTACTTCATTGTAAGTACCTTGTGTGTATCTAGCTCTGCTTGTTCACCGCACCTGCGGTTTTGCTCTGCCCTGCTTGTTCACCGCACCTGCGGTTTCGCTCTGATCTGCTTGTCCATCGCACCTGTGGTTTCGCTCTGCTCTGCTTGTCTACCGCATCTGCAGGTTTTGCTCTGCTTTGCTTGTCTACCGCATCTGCAGGTTTTGCTCTGCTCTGCTTGTCTACCGCACCTGCGGCTCCGTTCCTGTGTCCCAGTCTGTATTGGTCCCTATCCTGCCTGCGTTCCTACCTGCCAGTACCCGCCTGTCTGCATGCCAGCCGTGCCTGCCAGTGCCCACCTGTCTGCATGCCAGCCGTGCCTGCCAGTGCCCACCTGTCTGCATACCAGCCGTGCCTGCCAATACCCACCTGTCTGCATACCAGCCGTGCCTGCCAGTACCCACCTGTCTGTATGCCAGCCTAACCTGCCTGTTCCTGCATTCCCCGGTGTGGGTCAACAGCTGTGACCAGGGTCTGACCTGGAGTAGCACCTGGTCCCTCTGCTCGGTTCCTCCCTGGTTCACGGAGTCTACTGAGCCGCCATGTGACCTTGGTCGGTCCGAGTTGATACTTAGTTACACCCCTCCAGGCACTCCTCGTTTAATGATCCAATGGGATCACTAATCATGCTCACGCCAGTCAGTCCGGGCGTGTGCATAACACAGCAAAGCACCCCCACACCATCACACCTCCTCCTCCATGCTTCACGGTGGGAACCAGGCATGTAGAGTCCATCCGTTCAACTTTTCTGCGTCGCACAAAGACACGGTGGTTGGAACCAAAGATCTCAAATTTGGACTCATCAGACCAAAGCACAGATTTCCACTGGTCTAATGTCCATTCCTTGTGTTCTTTAGCCCAAACAAGTCTCTTCTGCTTGTTGCCTGTCCTTAGCAGTGGTTTCCTAGCAGCTATTTTACCATGAAGGCCTGCTGCACAAAGTCTCCTCTTAACAGTTGTTGTAGAGATGTGTCTGCTGCTAGAACTCTGTGTGGCATTGACCTGGTCTCTAATCTGAGCTGCTAATAACCTGCGATTTCCGAGGCTGGTGACTCGGATAAACTTATCCTCAGAAGTGTAGTATCGGCGTCTATGCCCCCTGAGAGGCAGAGACTCCGTCCCTCTTACCGCCGCGCTCCCGGCCCGGCGTCTTCCGGCTCTCCTGCTGCTGCTGCCGGCGCGCTCAGCTTCCCAGGCACTGTGCTTAGGCCGGGGACTCTTTAGGATGGCGCGCGCGGCCCCTTTAAGAGTGGGGAAGCGCGCGCGCGCCGTCCTAAGTAGTCCCCGGCCGATAGCCGGAGGACCTCTCATATAAATGGCACCTCCAAAATGGAGGTGCCCGTGCAAGGTTGTTGTTATGATCTGCAACAAGAACTAAGGAAAGATAGGGGAAAGCTGTCCCTACAGTAAGACTAAGCTGAATCCCTACGATGTAGCGGGCTGCCTGTTCCTAGTGAACAGACCCGCCTTCGTCCTCGGCTAGTCTGAACGAAGACCTATAGAATTAAGGGAGGGGTCCCTAAAAGAACTAAGGACTGGGACAAAAATGGGACACCCCCTAAACAGAAATTGTTGTAGAACACAAAAGACAAACTGACAAAAAGTATGAGAGGTCCAAGAGGACCAAGCAAACTGACAGAGATAGGCACCGAAGCACCAGGCTAGCAAAACAGTCAAACAACACTGAAGTCCAGCAAAGCCAGAAGGGTGGAGCTGGAATATATAGGCAGATGGTCACGTGACCGCAAAACACAAGATAGAAAAAACTAACAGGAGGGTTCTAACAGTACCCCCTCTTTTATGAGGATCCTCCGGATTCTCCAGGCCCAGGCCTATCCGGAAACCTACTGTGGAAAGCTTTAACAAGCCTAGGAGCAGAGACATCATGCGTTCTTACCCAGGAGTTGTCTTCGGGACCGAAACCCTTCCAGGAGACAAGATACTGTAATCTCCCTCTATGCCATCTAGAATTCAAGATACGAGAAATTTCATATTCGCCGTCTTCCACCACAGGAGGAACTGTGACAGTGACGACCATATCAGATACGTCAGCCTTTTTCAACAAGGAAACATGAAACACAGGATTAATCTTCCAGGAAGTAGGGACATCCAACCTAACAGCAGACTGGTTAACAACCTGAAGCACTTTAAATGGACCCACAAACTTAGGACCCAGTTTTTTAGAGGGAAACCTCAACCGCAGGTTCTTCGAGGACAACCAAACCATGTCACCCACAGTAAACAAAACCTCTTTACGTTTCCTGTCAAAATACTTCTTGGACTTTTTGTTAGCCTCTTGAAGGTTACAATGTACATTAGTCCAAACTTTCTCCAAATCACCGGAAAAATTCTCCTCCTTCTACACCGCCGACCCCAATTTGGAGAACGAACCAAAAGATGGATGTCTCCCAGTACAGCAAAAAAAAGGAGAACACCCAGAAGAGGAGGATGTATAATAGTTAAGAGCAAATTGTGCGAGAGGCAGAAACTCCGACCACACCTCTTGATTGTCCGCCACAAAACAATGCAAAAACTGCTCAACATCCTGGTTCTTTCTTTCAGTCTGTCCATTAGACTCAGGATGATAACCAGACGAAAATGACAAATGGACTCCCAACCTGTCACAAAAAGCACGCCAAAAGCGAGCCACAAACTGAGGTCCTCTATCAGAAACAATATCCGTGGGAACGCCATGGAGCTTGACAATCTCCTTAACAAACGCCTTAGCGAGTGTCTTGGCGCAGGGCAACTTAATGAATGGAACCAAATGACACATCTTACTAAAACGGTCCACGACCACCCAGATGACAGTAAAACCCTCGGACACAGGAAGATCAGTAATAAAATCCATAGTGAGATGCGTCCAAGGCGCACTAGGAACCTCCAGAGGGCAAAGCAACCCCGCAGCAGGAGTATGTGAAGCCTTTGACCTAGCGCACAAAGTACACTGACACACCCACTTGATGACTTCCTTCTGCCACCAGGCCAGCAAAAACTGCGACTGATCAATCTCTTAGTCTTCGAAATTCCTGGATGGCCTGCCAACAGAGACTCATGACACTCCACAAACAAATCTCTCCTAAAGGCTCTAGGCACGAACAACCTCCCATGGGGAGTGTTAGATGGAGCATCATCTTGAGCTTTCAGAATCCCATTCTCCAAAACGGAGTCCAAAGCCGCCACCACAACTCCTTTCTGTAAAATGCTCTCCTCCTCCTCGGCACCGACCGTAGGAGAGAAGCTGCGAGATAAAGCATCGGCTTTAACATTCTTAGTACCAGGGATATAGGTAACAGAAAAATGAAACCGAGAAAAAAAAAGTGCCCACCTAGCTTGACGGGCATTCAAGCGCTTGGCAGCCTCCAGATAGATCAAATTCTTATGATCTGTGAAAACCTGAATAGGAAATCTAGCGCCTTCCAAAAAATGACGCCAATGTTCAAACGCGAGTTTAATAGCCAACAACTCTCGATTTCCAACATCATAATTCAGTTCGGTTTCCGAAATTTTTTTCGAAAAGAAGGCACAAGGATGTCTCTCCTGAGACAAAACTGCTCCGACCCCCACCGATGAAGCATCGACCTCGACCAAAAAAGGCTTGGTCTCATCAGGCTGCATAAGGGGCAGAACTGAACCTCTCTTTGAGATACTCAAACACTTCAATGACCTCAGTAGTCCACTGGGCCGTATTCGCACCTTTCCTGGTGAGATCGGTTAGAGGTTTAACAATTACAGAAAAATTCTTAATGAATTTCCTGTAATAATTGGCAAAACCCAAAAATCTCTGTATAGATTTCAAACCAATAGGCCTAGGCCATTCCTGCACAGCCTGAAACTTCACAGGGTCCATCTCAAAGCCCTCGCTGGAGACAATGTAGCCCAAAAAACTAATTTTCTGCACAGCAAACTCACATTTCTCCAGCTTAGCAAAGAGTGAATTATCACCCAATAACTGCAAAACTTCACGTACACTCTGCCAATGGGACTCAGATCTGGTGAATAAATCAAAATGTCATCCAAATACATAACCACATTCTTACCAGTCGGAGGTCTCAGGATGTCATTAATAAGGTTCTGAAAAAATGCAGGTGCATTGGTAAGACCAAAAGGCATCACCAAATTCTCAAAATGACCTACCGGAGTGTTAAAAGCAGTTTTCCATTCATCACCCTCCTTCACATGTAACAAATTGTATGCCCCCCAGAGATCAATTCTGGAGAACCACTTGGCTCCCACTAACTGGTTAAACAAGTCAGGAATTAACGGTAACGGGTAGGAATTGCTTACGGTAATCTTATTAATTTCACGAAAATCCAGACATGGACGTAAACCGCCGTCCTTTTTTTTAACAAAGAAGAATCCAACTGCCACAGGTGACTTAGAAGGTCTAATGTGACCAGCAGCCAGGCTAGTCTGTATGTACTCCTCCAAGGCCTTTCTTTCAGGGATAGTCAGATTAAACAAGCGACTCTTGGGAAGAGTAGCTCCCGGAACAAACTCAATGGCGCAATCATAATGCCTATGAGGAGGTAAAACTTGTGACTCCTCCTCCGAAAAAACCCTCCAAAAATCTTGAATAGGTACAGGTAATTCCACTTTTTCCACAGCCGCAATGCGACTATTACAACATTTATCATAGCACTTTGGACTCCAAGACTTAATCACATTAGTAGACCAGTCCAATAAAGGATTGTGCAGTTTTAACCAAGGCAATCCTAGAACAACTGGAGAGGGTAAATTATCCAAAACAACCAAATCCAAAATTTCTTGGTGAACTCCATTGATAGTGAGAGGAAATGCAGCAGTCTTGTGAGTAATACATTTCAAAGGAGTGTTATCAATTGCAACCACAGAAATAGGTGATGACAAAGGTTTGGATTTCAATTTAATGTTTTCCAAAAACCCTTTATCAATCACATTAAGTGTTGAACCACAATCCACAAATACCTAAAATTCTATAAAATCTCCCTGCAGAGTAGTGCTCCCAGAAAGAAATACTCCTGCAGAGCGTAAACAAGCTATACGGGCGTAACTGACCTTTTTTTTTCTTTACTTAAACTACGCTCACAATACTTAATCAAATGGTCACCTTTACCACAATAAAGACACAATCCCTCGGCGAATCTCCGGTCTTTTTCCTGAGAGCGGAGTGACATCGCCCCCACCTCCACTGGTTCTCCGCTGTCAGAGCAGATTTTCTGGGAACTAGGACCTGACGTTACAGGAGTTTTTACATCATTCACCCTAGACCTCAGTCTCCTGTCCACACGAACAGCTAACTGCATAGCTTCCTGCAGAGTCTCAGGTGCAGGGAATGCAATTAGCAAATCCTTAACCCTTTCACTCAGACCAGCAAGAAATAAACATCTCAGCGCAGAATCATTCCATTTAACTTCTGAGGCCCATCTCCTGAAGTGTGTGCAATAATTTTCAACATCATCTGACCCCTGATTCAAACGTCTAGGTTCTGATTCAGCAGATGAGATTCAATCAGGATCGTCATATAATAGCCCCATAGCAGAAAAAAATTCTTCAACAGAACTTAAACACGGATCATTAGGCTGGAGAGAAAAGGCCCACCCCTGTGGTTCGTTGCGCAAAAGTGACATAATAAAACCAATGCGCTGTGATTCATTCCCAGAGGATCTTGGTCTCAAACAAAAATATAACAAACAAGCATTTTTAAAGAAAAAAAAATCTTGCTGTTTACCATAAAAAACATCAGGCAGTCCTACCTTGGGTTCGACAAAATGCGCTCCAGGACAGCTACTCACATGTTGCTGAAGCTCAACCACCTCCAGAGACAATCCCTGCAGGCGTTGAGCCAAGTCCTGGATGGAAACCATACTGATCCCCGAATTTCTTTCCTTTTAGTCTTTTTTGGGCTGGACTTACTGTTATGATCTGCAACAAGAACTAAGGAAAGATAGGGGAAAGCTATCCCTACAGTAAGACTAAGCTGAATCCCTACGATGTAGCAGGCTGCCTGTTCCTAGTGAACAGACCCGCCTTCGTCCTCGGCTAGTCTGAACGAAGACCTATAGAATTAAGGGAGGGGTCCCTAAAAGAACTAAGGACTGGGACAAAAATGGGACACCTCCTAAAAAGAAATTGTTGTAGAACACAAAAGACAAACTGACAAAAAGTACTAGAGGTCCAAGAGGACCAAGCAAACTGACAGAGATAGGCACCAAAGCACCAGGCTAGCAAAACAGTCAAACAACACTGAAGTCCAGCAAAGCCAGAAGGGCGGAGCTGGAATATATAGGCAGATGGTCACGTGACCGCAAAACACAAGATAGAAAAAACTAACAGGAGTGTTCTAACAGTTGTAGCTTTGTGTCCTAAACTCTGCTTCAGCCCTCAGGTCCCGCTGCTAGTCTGACTACCAGTCCAGTCCGCCAGCCTTACTACCAGTCCAGTCCGCCAGCCTGACTACCAGTCCAGTCCGCCAGTCTGACTACCAGTCCTGTCCGCCAGCCTGACTACCAGTCCAGTCCGCGAGCCTGACTACCAGTCCTGTCTGCCAGCCTGACTACCTGTCTCCGCCAGCCAAGTGTACTCTCCAGCCCGACGGTCTGCCTACGATCCAAACCTGCCAGTCTGTCTATGGGCCTGGCTTGCCTGCCTACCCGGAGATCGTACCAGTTACCTGCCATGCCTATCAGCCAGCCTACCTGGAGGCTCCTACCAGTTACCTGCTGTGCCTATCAGTCAGCCTACCTGGAGGCTCCTTCTAGTTACCTGCCGTGCTTACCCGGAGGCTCCTGCCAGTTACCCTTAGGAGTCACCTGCTCTCATACAAGGACAGGCCCAGAGTAGCACCTGGTCCCTCTGCTCGGTCCTTCCCTGGTTCACGGAGTCGACTGAGCCGCCGTGTGACCTTGGTCAGTCCGAGTTGATACCTAGTTACCCCCCTCTGGTCCCACTTTGCTCCGCAGCACAGAGGTTCCACCACCCGGATCCGTAACAGTTTGCATGGGCCATGAAACCCGGTGGCCCCCAGGCTCCTTCGCTTGCTGACCTGTACCAGGAGGTTTCTCGTCAGAGATCCCAACAGGAAACCATCCTGACCTACCTGCGGTCTGTCAACTCTTGCCTGGACACGCTGTCTGTCCCACCTGTGTCCGCCTCGAGCCGAGCGACACCCGCTCCGGCGACGCCGCTGCCTACCAATACCACGGCATCCAGCCTAGGACCCCGGCTTTCTGCGCCTCCTCGTTTTGGGGGTGACCCCGTATTATGTCGGGGTTTTCTGAACCAGTGCACACTGCACTTTGAACTTCTGGCACATCAGTCTCCCTCCGACCGGGCCAAGGTGGCGTTCATCATGTCTCACCTCACCGGGGAAGCATTGGCATGGCTAAAACACTCTATGGGAGAGAGGGGATTCCCTGGTGTCCGATCTTCCGGCTTTCCTCACTGCCTTCTGGAGGGTCTTCGATGAGCCCGGACGAAGGATTTCTACTGCCTCCTCATTGCTTCGTCTACGCCAAAGGAATTTCACCGTGGGCCAGTATGCCATACAGTTCCGTACCCTCGCTTCTGAGCTTGCCTGGGACAACAAGGCCCTGGTGTCCACCTTCCGGGAGGGTCTTTCCGGTCGGATTAAGGACGAGCTAGCCGGCCGGGACATTCCTACCACCCTGGATGACCTGGTGTCACTGGCTACCCAGATTGACATCCGTTTCCTAGAACGTGCTAAGGAGACTACCCGGGAGAGAAGATTTCCTCATCTTGCTCCGGTTTTCCAGAAACCTGCTTCCCAACCAGCAACTCCCCGGGCACGCTCGCCCGAACCTATGCAGATCGACCAGACCAAGATGGTCAAGTCTCGACAAGAAACACGCCGACCCAAAGGGAGCTGTTTCTACTGTGGTAGTAAGGAGCACCTGATCCGTTCCTGTCCGGTGAAGCCGGGAAACTCCAGTGTCTAGGACCGCTCGGAGAGGTCGTCCTAGGCAAGAGTAAATCCTCTCGGTTCTTGACTTTAACCGTCTCTATTTCCTGTGGAGAGAACCGCTTCTTTGAAACCGCCCATCTGGATTCCAGAGCCGCTGGGAATCTCATTTCCCAGTCCCTTGTAGAGAAGTATCAGATTCCTACCAAACCTCTGGCTGAACTATTGGCAGTCGCTTCCGTGGATGGAAGACTCCTTCCGGTGACCATCTTGCTCGTCACTGAGCCCGTAACCCTTCAGGTGGGAATGCTGCACTCAGAGAGGATCTCCTTCCATGTGCTTTCCAGACTCTCTCACTCCCTTTTGCTAGGTCTACCCTGGCTACAGAGACATGAACCCGTTCTGAATTGACAATCCGGTGAGGTGCTCCGTTGGGGGCAGGATTGCCATGAGACCTGCCTGGTCCCGGTTCCCCCGGCTCGACCTCCGGCTACTCCGGCTAATTTACCTGGTCTACCGGCACCTTACTGGTCCTATGCAGATGTCTTCGACAAGAAGGAAGCAGAGACACTGCCACCTCATAGGCCATATGATTGCCCTATCGACCTGGCACCCGGTGCCACTCCACCCCGTGGGCGTATTTACCCGTTGTCGTTGGCCGAAACCCGGGCCTTTCGGAGTACATCGAAGAAAATCTGGCTAGGGGATTCATCCAGAAATCTACCTCCCCGGCTGGAGCCAGATTCTTCTTCGTAAAAAAGAAAGACGGTTCACTATGCCCCTGTATCGATTATAGAGTGTAGCGTCGGCGTCCCTGCCTCCTGCTAGGCAGGGACGCCGTTCCCCTCACCTCTCCGCTCCGTGCCCGGCGGCTTCCTCCCGCTCTGCTGGCAGCGCGCGCTGCTTCCCGGCCTCTGTGCTTAGGGCGCGCGCGCGCGCACTCCCCCTCTCTTAAAGGGGCCGCGCGCGCCGTCCTAAGGAGTCCCCGGCCAATGGCCGGAGGACCTCACCATATATAAGGCACCTCCTCCAAAATGGAGGTGCCTGAGCAATGTTGTTGCAAAGCCTTTCAACTCTGCTTCAGCCCTCAGGTCCCGTTACCAGTTACCTGCCAGTTACCTGCCAGTTACCTGCCAGTCACCTGACAGTCACCTGCCAGATTCCTGCCTGTTACTTATCTATCTGCGGTCCGACAGTCTGCCTACCAGCCCTGCCAGTCTGTCTATGGATCAGTCTGCCCGCTCACCTGGGAGCGCTCACCTGCTACCTGCCTGCTAGCCTACCTGGAGGCTCCGCCGTCACGTGCTGTGACCACCTGCCTGTCCAGAGACTCTTGCCCGCTCACCTGGGAGCGCTCACCTGCTACCTGTCTGTTAGCCTACCTGGAGGCTCCGCCGTCACGTGCTGTGACCACCTGCCTATCCAGAGACTCTTGCCCGCTCACCTGGGAGCGCTCACCTGCTACCTGCCTGCTAGCCTACCTGGAGGCTCTGCCGTCACGTGCCGTGACCTCCTGCCTGTCCAGAGACTCTTGCCCGCTCACCTGGGAGCGCTTCTCTGCTACCTGCCTGCTAGCCTACCTGGAGCCGTCACTTGCTGTGACCACCGGCCAGTCCAGAGACTCTTGCCCGCTCACCTGGGAGCGTCCACCTGCTACCTGCCTGCTAGCCTACCTGGAGGCTCTGCCGTCACTTGCCGTGACCACCCGCCTGTCAAGAAACTGTCCCCGTCACTTGCCGTGACCTCCTGCCCTTCTACCCAGAGACTGTCCCCGTCACTTGCCGTGACCTCCTGCCCTTCAACCCAGAGACTGTCCCCGTCACCTGCCGTGTCCTCCTGCCCTTCTACCCAGAGACTGTCCCCGTCACTAGCCGTGATTACCTGCCCGCCTTCCCTGGGAGCCACCCGCTTCCTTACAAGGACTGCCCCCTTGTATAGTTGCTCAGAGGTTCCACCTCCCAGACCCGTTACAGTTTGCTCGAGCCATGGAACCCGGTGGCACCCAAACTCCCTCGCTCTCGGACCTATGCCATGAACTGTCCCGTCAGAGGTCCCAACAGTAGTCCATCCTGAGCCACCTGCGGAATGTCAACTCTCGCCTGGACACTCTGACTGCTCCACCAGCAACCACCGCTAGTGTCATGACTCGCAACCCGGCAGCGCCGCTGCCCACCAATACCATGGCATCCTGCCCCGGTCCCCGGCTTTCTGCACCTCCTCGCTTCGGAGGCGACCCCGCTCAAGCTCGGGGCTTCATAAACCAGTGCACCCTGCACTTTGAACTCCTGGCCCACCAGTTTATCTCCGACCGAGCCAAAGTGGCATTCATCATGTCCCATCTCACTGGGGAGGCACTGGCATGGCTTAACCCTCTGTGGGAGAGAGGGGATCCCCTGGTGTCCGACCTGTCGTCTTTCCTCACTGCTTTCCGAAGGGTCTTCGATGAACCGGGACGAAAGACCTCATCTGCCTCCTCTTTGCTACGTCTCCACCAAGGGAGTCTCACCGTGGGCCAATATGCCATACGATTCCGCACCCTCGCTTCTGAGCTTGCCTGGGATAATGAGGCCCTGGTGTCCGTCTTCTGGGAGGGCCTTTCCGGTCGGATTAAAGATGAGCTCGCCGGTCGGGACATTCCTACCACCCTGGATGACCTGGTGTCTCTGGCTACCCGGATTGACATCCGGTTTCAAGAACGTACCAAAGAGACCACCCGTGAGAGAAGGTTTCCCCGCCTAGCTCCTACTTTCCAGAAACCTGTCTCCTCTTCTGTCACTCCCCGGGCGCACTCACCCGAGTCCATGCAGATCGACCAGACCAAGTTGGTCAAATCTCGCCAAGAGTCTCGCCGAGCCGAGGGCATTTGCTTCTATTGTGGCAGTAAGGAGCACCTGATTCGTTCCTGCCCGGAGAGGCCGGGAAACTCCAGTGTCTAGGACCGCTCGGAGAGGTCGCCCTAGACAAAAATAAGTCCTCTCCAACCCTGACATTGTCTGTATCTATCTCCTGGGGAGAGAACCGTCACTTTGAACTCGCCCACCTGGACTCTGGATCCGCTGGAAACCTCATCTCTCAGTCCCTGGTTGAGAAATACCGTATTCCCACCAAGTCTCTGGCTGAACCTTTGTCAGTCGCCTCCGTGGATGGAAGACTCCTTCCGGTGACCATCCTGCTCGTCATGGAACCCATAACCCTGCAGGTGGGAATGCTGCACTCTGAGGTAATCTCCTTCCATGTGTTGTCCGGACTCTCCCACTCCCTATTGCTAGGTCTACCTTGGCTCCAGACACATGAACCCGTGTTGAACTGGCATTCCGGTGAAGTACTCCGGTGGGGGCCGGCCTGCCATAAGACCTGCCTGGTTCCGGTTCGTCCGGTTCGTCCTCCACCTATCCCAGCTAATTTACCCGGTCTTCCGGCTCCTTACTGGCCCTATGCTGACGTCTTCGGTAAGAAGGAAGCAGAGACATTGCCACCTCATAGGCCATATGATTGCCCGATCGACCTGGTACCCGGCGCCACTCCACCCCGTGGGCGTATTTATCCGTTGTCTGCGGCCGAAACCCGGGCCATGTCTGAGTACATAGAGGAGAATCTGGCCAGGGGATTCATCCGGAAGTCTACTTCCCCGGCTGGTGCCGGATTCTTCGTTGTCAAAAAAAAAGATGGCTCGCTTCGCCCCTGTATTGACTATAGAGGACTCAATCAGATCACGGTTAAAAATAAATACCCCCTTCCGCTCATCTCTGAGTTATTTGATTGCCTTAAAGGCTCCAGGATCTTTTCCAAGCTGGATCTACGTGGAGCATATAACCTGGTCCGTATCCGTCAGGGAGACAAGTGGAAAACAGCATTTAATACCCGGGACGGACACTATGAGTACCGTGTGATGCCCTTCGGTCTCTGCAATGCTCCCGCCGTCTTCCAAGAACTGGTCAACGACATCTTCCGTGACCTTCTTTACTCCTGCGTGGTGGTATACCTGGACGACATCTTGGTCTTCTCTCCGGATCTTCCCACACACCGGAGGGATGTTCGTCAGGTCCTGCTTAGGCTCAGGCAGAACCACCTCTATGCTAAATACGAGAAGTGCCTTTTTGAGCAGACTTCTCTTCCTTTCCTGGGCTATGTTATCTCCCGGACAGGCTTGCGAATGGATCCCGAGAAGCTCTCTGCTGTCCTAAAGTGGCCCCGTCCGGAGGGCTTGAAGGCGATACAGCGATTCCTGGGCTTCGCTAATTACTATCGTCTCTTCATTCCTCACTTCTCGTCACGGACTGCGCCCATATCTGCGTTCACCCGTAAGGGAGCAAATCCCAAGGTATGGTCATCCGAAGCTGAGGAGGCCTTCCTTTCCCTGAAACAAGCCTTCTCTTCTGCCCCTGTGCTGCACCGTCCAGACTGCAACAAACAGTTCTACCTGGAGGTTGATGCCTCCTCCTCTGGAGCCGGAGAAGTGCTCACCCAAAAGTCTTCCTCCGGGAGAATGGTAACCTGCGGCCTTTTCTCTAAAATCTTCTCCTCCTCTGAGCGCAATTACTCCATAGGAGACCGAGAACTGCTAGCCGTTAAATTGGCGCTGGAGGAGTGGCGCTACCTGCTTGAAGGTGCTCTATACCCGGTGATCATCTACACGGATCACAAGAACCTGGCATATCTCCAAAATGCTCAGAGACTTAATCCACGTCAGGCCCGGTGGTCTTTGTTTTTTGCCCGCTTCGATTTCATCCTTCATTTCCGCCCGGCGGACAAAAATGTCAAAGCTGATGCCTTGTTCCGATCTTTCCTGTCCTCCGACCAAGAGGAGGAGCCTATGCACATTATCGACCCCTCCAAGGTGATGAATGTGGCCCCCTTGGATTTGACTCGTCTTCCACCCGGCAAGACGTTCGTGGCGCCTCCAGACCGTGAGAGGGTTCTTCGCTGGGGTCATTCTTCTAAACTAGCTGGTCATGCTGGCCAAAAAAAGACCTTCCTACTCATTTCCCGGCATTACTGGTGGTCTACCCTGCGTAAGGATGTGGTAGACTTCGTCTCTGCCTGTTCATCTTGTGGCTGCAACAAAGTTCCCAGACACTTACCAGCTGGTCATCTCCTGCCGCTTCCCATACCTGTTGCCCCGTGGCAACACATCGCTATGGACTTCATTACGATGTTCCTGTCTCTGCCGGGTGTACTGTCATTTGGGTGGTCGCGGACCGCTTCTCTAAAATGGCCCACTTCATTCCCCTGCCTGGTCTTCCGTCTGCACCTGAGCTGGCTAAGGACTTTATCTGCCATATCTTCCGTCTCCATGGCCTACCCCTTCACATCGTGTCAGATCGAGGGGTTCAGTTTACCTCACGCTTCTGGAGAGCCACATGTAAACTGCTGGACGTCACCCTGGACTTCTCCTCCGCTTACCACCCTCAGTCCAATGGTCAAGTGGAGCGGATCAATCAGATCCTTACCAGCTATCTCCGGCACTTTGTTAATGCCCACCATTCTGATTGGGTGGACCTCCTTCCTTGGGCCGAGTTCTCTTATAATAACCACGAGAGCGAATCCTCTTCCAAGTCCCCGTTCTTTATTGTCTATGGCCAGCACCCCCGGATTCCGTTTCCCGTCTCCGCCTCTGTGGACAACCCTGCCGCGCAGTCTCTTGTCAGCGAGTTTTCTACCATTTGGGAGAGTACTAGGTCTGCACTTCTTCAGTCCTCCGAGCGGATGAAGCGATATGCTGATAAGAGACGTCTGGATCCGCCTCAATTCCGTCCGGGAGACAAGGTTTGGCTCTCTTCCAAACATGTACGGCTCAAGATACCCTCCTACAAGTTAGGTCCTCGCTTCATCGGTCCTTTCGAAATCCTCAGGCAAATTAATCCAGTGGCCTACAAATTAAAACTCCCGGCCACCTTATGGATTCCCAACTCCTTCCACGTATCTCTCCTCAAACCCGTTGTCTTTAACTCTTTTTCCAACAATCCAGGTACTCCTCCTGCTCCGGTTTCCGCTGAAGACGTCTTTGAGGTAGAGAGTATTCTGGCCACTAAGAGGGTAAGAGGAAAGACCTTTTTTTTGGTAGATTGGAAGGGGTTTGATCCTGAGGAGAGAACATGGGAGCCCTGGGAGAACATCCATGCCCCTCTCATCCTTGCTAAATTTCTCTCTGGACAAAAAAAGGGGGGGCCTAAAGGGGGTGGTACTGTAGCGTCGGCCTCCTGCTAGGCAGGGACGCCGTTCCCCTCACCTCTCCGCTCCGTGCCCGGCGGCTTCCTCCCGCTCTGCTGGCAGCGCACGCTGCTTCCCGGCCTCTGTGCTTAGGGCGCGCGCGCGCTCCCCCTCTCTTAAAGGGGCCGCGCGCGCCGTCCTAAGGAGTCCCCAGCCAATGGCCGGAGGACCTCACCATATATAAGGCACCTCCTCCAAAATGGAGGTGCCCGAGCAATGTTGTTGCAAAGCCTTTCAAATCTGCTTCAGCCCTCAGGTCCCGTTACCAGTTACCTGCCAGTCACCTGCCAGATTCCTGCCTGTTACTTATCTATCTGCGGTCCGACAGTCTGCCTACCAGCCCTGCCAGTCTGTCTATGGATCAGTCTGCCCGCTCACCTGGGAGCGCTCACCTGCTACCTGCCTGCTAGCCTACCTGGAGGCTCCGCCGTCACGTGCTGGGACCACCTGCCTGTCCAGAGACTCTTGCCCGCTCACCTGGGAGCGCTCACCTGCTACCTGCCTGTTAGCCTACCTGGAGGCTCCGCCGTCACGTGCTGTGACCACCTGCCTGTCCAGAGACTCTTGCCCGCTCACCTGGGAGCGCTCACCTGCTACCTGCCTGCTAGCCTACCTGGAGGCTCTGCTGCCATGTGCCGTGACCTCCCGCCTGTCCAGACACTCTTGCCCGCTCACCTGGGAGCGCTTCTCTGCTACCTGCCTGCTAGCCTACCTGGAGCCGTCACTTGCTGTGACCACCGGCCAGTCCAGAGACTCTTGCCCGCTCACCTGGGAGCGTCCACCTGCTACCTGCCTGCTAGCCTACCTGGAGGCTCTGCCGTCACTTGCCGTGACCACCCGCCTGTCAAGAGACTGTCTCCGTCACTTGCCGTGACCTACTGTGTAACGGGTCTGGGAGGCGGAACCTCTGAGCTACTATACAAGGGGGCGGTCCTTGTAAGGGAGCGGGTGGCGACCAGGCAGGCAGTCACAGCAGGTGACCGGGACAGTCTCTAGAAGAACGGGCAGGAGGTCACGGCAAGTGACCGGGGCAGTCTCTGGATGAACGGGCAGATGGTCACGGCAAGTGACCGAGGCAGTCTCTGGGTGAACGGGCAGATGGTCACGGCAAGTGACCGGGGCAGTCTCTGGGTGAACGGGCAGATGGTCACGGCAAGTGACCGGGGCAGTCTCTGGGTAAAGGGTTGGTACGACCTGTGGCGGCTGATGGTAGACGTGAGCTCCCAGGTGAGCAGGCGAGAGTCTCTGGATAAACGGGTGGTCACAGCATGTGACGGCGAAGCCTCCAGGAAGACCAACAGACAGGCGGAAGATGAGCGCTCCCAGGTGAGCGGGCAGAAGTCTCTGGACAGGCGGGTGGTCACAGCACGTGACGGCAGAGCCTCCAGGTAGGCTAGCAGACAGGCAGCAGATGAGCGCTCCCAGGTGAGCGGGCAGGAGTCACTGGACAGGCAGGTGGTCACAGCACGTGACGGCAGAGCCTCCAGGTAGGCTAGCAGGCAGGTAGCAGGAGTGCGCTCCCAGGTGAGCGGGCAAGCTGGTCCATAGACAGACTGACAGGAGTAGTAAGGCAGACCGTCGGACCACAGGCTAGCAGGCAGGTAGCAGGATATCAGGCAGGAATTAGACAGCAGACTGGCAGGAATCTGGCAGGTATCTGGCAGGTAACTGGCAACGGGACCTGAGGGCTGAAGCAGAGTAGTGAACAGTGCTACAACATTGCTCGGGCACCTCCATTTTGGAGGAGGTGCCTTTTATATGGGAGGTCCTCCGGCAATTGGCCGGGGACTCCTTAGGACGGCGCGCGCGGTCCCTTTAAGAGAGGGGGAGCGCGCGCGCGCCCTAAGCACACTGCCGGGGAAGGAGCGCGTGCCGGAAGCAGCGGGGAGGGCAGCGCTGGAGGATGCCGCGCCAGGAGCGGGGAGGTGAGAGGGACGGCGTCTCTGCCTAGAACGGGGCAGAGACGCCGATGCTACATCCTGCCCTTCTACCCAGAGACTGTCCCCGTCACTTGCCGTGACCTCCTGCCCTTCAACCCAGAGACTGTCCCCGTCACTAGCCGTGATTACCTGCCCGCCTTCCCTGGGAGCCACCCGCTTCCTTACAATGACTGCCCCCTTGTATAGTTGCTCAGAGGTTCCACCTCCCTGACCCGTTACATAGAGGACTCAACCAGATTACTATCATAAACAAATATCCCCTGCCACTCATCTCTCAGCTGTTCAACCGCCTTAAAGGTGCGAAGATCTTTACCAAGCTCGATCTTCGTGGGGCATATAACTTGGTCCAGATCCGCCAAGAAGACGAGTGGAAGACGGCATTCAATACCCGGGACGGCCACTATGAATACCGTGTGATGCCCTTCGGCCTCTGTAATGCTCCTGCCGTCTTCCAAGAATTAGTTAATGACATCTTCCGTGACCTCTTATATTTTTGCGTGGTGGTGTACCTGGACGACATCTTGGTCTTCTCTCCGGATCTTCCCACACACCGGAGGAATGTTCGTCAGGTCCTGCTTAGGCTCAGGCAGAATCACCTATACGCAAAATTTTAAAAATGCCTCTTCGAGCAGACCTCTCTTCCGTTCCTGGGCTATATTATCTCTAAGACAGGTCTACGGATGGACCCCGAGAAGGTCTCTGCCGTCTTAAAGTGGCCCCGTCCGGAGGGGTTGAAGGCGATTCAGTGATTCCTGGGCTTAGCGAATTATTACCGTCTCTTCATCCCACATTTCTCTTCCCGGACTGCTCCCATCTCTGCGCTCACCCGTAAGGGAGCAAATCCTAAGGAATGGCCGTCCGAAGCGGAGGAGGCCTTCCTCTCCTTAAAACTAGCCTTTTCTTCTGCCCCAGTGCTGCACCGTCCGGATTGCAACAAATTTTCTGGAGGTTGATGCTTCCTCTTCCAGAGCGGTGCTCACCCAGAAATCTCCGTCCGGGAGAATGGTAACCTGCGGCTTCTTCTCCAAGCTCTTCTCATCCGAGCGCAACTACTCCATAGGAGACCGAGAACTGCTAGCCATCAAATTGGCGCTGGAGGAGTGACGTTACCTGCTTGAGGGGGTTCTGCACCCGGTGGTCATCTACACTGACCTCAAAAACCTGGCATATCTACAGAATGCCCAAAGACTCAATCCACGTCAGGCCCGGTGGCCTTTGTTCTTCGCCCGCTTCAACTTTACCCTACATTACCGCCCTGCGGACAAGAACGTTAAAGCCAACGCCTTGTACCGATCCTTCCTGTCTTCCGATCAAGAGGAGGAGCCTATGCATATCATCGATCCCTCCAAAGTGATGAATGTGGCCCCCTTGGACCTGTCTCGTCTCCCACCCAGTAAGACATTTGTAGCGGTTCCAGATCGTAAGAAGGTTCTTCACTGGGGTCATTCATCTAAACTAGCCAGCCATGCTGGCCAGAAGAAGACCTTCTTGCTCATTACCCGGCATTACTGGTGGCCTACCCTGCGCAAGGATGTAGTAGACTTCGTGACGGCCTGTTCGTCCTGTGCCCGCAACAAGGTTCCCAGACATCTTCCAGCCGGCCGTCTCCTGCCTCTTCCCGTACCTGCTGCCCCATGGCAACACATTGCTATGGACTTTATTACCGATCTCCCTGTTTCTGCCGGTTGTACTGTCATTTGGGTGGTCGCTGACCGCTTTTCTAAAATGGCCCACTTCATCCCTCTGCCTGGTCTCCCGTCTGCATCTGTGCTGGCTAAGGACTTCATCCATCACATTTTCGTCTCCATGGCCCACCCCTCCACGTTGTGTCTGATCGCGGGGTCCAGTTTACTTTGCGTTTCTGGAGAGCTACGTGTAAGCTGCTGGATGTCACCCTGGATTTTTCCTCTGCTTACCATCCGCAGTCAAATGGCCAAGTGGAACGTATCAACCAGACCCTTACCAGCTTCCTCCGGCACTTCGTCAACGCTCACCATACCGATTGGGTAGAGCTCCTACCATGGGCCGAATTCTCCTATAACAACCATGAGAGCGAATCTTCTTCCAAGTCCCCGTTCTTTGTAGTCTACGGTCAACATCCCCGGATTCCGTTTCCCGTCTCCGCTTCAGTGGACAACCCTGCCCCGGAGTCTCTGGTCAGCGAATTTTCCACCATTTGGGAGGACACTAGGTCCGCACTTCTTTATTCCTCCGAGCGGATGAAGAAACATGCTGATAAGAGACGCCAGGACCCACCACAATTCCATCTGGGAGACAAGGTTTGGCTCTCCTCCAAACATGTTCGTCTCAAAATACCCTCCTATAAGTTGGGTCCACGGTTCATCGGTCCTTTTGATGTCCTCAAGCAAATCAACCCAGTAGCCTACAAGTTAAAACTCCGGGCCACCTTACGGATTCCCAACTCCTTCCACGTATCTCTCCTCAAACCAGTTGTGCTTAATTCTTTTTCTGACAATCCAGGTACCCCCCCAGCTCCGGTCTCCGCTGAGGACGTCTATGAGGTAGAGAACATTCTGGCCACCAAGAGGGTAAGAGGAAAAACCTTTGTTCTGGTGGATTGGAAGCGGTTTGGCCCAGAGGAGAGAACTTGGGAACCCAGGGAGAACATCCACGCCTTTCTTCTCCTTAAAAAATTTCTTTCTGGCTTAAAAAAGAGGGGGCGTAAAGGGGGGGTACTGTAGTATCGGCGTCTCTGCTCCCTGACAGGCAGAGACGCCGTCCCTCTTACCGCCGCGCTCCCGGCCCGGCGTCTTCCGGCTCTCCTGCTGCTGCTGCCGGCGCGCGCAGCTTCCCGGGCACTGTGCTTAGGGCGCGCTCCCCCCCCCTCTTAAAGGGGCCGCGCGCGCCGTCCTAAGGAGTCATCAGCCAATGGCCAGAGAACCTCTCATATAGAAGGCACCCCCTCCAAAATGGAGGTGCCCGTGCAAGGTTGTAGCTTTGTGTCCTAAACTCTGCTTCAGCCCTCAGGTCCCGCTGCTAGTCTGACTACCAGTCCAGTCCGCCAGCCTGACTACCAGTCCAGTCCGCCAGCCTGACTACCAGCTCAGTCTGCCAGCCTGACTACCAGTCCAGTCCGCCAGTCTAACTACCAGCCCTGTCCGCCAGTCCTGTCCGCCAGCCTGACTACCAGCCCAGTCCGTCAGCCTGACTACCAGTCCTGTCCGCCAGCCTGACTACCTGTCTCCGCCAGCCCGACGGTCTGCCTACGATCCAAACCCGCCAGTGTGTCTATGGGCCTGGCTTGCCTGCCTACCCGGAGAACGTACCAGTTACCTGCCGTGCCTATCAGTCAGCCTACCTGGAGGCTCTTATCAGTTACCTGCCGTGCCTACCCGGAGGCTCCTGCCAGTTACCCGTGGGAGTCCCCTGCTCTCATACAAGGACAGGCCCAGAGTAGCACCTGGTCCTTCTGCTCGGTCCTTCCCTGGTTCACGGAGTCGATTGAGCCGCCGTGCTACCCTGGTCAGTCCGAGTTGATACCTAGTTACGCCCCTCTGGTCCCTCCTTGCTCCGCAGCACAGAGGTTCCACCACCCGGATCCGTAACAAGAAGAAGAGGTGACTCTTGGTCTTCCTTTCCTGGGGCGGTCCTCATGTGAGCCAGTTTCTTTGTAGCGCTTGATGGTTTTTGTAACTGCACTTGGGAACACTTTCAAAGTTTTCCCAATTTTTCGCACTGACTGACCTTCATTTCTTAAAGTAATGATGGCCACTCGTTTTTCTTTACTTAGCTGCTTTTTTCTTGCCATAATACAAATTCTAACAGTCTATTCAGTAGGACTATCAGCTGTGTATCCACCTGACTTCTACACAACACAACTGATGGTCCCAACCCCATTTATAAGGCAAGAAATCCCACTTATTAAACCTGACAGGGCACACCTGTGAAGTGAAAACCATTTCCGGTGACTACCTCTTGAAGCTCATCAAGAGAATGCCAAGAGTGTGCAAAGCAGTCATCAAAGCAAAAGGTGGCTACTTTGAAGAACCTAGAATATAAGACATATTTTCAGTTGTTTCACACTTTTTTGTTAAGTATATAATTCCACATGTGTTAATTCATAGTTTTGATGCCTTCAGTGTGAATGTACAATTTTCATAGTTATGAAAATACAGAAAAATCTTTAAATGAGAAGGTGTGTCCAAACTTTTGGTCTGTACTGTATATATATGTGGAATGTTTGAGCTGAACGAATCTGTAACAGAGTGAAATTTGCTGAATATATGTGCAGCTGCTAAGTGAGATTTGTGTGACAGAGGCCTCATGTATGTTTGTTTCTTTATGTGAAGGTACAAAATTACATTTAAGTCTGAGAAAATGATGATACATAATTAAGTATTATCTATATAATATATATATTTCTATATTTCTTTAGTAATTATTACTTCTTGATTTAGCTAATAGTGGATAAGGGTAACCACACATTAAAATGGTTTATAAAGCAAATTTACATTTAGAATAATTTTTCACAATGATAATTTTATAGTATTCAAGGATATTATTATTTTTAATGGTTACATAAATAGGTACACACCTCTTCAGACAAATATATGCTATGACATTTATGCAAAATATTTATAGAAGAATAATTATTTTTAATTTGGTTCTGATATATAAATTATTTTCTAAAATAATATTTTTTGCCATTAAGGGGGAAAATGTGCATTTTGATCCTGATTACATAATCACTTTTGATCAATACTTATTTTTCACACATTTTAATGAAGAAGAAATATTAATAAACTACAATGGTATGATTAAGAAGGGTATTACATGCAAAGTTACATAATTTAATCATTTTTGGTAATACAAGGTTATGGCAAATATGAAATCATCCAGATAATGGAAATATAAGGGTATTTTTATGGAGAATACAATTACTCTGCATTTGTCATTAACATATAAAGGCCTTATTTTTATTATTATTATTATTATTATTATTTTTAGTCTTAATTTAATTTTTCTTTTTTCAATTTTATTCTTACTTTCTTCTTATTTTTTCATTTTTCATTTTTAATTCTAATTTTTTTATTTTATTATTTCAGTTCAATATCTCAATTGAGAAAACACATTCATATTTAATAAAGTAATGTCTAGTACAAGAATATTGCTTCATTAAATATAATGATATGGTTCCAATATAAGAAAAAAAATATTTCAATTTTTTGAGTAAGCACAAGTCATTCTTGCATTCATTCATTCATATATTTATTCATTTTGGTTCATGAGTATACTTTCTTTGGTATTATTGGTAAACACTAGTGATTAGCGAGCTTGCTCGCCACTGCTCGGTACTCACCCGAGCATCTCAGTACTCGAGATGCTCGGAGCTCGCCGAGTACTTTCGAGATGCTCGGGCGGGAGCTCGGGTCCCCGTCCTGCATGTTTGGCGCTATTTAGAGCACCAATCATGCAGGGATTGTCTGCCACTCACTGTAATGCCACAGCCATGGTGGTTGTGGCATTACAGTGATTGCCCAAATCGATGGGAACAGTGCTCACAGAGAAACATGAAAAGCCGGCAATTCAGCAGCGGCATACACCGGTACCGACAATTTAGAACAGAAAGAATAGAGCATCACACATAGATTAGATAGATAGAAACATGTCAGTCACATATATAATAAGTACAGTGACAGTGTTGGTTACTGTACTTGTTATTTAGTGTTAAAATAAAGGATTTATTAAAAAAAAAAATAATAGTGTTTTCATGCACCCGTCTCTTTAAAAAAGCCGGCCGGCAATTCTTCAGCGGCATACATCGGTACCCGACAATTTAGAACAGAAAGAATAGAGCATCACACATAGATTAGATAGATAGAAACATGTCAGTCACATATATAATAAGTACAGTGACAGTGTTGGTTACTGTACTTGTCATTTAGTGTTAAAATAAAGGATTTATTAAAAAAAAAATTGGCATAGGGTTCCCTGTAATTTTAGTCTCTAGCGGAGGTTAAGCAGACGGCTGGGGCAGATGTCTGAAACCTGGGAAGGGGGTAATACCCACGGAGCTTCCCAGGCCACTAATATCAGCCCCCAGCTGAATACCTAGCCTTTACCAGCTATTAAAATGGGGGACCCCCCCAAAAAAGTGACGTGGGGTCCCCCCTATTTTAATAGCTAGCAAAGGCTAGGCAGACAGCTGGGGGCTGATATTAATAGCCCAGGAAGGGTGGCATGAATATTGGCCCCCTCCCAGGCTAGAAACACCAGCCGTCAGCCGCCCTATGGATGCGCCAATTCTGGCACTTATCCTCGCTCTTCCCACTGCCCTGTAGCGGTGGCAGTGGGGTAATAGGGCGGGCGTTGATGTCAGCTTATAATGCCAGCTGAGATCAAGCCCAGGTTAGTAATGGAGAGGCGTCTATAAGACACCCCCATTACTAACCCCATAGTCAAAGTTAAAAAAAAACACAAACACCCAGAATAAAGTCCTTTAATTGAAATAAACGCACAATTCTTTAATGTTCTAAATTAAACCATACTTACCGTCACGCCCATTCCAGCTGAAGCCAATGTCTTCTGCAATAAAAGTAAAATAATAAACCAACCTCATCCTTACATTTCCATGGTTCCCAGGACGGCTCCAGCTCTGCTACATTCACATGACAGGCTGGCTCGCAGCCGAAAGCTGAATTTCATGAAATAATAAAAAAAAAATTGACGTGGGGCTTCGCCCTATTTTTGTGTCCAGCCAGGTACAGCAGGCAGGAGCGGGCTGCCCCCAACCACCAGCTGCCAATTTGTACCTGGCCGGACACAACAATATAGGGAAGCCCTTTTTTTTCTTTATTATTTCATGAATTTCATGAAATAATAAAAAAAAAAAATACATGGGGCTTCGACCTATTTTTGTGTCCAGCCAGGTACAACTAGGCAGCTGGGGGCTGGAATCCGCAGCGCATGGAGGCCCAAGCTTTCTGCCCCCCCCCCCCGCTGTAAATTGCAGTCCGCAGCCACCCCAGAAAATGGCGCGTTCATAGAAGCGCCATCTTCTGGTGCTGTACCCAACTCATCTAGGGCCCTGGTGCGGTGGCTCACTGGGTAATAAAGGGGTTAGGGTCAGCTTGGTATTATCAGCTGGCCCTAAGCCCGAAATTCATGGGGTCACGCCAATATTAGACATGACCGCCATGAATTTCTAGTAAAGTATTTAAAAAAAACACAACACCCAGAATAAAGTCCTTTAATTTAAATAAACGCACAATTCTTTAATGTTTTAAATTAAACCATACTTACCATCACGCCCATTCCAGCTGAAGCCTATGTCTTCTGCAATAAAAGTAACATAATAAAGCAACCTCATCCTTGCCTTTCCATGGTTCCCAGGACGGCTTCAGCTCTGCTACATTCACATGACAGGCTGGATCGCTGCCGAAAGCTGCCATCCCGCTTGCCATGCCGCAGACTCTGAGAAGCGCAGGCATGCTTGCGCTCATCAGTGTATGGCTGTGACGGCATCCAGATGAGCCGAGTTCATGTCCAATGAACTCAGCTCACCTCATGCACGTCACTGACAGCGTGGGAAAATTCTCCTGCGCATGCGGTGAGCGTGAGAGAATTCTCCTGCGCTCACCGCAAGCGCAGGAGAATTTTCCCACGCTTGCGGTGAGCGCAGGAGAATTCTCTCACGCTCACCGCATGCGCAGGAGAATTTTCACACGCTGTCAGTGACGTGCATGAGGTGAGCTGAGTTCATTGGACATTAACTCGGCTCATCTGGATGCTGTCACAGCCAGACACTGAGGAGCGCAAGCATACCTGCGCTTCTCAGTGTCTGCGGCATGGCAAGCTGGATGGCAGCTTTCGGCTGCGATCCAGCCTGTCATGTGAATGTAGCAGAGCTGGAGCCGGCCTGGGAACCATGGAAAGGTAAGGATGAGGTTGGTTTACTATTTTATTTTTATTGCAGGAGATCGTTGGCTTCAGCTGGAATGGGCGTGATGGTAAGTATGGTTTAATTTAGAACATTAAAGAATTGTGCGTTTATTTCAATTAAAGGACTCTATTCTGGTTGTTTGTGGTTTTTTTTAACTTTGACTAAGGGGTTAGTAATGGGGGTGTCTTATAAACGCCTCTCCATTACTAACCTGGGCTTGATGTCAGCTGGCATTATAAGCTGACATCAACCCCAGCCCTATTACCCCACTGCCACCGCTACAGGGCAGTGGGAAGAGCGAGGCTAAGTGCCAGAATTGGCGCATCCTATGGGGTGGCTGACGGCTGGTGTTTCTAGCGTGGGAGGGGGCCAATATTCATGGCACCCTTCCTGGGCTTTTAATATCAGCCCCCAGCTGTCTGCCTAGCCTTTGCTAGCTATTAAAATAGGGGGGACCCCACGTCATTTTTTGGGGGGGTCCCCCATTTTAAGCCTTTACTAGCTAGGTATTCAGCCCCCAGCTGAATACCTAGCCTTTACTAGCTATTAAAATGGGGGACCCCAAAAAAAATGACGTGGGGTCCCCCATTTTAATAGCTAGCAAAGGCTAGGTATTCAGCTGGAGGCTGATATTAGTAGCCTGGGAAGCTCTGTGGGTATTACCCCCTTCCCAGGCTTCAAACATCTGCCCTAGCCGTCTGCTTAACCTCCGCTAGAGACTAAAATTACGGGGAACCCCACGCCAATTTTTTTAAATAAATCCTTTCTTTTAACACTAAATGACAAGTACAGTAATCAACACTATCACTGTACTTATTATATATGTGACTGTCATGTTTCTATCTATCTAATCTATGTGTGATGCTCTTTTCTTTCTGTTCTAAATTGTCAGGTACCGGTGTATGCCGCTGATGAATTGCCAGCCGGCTTTTTTAAAGAGACGGGTGCATGAAAATCGGAGGGCACTAGTGTGTTCCAATTGCCCTGCTATGTTTTTCACGCACCCTCCTATATACCTTGCCTGCCTGTCTGCCTATATATTCTGCCGGCCTGACGTTTAATTGAGCACCGTTCCCATCGATTTGGGCAATTTTTGACCTTCTGCAGACCGCCGGGGGGACCGCCAGAAAAATGCTCGAGTTTCCCATAGACTTACATTGGGCTCGTTGCTCGGGTCGAGCACCCGAGTATTCCAATTTGCTCAACCCGAGCTTCGAGCACCCGAGCCTTTTAGTGCTCGCTCATCACTAATAAACACTTGTTTCAAAACACACTGACACCTATGGGTTGGAAAAGGTAATTACACCTATGACATAAAAATGTTCTATCACATGAAGAACTTGATTAATAATGAATTACTATCTATTATTGTTTTATTATTCCAAACATAATTTATTTTAATATTTTGATAATAATTAGATGAACATTATTGATTGCTATGGTACCCTATGATATTATAGGTTAGGAAAATTGCCAGATTTGGTATCAGATTAGCGAATGAAGACTTCAATCAAGACATTGCAATTATTAATTCTATCTTAATAAAGATTTTTCATATTTATAAATTAAAGAGATTCTCAAAAGTTACAAGAAGAAGCAACCGATATACGGAAATCTCAGAAGGTAAAGATGTTGTGAATGCTGAGTGATAATAGACTGTGTCAATTACAATACATTCACACCACTGATAACCACGACTGCAGAGGACGATGATCCTATATGAACTGGGTTGTGTTCAAGTTTCATCATGTTCCAGTGGTTTCCTATCACCTGAAAGCTGGTGAATAATAACGGAGTGTCAGGATTCTGCCAGCCTGATATATGTGTTCTGTACATTAAGGATTAAGTACTGGTTATGGTGCTATATAGAGCAGGGAAGTGTCAAGTTAACCCTTGCTTTTCTGACCAAAGACGTCACACCTGTTCCAAAAGTGACAGGAGACCAGTGCGGATGACA
The DNA here is from genome assembly GCF_046119375.1 of Phyllobates terribilis. Taxonomy (NCBI): domain Eukaryota; kingdom Metazoa; phylum Chordata; class Amphibia; order Anura; family Dendrobatidae; genus Phyllobates; species Phyllobates terribilis. The sequence goes on along the minus strand of NW_027362971.1, from coordinate 1,375,593 downwards.
CGGAGGATTCCAGAATTATCCAAAGACAATCCAACGTAAGTCCAGGTGACACTGCACAGATATTAAAGCTACATTTCATCCATGGACTTTGTTTTCTTATCAATTGACACACATGATCTTTCTAATAAAGAGTACAGTTTAAAGACTGAACAATAATGAACACAATTATGGACTGTACAATATCTACACGCTATAATTTATTTCAAAGGAATTTTCATCTAAAGACTGTGTTTTAAAAGAACCAAGAAGAAGACGAGACAAGAACCGATGACATCAGATGATGACGATTGGACCCGTGATTATTTCGATTTAGATTTAGGGAAGTATAATTATATATGTTAAATGAATAAACAGACTGCGACCCGCATAATAAATGACGTGGGTTAATGGTCCCCAGAAAAATTCCGACCCCGTCTCCACATAGCCCACTCAAGACTTATATAAAACTAGGAGAACAGCTGAGTGAAATCGCATGAAAAGACTTTATTGTAGACATAGTTCATTAAAAGACAATACATAACATTAATAGTTATGACACAAAATTAAGACAAGCAGACAAATGGTCCCGCATATTTGTAAGTGGGTCTCTCCAGAGGTTCACCCCTAGAGTCAGAAGGGTGCATGCTTACACTAAAACAGGGAGAGGGACGCACAATCAGGGCAATCAAAAAGGTCACTCCCATATGGACCATGCGGTCCAGAAAGACCCAAAGGTCATATTGTACCAAACTTACCCTAATGTAAGGGGCCCCAGACCTCTGGGAGACCACACAGGGACCAGATAGTGAATGAGAAAGGCCTCGACGCGCGTTTCGCCGGGTGTAGATCAGCTTTATCAAGAGGCGTGTGTGAGGGTGCTGCCAGGACCTTTAAATACGCCCAGAAGTGTCACATGATACATCATGTGGTCGTCCAAGATGGCCGCCAAGTACTGGATGATGGGCGGCGCATGCGCAACGGCCGTCACATATCCCGCGCACGCGCCCCAGCTGTCATGACGTCGGCGCGCGGACCGAAATGCAAATGAATGCTATTCCCGGCGGCGCGCCGAAGGCATAAAGACAGCCGAGCGCAGCACGGCACGGGACGGACCGGGCGCATGTGCACTACATCCATGTAGGAGGTGAGCTTGGGACTGAGTGCCAATAACAGAAATGAAACCACATAAAGGGAGCAAAAATATCCCCACCAATCAAAACCCGGTAGCTATTCCAGCCAGCCAGCACAATACTAATGTTCTATAAAAGTTAATATCATGATACTAATAGTAGCAAATAATGCTGGTCATGGAAGTACAGCTCAATAGAAAGGTATGAAAGGAGGGGATGGTGCATTAGGTCAAAAAAAGAGGTACATATGTCTATACAATTAGCGTTATAACAGCATAAGTCCCCTTGCAAAAGGGGACATATAGTGCCAAAAAGTGCACAACTATAGATTTCTCAACATGGTTTCAATCAGTCACAAGTACCAGATATCAAACAGAGTCCACAAGTAAAGTGTACATCCCGGTCAAGAATCAAGAGTGCAGTAGCAGTATCTGTATCAGAATCTCTTGTAGACATCAAAAGACGAAGGAGTTCAAAAGACAGATCGTCTGCCATAGATGTACATCAAAAAGAAGAGGTCCTGGGGCACAGTCACTGTCGGAGAAAATGTGAGTACAAAGAGAATAAAAGGGAAAATATAAAAATTAGAAAAGAATATAAAAACTAAAAACCTAAAGCCATGGTCCAGAAATAGACATATCATGGTCCACAGGGGAGCAGAAACACAGAACATATCATACAATCCGTCACTTCATTTCAGAGGAAGGACGAGAACCCCAAACTCTCATTGAGGCCCCGCGGAGCCATGGTGTCTAAAGTGACGATCCATCTGGCCTCCTTTTGGGCCAGAAGTTGCTTACCATTTCCACCCCGGGAGCCCAAATGTATGACATCAATGCCGCAAAACTTTAGTGTCCTCGGATCGCAATTGTGGACAGCCTTAAAGTGACGCGGCAATGTTTTGAGCTCCCTGGGGTCGGCCACCGTCCGAGCCGCGCCAATGTCCCGCACGTGTTCACAAACCCTGATCCTCAGCTCTCTCGTAGTGAGTCCTACATAAATTAATTGACAACCACATGTAGCATAATATATAACATGGGTTGTACCGCATGAGTTGTAATTGCGGATTTTAAACTCACGAGAGCCATCAGAGAACGTGAACACCCAGCTGCGCAGGATATTGGCGCAGGCGGCACAGTGGCCACAGGGGAACGAGCCAAACGTGGGTCCGCGGGACACAAATGGATTCGTCAAGGGAGTTATATAGTGGCTGGATACCAGTATGTCACCCAGGTTATTGGCCCGCCGGGGGGTCATTTGTGGATAGCTTCCTAAAGATTCACGTAGGGAGGGCTCCGCGCTGAGCACACCCCAATGACGGGAAAGGATCCGCCGCATATTCCCCCACTCATGATTATATGTGGAGATGTAGCGGATTCTTTCCGTTGTCACCCGTTTGGATGAATTTGAGGAATAAATCAGATGGTTACGGAATGTGTTCCGTGCTCTCGAGTAGCCACGGCCGATGCAGTGGTTGCTATACCCACGTTGCCTGAAACGTTCTGCCAGATCCGAAGCCTGTCTCCTAAACTTGTAGTCGGTGGAACAGATCCGCCTCATCCTCAGGAATTGTCTGACCGGGATGGCACGAATTGTAGAGGGATCATGTGCAGAGGCAGCATGTATTAAGGAATTGACCGAGGTGGGTTTTCTAAAGACATCAGTCTGGATGGTGTGGTACTCACCCACCTCCAGACTGATGTCTAGAAAGTCAATCTGTTTATGATGGTATGTATAGGTAAGCCTAATTGAACGATTGTTTGAGTTAAGCTGCACCATGAAATCGTCAAGCTCCTCCACCGTCCCCCGCCACAAAAACAAAATATCATCGATGTATCTAAGCCATGACACGACGGGGTCGGCGCGGCGCACGCCCTCGTCGCCAAAAATGTCTCTCTCCCAGGACCTCAAGAAGAGATTGGCGTACGAGGGCGCACAAGACGCCCCCATCGCCGTGCCACGCCTTTGTAGATGCACCGTATCTTTGAATAAAAAATAATTGTGGTGGAGGACGAAGTGGAGGAGATCAAGGATAAAATTTCGTGAGAGGCCGTCCAGATCGGACGCCCCAAGGAAGAGGCGGACTGCAGAAAGGCCCAGATCATGGCTAATACATGTGTAGAGGCTCTCAACATCGGCCGTGACTAGCAGGATACCATCCGTCACAAGGACGCCATTAACGCGCCTTAAGACGTCCATCGTGTCCTGAATGTATGAAGGAAGTGTCTCCACTAATGGGCGAAGGTGGCTGTCAATATACTGGCAAATAGGACCACACAAATTACTTATGTGACACCCCAGGGGTCTGGTTGCCACAGTGATAGAGATATTACGTCTGAGAGCAGGTGGGAGGTCTCTTGGTCAGGGATCCTATGCATGCCACACCTCCTGCCCAGTCCTTGGAGGGGAAGAACTTCCCCTATATAAACCTAGGGCTGAGGCAGGGTTAGTGAGTAGTAGAGAAGAGGTAGAGAAGAGAAGCAGCATAGGAAGAAACTACAGGAGCTCTGTAGGAGCAGTGCAAGAAGGAGTCCGGGGCTGGCAGCTGCAGAGCTCGCCCTGACTGAGAAGATTTCTCACCGGACCCGGAGTCCGAGGCTGTGGGGACTAACTCCTATCCAGCAGCAGAAACCGACCGGCAGGGGATTGCAGGTCCTCTGGCCCAGAAACCCGAAGGCACGGTCACACGCGTGGGACCAGCACCGCCGTCGTGGAGCGGAAGCTACTAGAAGGCCCCGAGTCACCGGCCATACGGGTGAGCACCACACGGTACACTCAGGGACGTGGGCTACTTATACCCGCCTCTAGCAAGGTAGCCAGAAGAGTACAGTCAGTTTGGGAGGCCTACAACTCCGCCTGGCCAGGGGAGATCCCATCTGCTCAAGGACTGACCAGGCCCCAATCGCTAGCCAGTACTCCGGGAGGGTCTATCTTTGTCACCAGTAAAGACCCTGAACTACACCGTACCGTCTCCGAGTGGTTCCTGCTACCCCCATCGTCCACGTCGGCTGCCCTGAGGCCATACCCCTCCCGTTGGGGGTTATGCTATCACGCTGCACAATCCTACCACCGGCCTCAGCGGTCTGCCCTGCAGCAGCAGCTCCTTAGCTGTACTCAACGGGTGGCGTAGTCGTCCAACATCTACCGCTGATACAGCGCCACTTAGTCTGACTCCCTGGGCACGGACCGGATCACCGCCACGAGACTACAACCCTCAAGAGATCCGGCTCCGGGTAAGCTCCCGCGTGCGCAACGCAGCGCGACACAGGCCCAGGGGCGCGTCAACTTTTGGCGTAGTCGGCAGGATTTCGTGCCCGCAACCACCGGGTACTGCGTGCCTGAAAAAGACTGTTCAAACTTACCTGTGGTGAAGATTCCCGCCATCCGGCGCCATCTCCCGCTTCCTTCCCGCCATCGGTGGAGTTTTCCCGCCATCCGGCGCCATCTTCAGCCTTCTTCCCGCCATACGTGGAGTTTTCCCGCCATTGGACGCCATCTTGAGGACGCCGCGCGGGAAGAAGAGGGGCGTGGACTCCGAAAGCGCGCGAGAACTGAAGCCCCGCCTCACGTCCGGACGTTGCGTAAGGTCCTGGAAGGAGCCCAGCAGACGCCGACGTCACAGGAGCGCGACGGAAGGTCCTCAACCCTGACGATCCACTGCGGAGCCGCGGCCTACGGAAGAGGATCATCGCAAGGTAGGCCACGGTCCACTAGGGGGGAGAAGGATGTCGGATATGGAGGAGAGCTTCACCGCTTCAACCCCCGCCAGCGCCACCGCTGTGGCGGTCATGCCTTTCACCATGCCCTATATCCCGGGGGCAGCCTGGCTACCCCAGTACTCGGGGGAGTCACATACCCTGCATGACTTTAGAGAAAAGCTGGATAGCCTCTTCCAGGTGTACCCCCTCACAGAGGAGCAAAAAGTGAGCATCCTGGTGGCCCAATTAACCGGGGCAGCCCAAAGGGAGGTAAAGTCCTGGCCACCTGGGGGGAGGACTGTCGCAGGGATACTAACCCGGCTGAGGGACACCTTTGATACCCGCACCTCAGCCGAGATTAAGCTTAGATTCTACGGGTGCAAACAGCGGGCACATGAGAGTATAAGGGACTATGCCCTAAACCTACAAGAGGCCCTGAGAGCCATTAAGCAGACCGACCCTGACGGCGTGGGAGACGAGGACAGGCTGTTGACTGAACAATTTATAGAGGGTTTATATTGCAATGCCCACCGAACCCAGTTGCGGGCAATGGCCTTACAGGACCCTCATCTGGGATTTGCACAGTTCAAGGACAGAGCCATCCGGGTGCTTCGAGAACCGGCACCAGGTGGCGTTGTGACCCACAGACGCCCCACTACCACTTACCACCAGGAGGCGGCGCCCTTGTCGGCAGGGCCTGTGGGAGCTGATGCGCAGGCTTTGAACAATGACCCGGCTCCAGACCTGCACCATCAGGTCCAAGAGCTAGCTAAAAGCGTTGCTGCGCTAACCCGAACTGTGCAGTCTTTACAGGTTTCCACTCCAGGGAAGATCCAGCTGGCATCCGGACCGGAGGACATCCCGTGGCGTCGACCAAGGAGGACCCCACCGGCCAGAGGAAGACCCAGCGACCGATACAACGAGGACGGACGACCCATCTGCCGCCGCTGCAATCAACCCAGACATATGGCAAGGTACTGTCCTTTAAACTGGCACAACCTGGGGTAGAGGGCCAACCCCCAGGAAAAAGATCACCAGGCCCATCGAACTGGCGCGACAAATATGTGGGAGGACGTCCAGTCTTACCCGTGGTACTGGATGGCATTCCTATGAGTGCCCTGCTGGACACCGGGTCACAGGTCACCACCATCCCGTACGTGCTCTTCAAGCAGTACTGGAATGACTCGGATATCACCCGCTACCCTGACGACGACTTGAGTATCATCGCCAGCAATGGTCAGCCCGTGCCACAGATTGGATTTAAAGAGGTGACCATTAAAATCGGTAGAGTCGAATTGGCAGCACAGGGACTGATCATTGTAGACATTGACAAACACGAGAGTCACCCAAAGATAACTCTAGGAACTAATGTAATTGAAAATTGTCTTGCAGAGGTGATTTTCCTTTTACAGCAGGTTGCCAAGAACGCCAGCTCTGGCCAGCAGCGAGTGCTCCAGAAAGAGATCCGGGCACTGATGCGACGGCAACAGCTAGAACTCTCCGGTGGTGAGATTGGTAGCGTGCGAATGTGTGACCCTTTCCCTATTGCCATGCCCCCAAAAAGTGAAATGATGATTTGGTGCCGGGCAGCTATTGGTCTGAGAGGTAGAGATTAACAGGCAATGGTAGAACCAGTTTACTCAGACAGTAGGCCCACCATTTTGACAGCACGGGGGGTGGTCAATGTACGCCATGGGAGGGTGCCCGTTCGCATAATAAATATCGGGAAGAGGGAAGTGTACCTGCCCCGGTATACCACGCTAGCCAAATTGTATACCATCAATCAAGATTCCATACAGTCCGTAGAACCCTTGCCTCCATCTTCCCCGGAGGAAGGTAACGGCTCTAAGAAAACGATGGAGGACTGGTGTCAGCAACTACATTTGGGTACTGACTCCACTCCCTCACACCAGAAACAGGGAGTCTATCGGGTGGTTCAAGAGTACGAGAGAGTGTTTAGTAAACACCCGTTAGACTTCGGGCGAGTCAAGGGGGTAGAACACCACATCCCCACGGGAGACCATCCTCCCATAAAAGAGAGGTATCGACCCGTACCCCCTGCACACTACCAACACGCCAAGGGGATGCTTAGAGACATGAAGGAGGCTGGGGTGATCAGGGATAGCTGTAGCCCCTGGGCAGCTCCACTAGTCTTAGTCAAAAAGAAAGACAACACCATGAGGATGTGTGTAGATTACCGGAAAATCAACCGTATCACACACAAGGATGCGTACCCCTTACCAAGGATAGAGGAGTCTTTGGCTGCTTTAAGATCTGCTAACTTCTTCTCTACCTTGGATCTCACTAGTGGGTACTGGCAGGTTCCTGTAGCAGAGGCGGACCGGGAGAAGACCGCATTCACCACCCCGATGGGACTTAGCGAGTTTACCTGCATGCCGTTCGGACTCTGCAACGCACCAGGAACCTTCCAACGATTAATGGAGTGCTGTCTGGGCCACAGAAACTTCGAGACGGTCTTGTTGTACCTGGACGATGTCATCGTATATTCCAAGACGTATGAGGACCACCTGAAACACCTGGCGGAAGTGTTCGAAGCTCTGGCAAGCTACGGCCTAAAGGTGAAACCCTCCAAGTGTCACCTCCTGAAACCAAAGGTGCAGTACCTGGGACACGTGGTGAGCGCTGACGGAGTGGCTCCCGACCCTGATAAGATCACCGCAATTAAGGAATGGCCAAGTCCCTCCAGTGTAAAAGAAGTGCGGCAGTTCCTCGGGTTGGTAGGCTATTACCGCAGATTCATCCCCGGTTTCACCAAAAAGGCAGCTCCTATGCAGGACCTCCTGATAGGCCAGTCCCGGAAGGCCAAGAACCAGAAGCTACCCTTCAGATGGGAGAAGTTAGAAGAAGAGTCCTTCCGCCAGCTGAAGATGGCCCTCACGGGGGATGAAATCCTGGCGTACCCTGATTACAGCCAGCCCTTTATCCTCTACACCGACGCAAGTAACATCGGGCTAGGAGCCGTGCTGTCCCAGATCCAGCAGGGGAAAGAACGAGTAATCGCTTACGCCAGCCGAAAACTGCGACCCACCGAGAGAAACCCTGAGAATTACAGCTCATTTAAGCTAGAGTTCCTGGCAGTGGTGTGGGCAGTCACCGAACGCTTTAAGCACTACCTCGCTTTTTCCCGGTTCATCGTGTACACGGATAACAACCCGTTGACACACCTGGACACGGCAAGACTCGGTGCCCTAGAGCAGAGATGGATGGCCCGTCTGTCCAACTACGAGTTCACAATCAAATACCGGGCAGGACGCTCCAATACCAATGCGGACGCCCTGTCCAGGATGCCAAACCTACCGGACGTAGGAGAAGATCCAGAGGGACTGGAAGAAGTTGAACTCCCCGCGTTCCACCGTCATGGGACTATCCAGTATTCCCATCGGGTAAAGAGTAAGCAAGCCGCTACGTTTAACCCCTTGCCTCACTACAACTGGGAGGAAACGCAAGACAGTGACCCTGCCGTCCGACTGGTGAAGGAGATGCTGACTCGGCCAGAGGCTCGCCTTGACCCAGACGCTCCGGAGGAAGCCAAGCAACTATGGGCTGAGAAGAGTCGACTGTTCCTTTACAAGGGGAAGTTGTGCCGCAGAATGGTTAACTCCCGGACGCATGAACTAATCTGGCAAGTAGTGGTGCCACGAAGAGACGCAGCCATGGTGATGGAGGCATACCACGATGGGGCTGGACACTTCGGATGGAAGAAGCTGGAGTTCCTGCTGCGCGAGCGGTTCCACTGGGTAGGCATGAGGGGAACCATCGAGAGGTGGTGCAGAGAATGTGGCCCGTGCAACCTAAGAAGGAAGGACCGTGCCAGCCAGAAGACTCCCCTGCAGTCCATCGTCACCCGGCAGCCGTTGGAACTGGTAGCCTTGGATCATGTAAAACTGACCCCAAGCAGAAGTGGCTACGTCTACGCACTAACCATCGTGGATCACTACTCCCGGTTCTTGGTTGTCGTCCCCGTCAAGGACTTAACAGCTCGAACAGCAGCTAGAGCCTTCCAGCAGCATTTCTGCCGTCCACACGGGTACCCGGACCAAGTGTTGACAGACCAGGGACCTGCCTTTGAAGCGGAGGTCTTCCAAGAATTCTGCACTCTGTATGGCTGACGGAAGATAAGGACAACACCCTATCATCCGCAAACTAATGGACTTTGTGAGAAAATGAACCAGGTGGTAATGGATCTTCTGAAAACGTTGCCCCTGGAAGAACGCAGTCTGTGGCCTGAGAAGCTGCCCGATCTGGTGGACCTATACAACCACATCCCGGTAGGTTCCACCAACTGTACCCCGGCTTACCTAATGAGGGCGAGACCTGGTAAGTTACCTGTTGACCTGGAAATGGGAGTCCTGACACCCGAGGACACTTCACCAGAAGCAGACTGGGACACAGAGAGGCAGCAGCAGTACCGGAGAGTACAGGAGAGTGTGGAGCGAAGTCTCTGTCAGGCTAGGGAAAGACAAGAGAAAACTTACAACCAGTATGCTCCCGCTGTTCCCCTGGTACCCGGAGAGCAGGTCTTGAAGAGAAAAAGACGGCTCCACAAGTTGGACGACCAGTGGGAGAAGGACCCGTACACCGTACTGCCCTCAAGCCACGACAACCCAAAGGTCTGTACCATCAGTAAAGACGGAGGGGAAACCACGACCATTGTATCCCGGGATCACCTGAAGAAGTGTCCCGAACAGCTACGGAACCCTGAAGAGGAACAAGAAGACCCTCGACCCGTAGAGGAAAGGGAAGACATGGTTAGTACTGTGCTCGGAGACTTCCCTCGGTCTTGGACTCAAGTCAATGGCGCAGTTGTGGTACCCGTACTTACCTTCCTCCAACCAGCATCCCAAGCACCTACGGAGCGACAGGTAGAGCTGGAAGAGCAGCCGGTCCAGGAGGCAGAAGACTCCACACAAGCAGAACAGGAGGATCAACCCTCTGCTTATAGTGAGCCTGCCGTACCCCTAGTGAGCCAAGGAGCCGGTAGACAGCTGCCCAGTTTACCCTTGACAGCTCCTACACCCTGTAGTTCAGGGCTAGACAGTCAGCTCCGTAGGTCCACTAGGGCCACTAGAGGCCAGTTACCCGCACGTTGGAGGATTTGAAGTGTATAAATTGTTTTATTTGTGGTTACCTGTTTTTCTTGTTGCTTGTGTATAATTATGTGTTTCTAGTTGTTTATAGGAGTCTTTGGTGGATTTACCGGGAATCCTGTGTACATAGTTGGAGCGTAACCCAGGACGGACTAAAGACTGTTAAGGACTCGGGGCAGGACAGACCCCTACCTGGTTACGTCTCCCTGTTTTGGTGAAATGGACACCTTGCTTTTCTTCAAAGACTGCACCCGGTTACGGACATGCCGTGACCACCTTTATGTGTTTTTCTTATTGTATCATTATTGTTATACCTTGTTATGTTTTTCCAAAAATATGTTTAGTCCCGGAGTACTAAATTTCACTAGGGGGGAATGTGACACCCCAGGGGTCTGGTTGCCACAGTGATAGAGATATTACGTCTGAAAGCAGGTGGGAGGTCTCTTGGTCAGGGATCCTATGCATGCCACACCTCCTGCCCAGTCCTGGGAGGGGAAGAACTTCCCCTATATAAACCTAGGGCTGAGGCAGGGTTAGTGAGTAGTAGAGAAGAGGTAGAGAAGAGAAGCAGCATAGGAAGAAACTACAGGAGCTCTGTAGGAGCAGTGCAACAAGGAGTCAGGGGCTGGCAGCTGCAGAGCTCGCCCTGACTGAGAAGATTTCTCACCGGACCCGGAGTCCGAGGCTGTGGGGACTAACTCCTATCCAGCAGCAGAAACCGACCGGCAGGGGATTGCAGGTCCTCTGGCCCAGAAACCCGAAGGCACGGTCACACGCGTGGGACCAGCACCGCCGTCGTGGAGCGGAAGCTACTAGAAGGCCCCGAGTCACCGGCCATACGGGTGAGCACCACACGGTACACTCAGGGACGTGGGCTACTTATACCCGCCTCTAGCAAGGTAGCCAGAAGAGTACAGTCAGTTTGGGAGGCCTACAACTCCGCCTGGCCAGGGGAGATCCCATCTGCTCAAGGACTGACCAGGCCCCAATCGCTAGCCAGTACTCCGGGAGGGTCTATCTTTGTCACCAGTAAAGACCCTGAACTACACCGTACCGTCTCCGAGTGGTTCCTGCTACCCCCATCGTCCACGTCGGCTGCCCTGAGGCCATACCCCTCCCGTTGGGGGTTATGCTATCACGCTGCACAATCCTACCACCGGCCTCAGCGGTCTGCCCTGCAGCAGCAGCTCCTTAGCTGTACTCAACGGGTGGCGTAGTCGTCCAACATCTACCGCTGATACAGCGCCACTTAGTCTGACTCCCTGGGCACGGACCGGATCACCGCCACGAGACTACAACCCTCAAGAGATCCGGCTCCGGGTAAGCTCCCGCGTGCGCAACGCAGCGCGACACAGGCCCAGGGGCGCGTCACTTAGGCCTGACACGATTGGACGTCCCGGCGGGTTGAGGGCGTCCTTGCGAATTTTTGGAAGTAGGTAAAAAGTAGCAGTTTTAGGGAATCGAACAGGTAAAGCTTCAACTGTTTGCTTGTTAATAATTCCCTGATCACAGGCCCTGCCCAGGATCCCCTGGAGCGCGGCAGAGAAGGAGGCAGTAGGATTAAAGGGTAACCTCGAATATGTCTTGGTATCCCTTAGTTGGCGTAACGCCTCCCTCTCATATTTAGAACAGGGCCACAGTACAATGTTCCCTCCCTTGTCCGCTGGTTTAATAACCACATCACAAAGTGATTTCAACCGTTCTATCGCAGTACGCTGAGAATGAGTAAGATTGTCAAAGCGTCTGCGTGTGGAGAGATGTCTCAAATCCTCCGTCACTAGACGCACAAATATTTCAACTGCCGGACTCAGGGACAAGTGAGGGAACCTTGTGGATCTAGGATACCTCGACTGTGGTAACCCACCTGTATTTGGGGGTTGGTCCTGCTCCATCAAGAGGTCCTACAAATCCTTCAATGCCTCCATCTCTGTCGTGGTCACAGGGCCATCCTCACCATGTGGCCTGGAATGTAATTTTTTAAGAATAAGTTTACGTGCAAACAGGTGGAGGTCCTTCAGGGCAGTAAAAAAATTAAATGCATTAGTGGGTGCAAAAGATAGTCCCAGCCCCAGGACCTCCATCTGCTTGTCAGTTAGTACGTGGTTGGATAAGTTAACAATGCGGAGCCCCCCGCAAGCAGCACTAACCTGGTAAGGTGTGGCACGTGTTCTTCTATTATTGGGTCTTGTTTGAATCTTTGAAGATAGGAAGCCATCCACACCAGGGCGGCCACCTGGGTTGCCACCTGGGTTTTCTGACGGTGTTTGTTCGCCGTTAGAAGTAGTTGAAGCGACCAATGTAGTTAAATGAATATTAGTCACGGCTTACCATAACATGGATTCACATCATTATGCTATTGAATACATATAACAATAATCCGATATTGATATTATTATTATTATTATTATTATTATTATTATTATTAATATTGTTATGGACATTAAATGATATTGCCAAGGAAGAAGAAAAGAAAAATGATCCTATTATCCTAATGATGAACCTATCTACTTTGAGGATTTCAGTTGATGTCTGTCATCCTGAAAAGGGGGAATTGTTAAATATTAATTACGGATATTAATTTTATTCTGAATTCTGTACCATACATTGCATAAGATTGCATCAGCCATTGTGCTAGGGTTTCTAGGTAACATGCGCTATTTGTTTATTTTTAGTTAGTCCATTTCACAGGACACTGGACGACACATGGTGTCATCCTAACACACGTGCTGGACACAGACAGACGCAACCTACCATCCAGGATCCAAGGAAAAGATGAGTGAATCTCAACTATTAAGCTAATTATGGATAAATGGACAATCACTCTAACTATTTAACTATTTTATGTAACTATTGCAATCATTCTTTATAATGGACAATCCAAGAATAAATCGATATATTTTTTTATAAGAATATTGTGATATTGATACTTTGATCAATCGCATCTGATAAGAAGTCCTCAATAGAAAAATATACTGAAAGAAGTATTTTTTTTACACCTTCAGACATTTGTCCCATGGTTCACTCAAACCAACACTGTGGGACCATTTGGCTGCCAAAATATTATAGGGAGTCTGTTCCCAACCTGGTATCTCAATAGACTCAGTAACAACTATCTTTTTCTTAAATAAAGGCATGTGTGACATGCAGAAGGAATGCTGTTGCTTCAAAAGCATCCAGCAACTGTTACAAAATAACACAAGCACAGGAGACAGGAAGTGTTGTGCTCCAGAAGCATCCAGCAACTAGAGGGGTTAACACTGTCACAGGAGACAGGGAGTGTTTTAGCAGAGCCCCAGGGGGATTGTGGGGAACTTGTTATTGTAGTCTGGCTGAAGCCGAAGAGAAAGGTAGTGTGTTATCTGGATCTGACAGAAGGCAACTAAACAGGATTCAGATCACGAGAGAAAATAAACACATGTCAGATAAACTCCCTGAACTAACAGTGCAGAGTATTATCGGGCAGGAAGATAAGAACTGGAAGGAATTGTGTCACAGGGATCATCTCCCTCATCAAACCCTGCCCCCCTACATCTCCATGCAGGATACAGAATGCTGTTTACTATTGTGTCCTTGTGAAGGAAAAGCCTGTGGTTGTGTATGCATAGAAGTGTGCTGCTAAGAGATCTAATCTATGCTGAATTATGCTACTGAAGAGACTGTAATACTGTGCCTTGTGAAGAAACTACTGTATTGTTACTGGAGCCGGTTGCTCAAGAAACTCAGACTGTACTGTAATGAAGATTGTTGCTGTAATATCCCTAAATTGCACTGGCCGTGCTTCAGATTACATTCCACTGTTAAACTGTTAAAAAAAGACTCTTGTTAGATGTGTCTGGTCAGCAATTGAATCTATCATGTGCCTGAGAGAAGCTTCTGCCTATGGTTGCCCTGAGTAACGTTTCCCCGAGGATTCCAAAGAATTAATGAAACCGGTCTCGCCCTATCTGAACCTAGTGGCGTGCGTGTAACATTGGTGGCCCGTACAGGGAATCCTAAGTGGGAATTAGCATGTAGAGGGAGAAGAGGAAAAGTGTCTGGAAAACACAGCAGCAAAACACATCAATTCAACTCTGCTACACCAGTTAAAGGGGACCAGACCTAAAGAAAACTCACTAGCAGCAATGGATGTGGAAATACAAATGGACAGAATTAGTGAGCTGCTTCTTCAGTTAACCTGTGAAAAATTGAGAACAGTAGCAGAACATATAAAGATGTCAGAAGAACAGATTTCTAAAGCACACAACCGCAGGTAACTGTTAGCTGCCATTAATGCAAAAATGGATGAGCTGGGGAGAAAGAAGCTGAAGACGTCATGGGGACATTCCTCCAGGAGCTAACACAGTTTCTAACCTGGCTGAAGTTTGAGGATGGAGGGGTGGCACCAATTACCAAAAGCAGGAATCTCCATCTGCAGACAGAACTACAGGAATTTAAAGAACAATTCAAAGCCCTAACAACAGCCCTACAGGAATCAATCAAAACCTCTGAACGGGTGACAGACTCAGACACAACCTTTACCCTGCTCGGACTAGATAAATCAGAAAGACAGTCCTCTATAACACCACAAATCACCATAAGGAAAGAATTCAAGATCCTGGGACAGATTTGAGAGTGTGAACAGAAAGAGAAACTGTCTTATATGAACTTGTTGCACCAGATCGATGCTGGCTTACAGAAAGGCTACAAGCCAGATGAGATCATTGAGGGGGTGGTGAAAGCGATCATCCCAGGACTGAACCTCCGTAGTATGCTAGAAATGAAGAGTCAATTGACCTTGCAACAGCTGAAGATGATTTTAAAAGGGCACTATAAAGAAGAGAGTACTTCAGAATTGTTCCACCGACTCATTAACCTCTCACAGAAAAATAATGAATCACCCCAAAGTTTCTTGTTCAGAGCAATTGAACTGAAGGAGAGACTGTTGTTTGCATCCAGAGATGTAGAAGCGGAGAAGAGGTTTGATGCTAGACTATTCCAGAAGAAGTTTTTGAGAACATTGGGAACGAGATTAATCAGCAAAGGCATCAAGTTGCAGCTGAAACAGTACCTAGAAGATCCTGGCATTCTGGACCAAGTCCTAATTGAAAAAATGAATGAGGCAACTCGTTTGGAGTCAGAGAGCGAACAGAAGTTACAGATAGGCTCTGCTCCTAAAATCACCAAAATGAGTCAGCTGAAGCTGGGGACCCCCGGTGGCCAGTCTGAAGATCATCATGGAGACCCTCCAGTGCCACCTCCGAGAGGGAACTTTAAATCACCAACAAAAGAGAGGACCGCCAACGCTGACTGGGAGGAAGTAATAGATCTGCGAGCCGAGTTGATTTCGGTAAAAAAGTTGATTCGTACCAGGCTGGAACCTGTATCCCTCAGACCCAGGAGTGGGTTCCAGAACAGAAGATACCCGACTTGTGAAGTGTGCCGTTCATCAAATCAGAGTACGGTGTGTGTCCACTGTCTAAGATGTGGTGAGGAAGGACATTTTGCCAAGGAATGCAACGGGTCAGAGATGGGTCGTTGAAGTAGCTGACTTCAATTCCAGCATCAAGTACAGGCCAGGAAAATGCAATGCGGATGCTGACGGATTGTCGAGAATGCCTCTAGAGCCTATGGAGTTCATGCAAAAATTCTCGGAGGAAGTCAGTCTGGAAGCAATTGAGAGCACTACCCAAGCAGTACAAGTTTATCAGGAGGAAGACACACCATTGTGGTGTCCGTTGACGGTGGAAACCACCATAAAAGCGGGAGAATAAGATCACCCCCTGTCTATTCAACAACTACCAAAAGAAAAAATCCATAGAGCACAACGGAAAGATCAGATAATTGGTAGAATACTACTTTATGTGGACCAAGATCGGTTTCCAAGTAAACGGGAGAGAGATAATGAATCACCAGCAGTATGTTTTAGTTAAAGAATGGACGAAGCTCTACCTCAGTGAAGACAGTATCCTGTATTGTAAAAGAGGACAAAACCGACAGTTAGTACTACCCAGAGTATTCCTTAGGTTGATCTTCAAAGAACTCAATGAAAACATAGGACACCTAGGAGTGGAAAGGACCACCAACTTGATCCGTGAATATTTCTTCTGACCGTACATGCAGAGAGATATTGAGAGGTATGTGACCAGGGAGTGTGGGTGTCTGAAAGATAAACATCCCAACACATCAACCCAGGCACTTATGGGCAACTACAGTATGTATCCGTTTGAGATGGTCTCAATAGACTTTCTACATCTCGAGACGTGCAAGGGTGGCTACGAATACATATTGGTGGTGATGGACCATTTTACTCGATTTGCCCAAGCATATCCCACCACCAATAAAGCTGGTCAAACAGTGGCAGAGAAGTTCTTCAATGATTTTGCTTTGAGGTTTGGTTTTCCTACGAGGTTACACCACGACCAAGAAAAAGAAATTGAGAACCAGCTCGTAGACAAGCTAGGAAAATACTGTAGAATTCAGAGATCCCACACAACGCCCTATCACCTAGAGGGTAATGGACAAGTGGAACGTTTTAAGCGGACATTATTGTCGATGTTGCGCACTTTAAAGGGGTTGTCCACTACTTTTACATTGATGCCCAATTCGTAGGATAGGGCATCAATGTATGATCGGCCAGGGTCCCGCACGTCGCACCCCGGCCGATCAGCTGCTACTGGCGCCGGCGGCGGTGGCCGCCGGCCGGAAGTGATCACCAGCGGAGCTCCACCGTCAAATGGTAGTGGCCGCCGCGGTGTACTGCACATCCGCCTCCTATTCAATTGAATGGGAGGCGGATGTGCAGCACACCTCGGCGGCCACTACCACTTGACGGCGGAGCCCCACAGGTGAGCACTTCAGGCCGGTGGCCACCGCCGCCGGCACCGATAACAGCTGGTATGTGGGGGTGCCACGTGTGTGACCCTGGCCGATCATACATTGATGCCCTATCCTACGGATTGGACATAAATGTAAAAGTAGTGGACAACTTCTTGTCAGGACTCTGAAGAGGCAATTTGCATATTGTTTTCCTTTGGGACATTTCTGCCCTTTTTCAAGATGGCGTCTTCTGTATCATGTGCCCTTACCTCCTGCCCTTATAACTCCACCCCAGCCTCTAGTCTAGTGCTAGAGTATTTTGCCTGAGATCCTCCTTCTGGTGGCTTCCTGGATTTCTGCATGCTCCCGAAATTCTGCTGGAATCATCTGTTCCCTGAGAGCCTGCTTCATACTCTAGTTTCCAGCATTTCTCGTGCCCCTGGCTGTTTTGTGCTGGTTCCTCTGCACCTCTGCCCTCCATCTGCTTTGGCTCTCAAGTAAGCTGCTCTGAGTTCTCAGTCTCCTTATTCGGATGGTTGCTGAGCATGGGACTGGTCTGCACTGTCCGAGACTTTACCCGGGCCTCTTTGATTGCTTCTGCATTGTAAGGACTTGCTGATGTATAATGGTGAACTAACCTTGCAAAGACTCATTATTCTGTGAACTTAAGACTTTGAGATTTCTCTGCATTTTTGTGCAAAACACTGTGTGCTTTAATATAGACTTTTCACCTATAAACTGTGTACTGTTGTGTCTCGCTCCACGCAAACAGTCTCCTTAGTTATCCACTATAATTGTTACAGGATACTCTAGCCCCTTTAGGAGACTGCTGGAGCAATGACTGCAGAAAGCAAGTTAGAGCAGGTGTATGCCATAATTAGATCTCTGCAGAAAGATGTGGAAGGTGTGCAAAAGAGACTTGGAGGCCTTGAGCACAATCAACAAGTGTTTGGACAAACTTTACAGGACTTAAGTATCCATATGGCGGCTCAGGAAAACAAACTTGCTGGCTTGGAGTCCCAATATGGACGGGCTTTCCAGGACTTAAACACGCAAATAGCGGCACAAGTGACTTTACCCTCTGGTAAACCGCCACTAGCCAGTCCACCTAAGTTGCCACCATTCAGGCTTAATGGTGATCGTGACAAATTTTGCGGTTTTGTGAACCAGTGTATGCTATATTTTGATGTGCATGTTGACCGTTTTCCTACTGATCGCTCTAAAGTATTGTGTGTAATTATGCTGCTGACCTCATGAGCGCTCGCCTGGGCGAATCCGATGATCGAGTCTCGTGATCCACGGTTAAATGATTTGGATGAGCTCTTGGCCGCTATGGCATTAATGTTTGATGACCCTAATCGCCGCGCAACTGCTGAGTCTGCTTTATTATCTGTACGCCAGGTTAAACGCTCTGTTATTGAATATGCGACTGAATTTAGGAGATTAGCGGTTGATACTAATTGGGACAGTTATGCACAATTGCCTATTTTTAAGAAAGGTCTGTCTAGCATTGTGAAGGATGAACTAGCCCGTTCAGAGTCACCACAAGAGTTAGAAACGTTTATACAGCATTGTGTACGCATAGACATTCGTCTTACTGAGCGTAGACAGGAGAAATTGGCTGTATTTAACCGTATGTCTAATTTTTCCTTTCCTCCAAAAGAGCCTTCAGGTAAATCATCTCGGGAGGTAGAGGAGGTGGCCATGCAGATTGATTCTGTAGCAGAAACAACGAGTCTGAGGCCCATTATATGAAAAGTAGAAAAATATTTTATTAGACATAAATGTTTAAACAGTATCCGGAGTGACACAAATACACAACCAATACGTGAATAGATTAAAACATACTAAAAAATATATATTACAGCAGATCACCACAGGTTGCCAGTGTATATCTCACTAATATCCCCATTTCTCCACTCATAATCGCATAGAAAAAATACATATATGGGGAAAAGGAAAAATCATCCAAATATTAAGAATGTCATATCCAATGACTACTTGTATAAAATGATCTCCCTCTCCCCCCTGTAAGCAAGTAAAGAGTGGAATCTGATTACCTTTGTAACGTGACACCAGTACACTGTGTGATTCCCCGACGCGTGTTTCGGCGCTATTGCCTTTCTCAAGGGGATAGCTCTGGATGAACACAGAGCGTTTTAAATATGTCGTCGCATGTGCTCCTAGCCAATCAGGTAATGGTTACGCCCATTCCGGAAATGGGCGATCACATGAACATCGTCATAGCAACCATAGCCGCTATTTAGTATATCCCGCGACCCGGAAGTGGGCGATCACATGGGTATCGTCATAGCAACATAGCCGCTGTTTAATATATCCCGCGACCCGGAAGTGGGCAATCACATGGGCATCGTCATAGCAACATAGCCGCTAAGAAAGGACGCGGCCCATTGACGACCCCCGATCGGGCAAGGAGAGGTCCTTCTCCCACAGCCCCAGAAACAGGTTAGCATACGAGGGGGCAAAGGCCGCCCCCATAGCAGTCCCCTGGAGCTGTAGGTAGAAGGACCCCTTAAACACAAAGAAATTATGCGTGAGCGTAAATTCCAATAGCTCCATTATTAGAGCTTGCATGTCTATAGCTAGAGATGACCCTCTCAAAAAATAATGGGTGGCACGCAGGCCATCACCATGTCTAATACTGGTATATAGCAACTCCACGTCGGCTGTTACCAGTAGAGAATCAATCTCTAGAAAGAGTCCGTCTACTCTTCTAAGCAGGTCGCTCGTATCCTTTAAGAAAGAAGGGAGATTCTCCACCAGTGGGTTCAATTTAGAGTCTATCCATCTATTGATAGCAGTGTTCTAGTGTGATATGTGGCTGTAACGTACCATTGACTCTGTACGCAGGTGCACCGCTGTCCCCTCACGCCTGGTTCCTTCGACATCCAAGGTAGCTTTTTTTTGCTGCGATGCCGAAGGGGCCTGTTGTCTGGGTTACGGCGACGCACCTTGCGTCACTTCCGGGTCACGGGGTATATTAAACAGCGGCTATGTTGCTATGACGATGCCCATGTGATTGCCCACTTCCGGGTCGCGGGATATATTAAACAGCGGCTATGTTGCTATGACGATACCCATGTGATCGCCCACTTCCGGGTTGCGGGATATACTAAATAGCGGCTATGGTTGCTATGACGATGTTCATGTGATCGCCCATTTCCGGAATGGGCGTAACCATTACCTGATTGGCTAGGAGCACATGCGACGACATATTTAAAACGCTCTGTGCTCATCCAGAGCTATCCCCTTGAGAAAGGCAATAGCGCCGAAACGCGCGTCAGGGAATCACACAGTGTACTGGTGTCACGTTACAAAGGTAATCAGATTCCACTCTTTACTTGCTTACAGGGGGGAGAGGGAGATCATTTTATACAAGTAGTCATTGGATATGACATTCTTAATATTTGGATGATTTTTCCTTTTCCCCATATATGTATTTTTTCTATGCGATTATGAGTGGAGAAATGGGGATATTAGTGAGATATACACTGGCAACCTGTGGTGATCTGCTGTAATATATATTTTTTAGTATGTTTTAATCTATTCACGTATTGGTTGTGTATTTGTGTCACTCCGGATACTGTTTAAACATTTATGTCTAATAAAATATTTTTCTACTTTTCATATAATGGGCCTCAGACTCGTTGTTTCTGCTTCGGCATCCCTTGAAATAATATTGATTTAAACGAGTGGTCAGAGATATATATCCATGAGTAGGTTGCAAAATGTATGGTGTATATACTAGATATTTAATCATAATAAGCAACTTAGTACTCTGTTCTAATTCTTTCTCTCACAGATTGATTCTGTGCAGAGGCATGAGAGTAATGAGCGCCGAGAGCACCGTCTGCGAGAGAGGCTATGTTTCTACTGCAGTCAGTCAGACCACTTCCCAATTTACTGTCCTAAGCTGTCTGACAAGGTGCTAGCAGCGGTAGGGGAGTATGATAACTGTGACGATGAGTCTGACATCTCTGAATGTAGCCTGCCATTAAACGCTGTTTTCCATTCTGTCTCTCTGGCTACACCTCCCAGGGAGCTGCAGGAAAAGAACTCTCACTCTTCACTCCCTATTAAGATTCTGTGTACAGGGCAGTGGATTTCCAGTGCGGCTATGATTGACTCTGGCGCTGGGGGCAACTTTATGGACATTACATTCGCCAAGGAACATGGCATTGAGATACAGCGTAGAGCCTCACCAATTGCCATGGAAACAGTGGATGGGTCACCCTTAGTCTCTGGGCCTGTGGATCAGGAAACAGTACCCCTTGAAATTTTGTTGGAGCCTAATCATCAGGAGCAACTTTCTTTTCTATTAATTTCTTCTCATTTTCCTGTGATTTTAGGCATCCCTTGGTTGCGTGCTTGAAACCCGATTGTCAACTGGGAGACCAAGGAGATTACCTTCCCAACAAGGAGCAACTCAGCGATTACAGAAGCCGTTCCTGAGTCCAGAGATAAAGAATCTCCTGCACAGGTTTTTTCTTTACCTTCTGTGTATAAAGATTTCTCTGATATTTGTGACCAGAAGAAAGCAGATCATCTTCTTCCACATAGGCATTATGACTATCCCATTGAGCTGCTTCCTGGGACAGCTATTCCTTTCAGTAATGTATACCCTTTGGCGGCACATGAGCTTCAGGCCCTGAAGGAATATATTGATGAAAATCTGGCTAAAGGCTTCATACGCCCTTCTTCCTCACCAGCAGCGGCGCCTATATTTTTTGTGAAGAAAAAGGATGGGACCCTGAGACCCTGTATTGACTATAGGGAACTTAATAAGGTAACCATACGGAATCGCTATCCTTTGCTGTTGATTCCCGAATTATTGGACAGAGTTCATCATGTCAAGATATTCACTAAACTGGACCTTCGTGGGGCTTATAATCTGGTGCGTATTCGTTCCGGTGTTGAATGGAAGACAGCATTCAGATGTCGGTATGGACACTTTGAATACCTCGTGATGCCCTTTGGGCTTTGTAATACCCCTGCGACGTTTCAACATCTTGCTAATGACATTTTTAGAGATCTATTAGATCAGTTTGTGGTGATCTATTTGGATGATATTCTATTTTTTTCTGACTCTCTGCAGGAACATGAGGAACATGTCAAATCTGTTTTGAAACATCTGATAGAGAACCATCTGTATATCAAGCCGGAGAAATTTGAGTTCCATCGTTCTGAGATCCAGTTTTTAGGTTATATCATCTCTCCTCAGGGGCTGAACATGGAATCTGGTAAGATTCAGGCAATCCTTGACTGGCCGGTACCTAAGAACGTTAAAGAGGTCCAACGTTTTATCGGTTTTGCAAATTTCTATAGACGTTTTATTCAAAATTTTTCTGATATTGTTCGGCCCATCACTTCCTTGACCAAGAAAGAAAAGCCCTCTAAGTGGTCATCACAGGCTCAAGAAGCTTTTGATCGGCTTAAGACCCGTTTCACCTACGTACCGCTGTTGATCCACCCAGACCCAGCACAGCCTTTCATTGTGGAGGTGGACGCTTCTGATAATGCTTTGGGGGCTACTCTCTCCCAAAGAACTGGAGAGAAGAGTCTGCTACATCCTTGTGCTTGTGGGAGACAAGGAATTGCTGGCTATTATTGTAGCTTTCAAGGAATGGAGGCACCATCTGCAAGGAGCCACACAACAGATTGTAGTATTGACTGACCATCGGAATTTAGAGTTCCTTAGATCCGCTAGAGGTCTTTCTCCTCGGCAGGCTCGTTGGAATCTATTTTTAAATCAATTTAACTTTGTTATTTCGTACCACCCAGGTTCTCGTAATGGGAAGGCTGATGCTTTATCCCGATTCCATGCTGCGGATTCTGTACATGGAGCCCCGTCCAAGACCATTCTATCTGATGCCAACTTCATCGGAGTGATCCACAATCAAGACTTATGGAAGGAGTTCAAGGAGGCCTATGACAGTGATGTATTTCTGGCCAATCCTCCTGCTGATATCAATCTCGTTCTTAGGAGTGGCATGTGGTTCAGAGATCGACGTATCTACGTCCCTGAGGCCGTCCGTCAACAGATCCTCAAGTTGGTCCACGACTCCAAGTTGGCTGGTCCCAGGGGGGTACAGAAGACACAAGAATTCCTAAACAGATTTTTCTGGTGGCCGACTTGCCTGAAGGATACTAAGGACTATGTGCTCTCTTGCGAGGTATGTGCTCGTTACAAGACTCCTCGTGTGTCACCTACGGGTCTTCTTCAACCATTACCTGTTCCGTCTCGTCCATGGGGGTCTATCTCAATGGACTTCATCGTGGAGCTGCCTATGTGGCGCCCAGCTGCGCTTGGTACTACAGATCCTAGAGGGTTGCATAGAAGGATTTCTCCACAAGAGGCCCCCACAGCACACACACACCTCCACCTTCCACCTCAGACCACCAGAGGGAGCCCGTTAGAGATATAAATAGGGAAGGTGGAGCTAGGCAGCTCAGTGATTCAGCAGTTCATGCTCAGACACAGAAGTAGTCAGTGCAGTCGAGCCAGAGCCTAGCAGTTCCTGCAGAAAGAGTTCAGTATAGTCTGTAGAGTGAGTCCAGACTAGAACTCACAGAGCTCAGGATAAAGAGCTAGGAGTGTGCCGACACTCTGAGAGCGGCGAAGAAGAGCAGCGTCCTGGCTGCAGTGTGTGTAGCCTAGTGAGGGGCCGAGCGGGGCCGAAGGCGAGTGGAAAGGGAGTGGCATAGGGGGCAGAGAAGCTTAACCAGCTCACCCCGAAGCATATACCGGACACCGGGTCCGAGTCTACGTGGATCTTCATGACCAGTAGAAAACAACCGGAACCCCTGGCGAACTACATGTCCCAGGATCACCAAAAGCTGATACGTACCAGGGTCAGGAATCACGGAGACCCCAAAGAATAGGGAGAGTGATCTCCAACAGAAGGCCCTATCACCAAGTCAGCAGGTGCAGAGCAGAAACCAGGTTAGGTCTAGCTCCAGGCAGGTCAGAAACTTACTACAGAGAGGCAAGAGACAGGAGGCTCTACACCTGCTCACTGGGGAGGATCTTGATATGCACCCTTCACCCTACAGTGCTCCAGGATGTGCCTGAACTTCCATCAGTAAAAGGTACTGAAGTGACTTTCGTGTGTGCTCCTATTCTTGCTCTGACCCGGCTGGGTCCCCTCTGTCCTGCACCCCCCCCCTCCTACGCTGCCCTGAGGCCCTGCTCCACCTGTGGGGAGCGATACCATCTAAGCTGCCACAACACCAGCCTCAGTGGACTGCTGCAGCCCTGGTGATCCTCACCAGACACCACAGGTGGCGTCACGAGCATTTACAAACCTATTATCCCAATAGACATTCCCCTCTTTTTCAGTTGTCCGCCCTGGGCCACGGACGGGGCCAGCCACCGTGATATCCCCCAAGCATCTGAGGGCCCGGCTGCCGAGTACCCCACGGCCCCGGGGGCGCGACAACTTCTGGCGTCACAAACAGGATTCCGTGCCCACTGCAACGACGAAGTGTTATGCCCGTTGCCACCGGGTACTGTGCGCCTTTAATTAAAAACTGTGTATGTTAAACTGTGGTGAAGATTGCCGCCATTGTTGGGCCGCCGAGCGAGAAGAAGGGCGTAACAGCAGGAAACTGAGGGGCGCACCTGCAAAAGCGCGCAAAGCCCCGGACACGCCCCATGCCTCGACGTCAAACCAGGAAATGCCAGGTCCTGGAAGGAGCGTCGCTGAACGCTCTGACGTAGGACGCAAGCGACGCAAGTTCCTGAAGAAGACTGTCACCTGGGGAGCTGTGGCCTACTGGAAGGAAAGGAAGGTAGGCCACGGTTCACTAGGGGGGCACCAGAATGTCCGAGGAACAGCAAAACGCCGAAGCACCGGTTAATGGCCCTGATGTTCAACCCGAGCTCGGCGCTGAGCAGGCCGAGGCAGCCACTCCATCAGCAGGACCTGTAACCCCTGTCATACCCATGGCCCTGAATGTCCACAAGGTGGGGGAGGAGAGCAAACTCCCGCCATCTACGGCTGATGACCCGGCTGGGCCAGCCTATCATGGACAGGTGCTTCCCCGGAAGGAGCACCATTATTGAACTGCTGAAAATGTTTTATATGTTTATAATGTTTTTGTTATGCAATGTTTAAGAAATGTGCCTCCCATAAAGGGAAGATTGTTAATGTTTATTGTTTTATAAAATGTACTTCAGCCCGGAAGTGCTGAGCTTTGCTAGGGGGGAATGTGCCTCCCAGCTGCGCTTGGTACCACAGATCGTAGAGGGTTGCATAGAAGGATTTCTCCACAAGAGGCCCCCACAGCACACACACACCTCCACCTTCCACCTCAGACCACCAGAGGGAGCCCGTTAGGGATATAAATAGGGAAGGTGGAGCTAGGCAGCTCAGTGATTCAGCAGTTCCTGCTCAGACACAGAAGTAGTCAATGCAGTCAAGCCAGAGCCTAGTAGTTCCTGCAGAAAGAGTTCAGTATAGTCTGTAGAGTGAGTCCAGACTAGAACTCACAGAGCTCAGGATAGAGAGCTAGGAGTGTGCCAACACTCTGAGAGCGGCGAAGAAGAGCAGCATCCTGGCTGCAGTGTGTGTAGCCTAGTGAGGGCCTGAGCGGGGCCGAAGGCGAGTGGAAAGGGAGTAACATAGGGGGCAGAGGAGCTTAACCAGCTCACCCCGAAGCATATACCGGACACCGGGTCCGAGTCTACGTGGATCTTCATGACCAGTAGAAAACAACTGAAACCCCTGGCGAACTACATGTCCCAGGATCACCAAAAGCTGATACGTACAAGGGTCAGGAATCAAGGAGACCCCAAAGAATAGGGAGAGTGATCTCCAACAGAAGGCACTATCACCAAGTCAGCAGGTGCAGAACAGAAACCAGCTTAGGCCTAGCTCCAGGCAGGTCAGAAACTTACTACAGAGAGGTAAGAGACAGGAGGCCCTACACCCGCTCACTGGGGAGGATCTTGATATGCACCCTTCACCCTACAGTGCTCCGGGATGTGCCTGAACTTCCATCAGTAAAAGGTACTGAAGTGACTTTCGTGTGTGCTCCTATTCTTGCTCTGACCCGGCTGGGTCCCCTCTGTCCTGCATCCCCCTCCCTCCTACGCTGCCCTGAGGCCCTGCTCCACCTGTGGGGAGCAATACCATCTAAGCTGCCACAACACCGGCCTCAGTGGACTGCTGCAGCGCTGGTGATCCTCACCAGGCACCACAGGTGGCGTCACGAACATTTACAAACCTATTATCCCAATAGACATTCCCCTCTTTTCAGTTGTCCGCCCTGGGCCACGAACCGGGCCAGCCACCATGATATCCCCCAAACATCTGAGGGCCCGGCTGCCGAGTACCCCACGGCCCCGGGGGCGCGACAACTTCATCGGGTGGTATGAATACGATCCTGGTGATAGTTGATCGTCTGACCAAGGCTGCCCATTTTGTTCCTTGCACTGGCCTCCCCTCAGCTAAGGATACAGTGAAGTTGATTATACAAAATGTTTTTCGGCTGCATGGGGTCCTGGATGAGATCATCTCTGACCATGGAGTGCAGTTTACCTCAAGATTTTGGAAGGGGTTTTGCTCTGCACTCAATATTAATGTCTGTTTTTCTTCCGCTTATCACCCTCACACAAATGGTCAGACCGAGCGTACCAATCAGACTTTGGAACAATATCTAAGATGCTATATCAGCGATCTTCAGGATGATTGGTTGGACCTTCTTCCATTAGCTGAATTCTCTTACAACAACTCTCAGAGTGCCTCCACTAAGTTAACACCTTTCTTTGCCAATTTGGATTTTCATCCGAGTATTTTTCCTAGGTCTCCGATTAATGCTCCTGTTCCAGCTGTAGAGGAAAGGCTGACTGCAATGAGGCAAAATTTGGAGGTTCTGAAGGAATCTCTGACCTCGGCTCAGGAACGTTACAAAAGATCGGCTGATAGATTCCGTAAACCAGCACCCATGTTTAAGGTAGGAGATTCCGTGTGGTTATCCACTAAAAATCTAAAGTTGAACTTTCCTTCACAGAAGCTTGGATAGAAGTTCATCGGTCCTTTCAAGATCAACGGTATTGTGAGCTCTGTGGCCTGCCGTCTGAAGCTGCCTAGGAATATGAAGGTACATCCAGTTTTTCATATTTCCTTACTGAAGCCTGTGTCTCCTAATACCTTCCAGGGACGTGTTGTGCCACCTCCACAGCCTGTAGTGATTGATGGGCAAGAGGAATTTGTGGTGGAGGAAGTGATTAACTCTAGGACTCGCAGGAATCGGCTTCAGTATTTAAAAAGATGGCAGGGGTATCACCCTGAAGAAGACTCTTGGGAACCTGTGGAAAACATCAATCCCCATAAAAAGATTTCTCGTTTCCATCAAAGATTCCCTGAGAAACCGGGTCCAGGATCATCCTCAGGCCGCTAGTAAGGAGGGAGTAATGTCAGGACTCTGAATGTTTCATTTTCTTTTGGGACATTTCTGCCCTTTTTCAAGATGGCATCTTCTGTATCATGTGCCCTTACCTCCTGCCCTTATAACTCCACCCCAGCCTCTAGTCCAGTGCTAGAGTATTTTGCCTGAGATCCTGGCTGTTTTGTGCAGGTTCCTCTGCACCTCTGCCCTCCATCTGCTTTGGCTCTCAAGTAAGCTGCTCTGAGTTCTCAGTCTCCTTATTCGGATGGTCGCTGAGCATGGGACTGGTCTGCACTGTCCGAGACTTTACCCAGGCCTCTTTGATTGCTTCTGCATTGTATGGACTTGCTGATATATAATGGTGAACTAACTTTGCAAAGACTCATTATTCTGTGAACTTAAGACTTTGAGATTTCTCTGCATTTTTGTGCAAAACACTGTGTGCTTTAATATAGACTTTTCACCTATAAACTGTGTACTGTTGTGTCTTGCTCCACGCAAACACTTTCCTTAGTTATCCACTATAATTGTGACACTTCTTTAACAGCTGACGAGAAGAAAGACTGGAAGAGTTCTCTGTCAAAAGTGGTACATGCTTATAACTGTGCAAAGAGTGATGCAACAGGTTACTCAACCTTCTTCCTATTAAATGGCCAAGACTGCCAATCGACATCATGTTCGATACTACTGTGTCAGAGACTTACAGAACGTATCCGGAGTACGTTCGGAAATGGAAGGAACGGATGGCAGAAGCATACAACATAGCGTCCAAAGTGGTTATGCAAGGACAGAGCAAGAGTAAGGAGTACTATCATCGAAAATGTTATGGAACAGAAGTGGCACCAGTAAGCTGGGTGCTAGTCAAGAAGACAAGGTGTATGTGGTCGTAAAGAGGAAAGTCGATGACAGTCCAGTGTATGAAATCCGATTGGAAGGAGGGGACAATAAAACCAGAATAGTCTATCAGAATTTATTACTACCATGTCATTATCTCCCACCACAGCAAGACTTCCCAGAAGCAGAGCGACATCGACCAAGATCGACAAAGAGACCACCACAGATTAAAGCTCCGGTGGGAGATAGTGACCTTGAAAGTTCCAATGAAGAAGAGCACACCGTTTTATTTCTCGGACCGGCAAGGAGAGGGATGTACCATCCTCAGGAGAGTGAACTAAGTCCAGAGGCTCCAGAGTTTGTACCAAGGAGTACAGATGAAGTCCAATTCAGATCTGATGATCGAACACCGGTCACTGGAGAGACCGATCGACACTCAGGAGAAGCAGAATTACCAGACCATGTAGAACCAAGCGATTCCAGAGAAGTGCAGGAACTTACAGAGGCAGTTCCAGGAGCATCTGAGGAAGCACGGGAAATGAGTGCGGCGGAAGAAACTCCTGTGACCGAAGAACCCGTGGTATCTGAGGAACAACCCTCCAGGAGGATGTCGACTCGAGAAGTGAAGAGGCCCGTGATACTGATGTATGAGACACTTGGTGAACCGAGTCAAGTGCCAAGGACTGTCGACTGGAAACAGGTATCTTTGCCTACGGACCAGGTAAGCCCACTGGAGTGGTATTCACCACTGAGAGGCAGTATGGAAGATGTTGCCTGGTGGAAAGACTTGTTTTCATGCTTTGATTTTCCTTAAAAGACTTTGTAGAAATAAAGAACTGTTAAGGCCTAGTGAGAGAGACAGCTTGTTGAAGATGTACGAAAAGCTCCAGCTGAAGCTGAAGAGATTGTGTTAATTGTGTTAATTGTTTATTTCTTACAGGAGTACTACAAGAAAAAGGTTGTAGAATAGATTGTTATAAATGTTTATAAATGTTATGCCAATTTGTATATAAAGTTACTCAACTTTCACCACTGTCTCAGAATTGGTTAGATTGACCAATTAAGAAGAATGTTGAGGACGACATTCAAAAAGGAGGGAGAGTGTGACATGCAGAAGTAGTGCGGTTGCTTCAAAAGCATCCAGCAACTCCAAAGACATACTGATACAGAATCTAGATTGTGAGCCCCAATGGGGACAGTGCCCATAATGTCTGTAAATTGTCTGAATTGTAAAGCGCTGCGGAATATGTTGCCGCTATATAAATAAAAAGATTATTATTATTATAACTGTTACAAATAACACAAGCACAGGAGACAGGATGTAGTGCCGGCGTCCCTGCCCTCTGCTAGGCAGGGACGCTGCTCCCCTCACCGCTCTGCCCCGTGCCCGGCGTCCCTCTCCCGCTCTGCTGTCAGCGCGCGCTCCTTCCCGGCATCCTCCTCCCGCTCTGCTCTCAGCGCGCGCTCCTTCCCGGCCCCTGTGCTTAGGGCGCGGGCGCGCGCGCGCGCGCTCCCCTCCTCTTAAAGGGGCCACGCGCGCCGTCCTAAGGAGTCCCCGGCCAATGGCCGGAGGACTTCATCATATATAAGGCACCTCCTCCAAAATGGAGGTGCCCGAGCAATGTTGTTTGCACCTGTGTCTCACCTGTGCTTCAGCCCTCAGGTCCCGTTGCCAGTTACCTGCCAGTTACCTGTCAGATTCCTGCCTGATTACTTGCTACCTGTCTGCTAGTCTGAGGTCCGACGGTCTGCCTTACTACTCCTGTCAGTCTGTCTAAGGAACAGCCCGCCCGCTCACCTGGGAGCGCACCTCAGCTACCTGCCTGCTTGCCTGAGGTCCGACGGTCTGCCTTACAACTCCGGTCAGTCTGTCTATGGACCAGCTTGCCCGCTCACCTGGGAGCGCTTCTCCGTTACCTGCCTGCTTGCCAGCCCGGAGCCTCCGCTGTCACGTGCTGTGACCACCAGCTACTCCAGACTCTTGCCCGCTCACCTGGGAGCGCTTCTCCGCTACCTGCCTGCTTGCCTGCCCGGAGGATCCGCTGTCACGTGCTGTGACCACCAGCTACTCCAGACTCTTGCCCGCTCACCTGGGAGCGCTTCTCCGCTACCTGCCTGCTTGCCTGCCCGGAGGCTCCGCTGTCACGTGCTGTGACCACCAGCTATTCCTGAGACTCTTGCCCGCTCACCTGGGAGCGCTTCTCCGTTACCTGCCTGCTTGCCTACCTGGAGGCTCCGCCGTCACGTGCTGTGACCACCTGCTATTCCAGAGACTCTCGCTTGCTCACCTGGGAGCACACATTCTTCATCTGCCTTGCTAGCCTACCTGGAGGTTCAGCCATCACAGGTCGTACCTACCCTTTATCCAGAGACTGCCCCGATCACTTGCCGTGTCCTCCTGCCCGTACACCCAGAGACTGTCCTGGTCACCTCCTGTGACTACCTGCCTGGTCGCCACCCGCTCCCTTACAAGGACCGCCCCCTTGTATTGTAGCCCAGAGGTTCCGCCTCCCAGACCCGTTACAGTTTGCTCGGGCCATGGAACCCGGTGGCACCCAAGCTCCCTCGCTCTCGGACCTCTGTCTTGAACTGTCCCGTCAGAGGTCCCAAGAGGAGTCCATCCTGGGTCACCTGCGGAATGTCAATACTCGCCTGAACACTCTGTCTGATCCACCAACAACCTCCGCCAGTGCCATATCTTGCAATCCGGCAGCTCCGCTGCCCACTAATACCATGGTATCCTACCCCGGACCCCGGCTTTCTGCACCTCCTCGCTTCGGAGGCGACTCCGTCCAGGCTTGGGGCTTCTTAAATCAGTGCACCCTGCACTTTGAACTTTTGTCCCACCAGTTTAACTCCGACCGGGCCAAAATTGCCTTCATCATGTCCCATCTCACCGGGGAGGCCCTGGCCTGGCTAAATCCTCTATGGGAGAGAGGAGACCCCCTGGTGTCCAACTTGCCTGCTTTTCTCACGGCTTTCCGGAAAGTCTTCGACGAACCCGGACGGAAGACCTCATCTGCATCATCGTTGCTACGCCTCCGTCAGGAGAGTCTCACCGTGGGCCAATATGCCATACGGTTCCGTACCCTTGCCTCGGAGCTGGCCTGGGATAACAACGCTCTGGTTTCCGTCTTCTGGGAGGGTCTGTCCGGCCGTATTAAAGATGAACTTGCCGGTCGGGACATTCCTACCACTCTCGATGACTTAATAACTCTTGCCACCCGGATTGACCTACGGTTCCAGGAGCGTGCCAGAGAGGTCACCCGTGAGAGGAGGTTACCACGTCTAGCTCCTACTTTTCAGAAACCCGTCACTCCTTCTGTCTCTAACCAGGTACACCCTCCTGAGCCTATGCAGGTCGACCAGACCAAGATGGTCAAGACCTGTCAGGACTTACGCCGTGCCGAGGGGACCTGCTTCTACTGTGGCAGTAAGGAGCACCGGATCCGTGCCTGCCCGGAGAGGTCGGGAAACGCCTGTGTCTAGGTTCGCTCAGAGAGGTCCACCTAGACAAGAATAAATCCTCTCCATCCCTGCTGTTGTCAGTTTCAATCGTCTACGGGGAGAACCGTTATTTCGAACGAGCCCAACTGGACTCTGGAGCAGCCGGGAATCTTATTTCACAGTCCCTGGTAGAGAAATACCGCATCCCCACCAAACCTCTGGCTGTACCCTTGTCTGTGGCTGCCGTGGATGGGGGGCTCTTACCACGCCCCATCCAACTCATCACCGAATCCATTACTCTGCAGGTGGGAATGCTGCATTCTGAAAGTATCTCCTTTCATGTTCTGCCTGGACTCTCTCACGCCCTCTTGCTAGGTCTGCCTTGGCTCCAGAAACATGCACCCGTGCTTGACTGGCAAACCGGAGAAGTCCTTCGCTGGGGACAAGACTGTCATAAGACCTGCCTGGTTCCCGTCCATCCCGTCCGTCCCTCTCCTACCCCAGCTAATCTACCTGGACTTCCAATTCCTTATTGGTCTTATGCTGATGTCTTTAATAAAAAGGAGGCAGAGACATTACCCCCTCATAGACCATACGACTGTCCCATCGACCTGTTACCCGGTACTACTCCTCCCCGTGGGCGTATTTATCCTTTATCCGCTGCTGAGACCCGGTCGATGTCCGAATATATTGAGGAGAATCTGGCCAGGGGATTCATCCGGAAATCTACCTCCCCGGCGGGAGCAGGCTTCTTTTTCGTCAAAAAGAAGGACGGCTCTCTCCGTCCCTGTATAGATTATAGAGGCCTAAACCAGATCACGGTGAAGAATAAGTACCCCCTTCCGCTCATTCCAGAATTATTTGATCGTCTGAGGGGGGCTAGAATCTTCACCAAACTAGACCTTCGTGGGGCGTACAACCTGGTTCGTATCCGTCAAGGGGATGAATGGAAGACGGCATTCAACACCCGGGACGGCCACTATGAATACCTGGTAATGCCCTTTGGTCTCTGTAACGCTCCTGCCGTCTTTCAAGAGTTGGTCAATGACATCTTCCGGGACCTTCTCTACTCCTGCGTAGTGGTGTACCTGGACGACATCTTGGTCTTCTCTCCGGATCTCCAGACTCACCGGAGGGACGTTCGTCAGGTCCTGCTCAGGCTCAGGCAGAATCACCTCTTCGCTAAATACGAGAAGTGCCTCTTTGAGCAGACCTCGCTTCCGTTTTTGGGCTACATTATTTCTCAGACCGGCCTACGAATGAATCCAGAGAAACTGTCTGCCATCGAGAAATGGCCCCGACCGGAGGGGTTGAAGGCCATTCAGCGGTTCCTGGGCTTCGCCAACTACTACCGCCTCTTCATACCACACTTCTCTTCCCGGACTGCCCCAATTTCCGCGCTCACCCGTAAGGGTACTAATCCCAAAGAGTGGCCGCCCGAAGCAGAAGAAGCCTTTCTTTCCTTAAAACAGGCCTTCTCTTCCGCCCCGGTGCTGCATCGCCCGGACGGCAACAAGCAGTTCTTCCTGGAAGTGGACGCCTCCTGCTCTGGAGCTGGAGCGGTACTTACTCAAAAATCTTCTTCCGGGAGGATGGTAACTTGCGGCTTCTTCTCTAAACTCTTCTCCTCCTCAGAGCGCAATTATTCCATAGGAGATCGAGAGTTATTGGCCATCAAACTGGCATTGGAGGAGTGGCGTTACCTGCTTGAGGGGGCTCTTCACCCGGTAATAATTTACACTGACCACAAGAACTTGGCTTACCTCCAGCATGCCCAGAGACTTAACCCGCGCCAAGCCCGGTGGTCCTTGTTTTTTGCTCGTTTTGATTTTGTCCTTCATTTTCGCCCGGCTGACAAAAACGTCAAGGCGGACGCCTTGTCTCGATCCTTTCTGGTATCTGATCTCGAGGAAGATCCGAAACACATCATCGATCCCGCCAGAGTAATGCAGGTGGCTCCCGTGAGTCTAAATCGTCTCCCTCCCGGAAAGACGTTCGTATCAGTACCTGATCGGGAGAAGATCCTTCACTGGGGTCACTCGTCTAAACTGGCTGGCCACGCTGGTCAGAAGAAGACCCTCCAGCTTATTTCCCGGCACTACTGGTGGCCTACCCTGCACAAGGATGTAATAGACTTTGTTTCTGCCTGTGTGTCCTGCGCCCGCAACAAGGTTCCGAGACATCTGCCAGCCGGTCGCCTCCTTCCGCTCCCAGTACCTGCTGCCCCCTGGCAGCATATTGCAATGGACTTCATAACTGACCTCCCACTCTCTGCCGGTTGTACGGTCATTTGGGTGGTCGCTGACCGCTTCTCCAAGATGGCTCATTTCGTTCCCCTGCCAGGCCTCCCGTCTGCACCCGAGCTAGCTAGAGACTTTATTCGTCACATCTTCCGTCTTCATGGCCTGCCCCTCCACATCGTGTCGGATCGTGGGGTACAGTTCACCTCACGCTTCTGGAGAGCCACTTGTAAACTACTAGACGTCACCCTGGACTTCTCTTCCGCTTACCACCCACAGTCCAATGGTCAAGTGGAGCGGATCAATCAGAACCTGACCAGTTACCT
This sequence comes from Phyllobates terribilis, assembly GCF_046119375.1. Taxonomy (NCBI): domain Eukaryota; kingdom Metazoa; phylum Chordata; class Amphibia; order Anura; family Dendrobatidae; genus Phyllobates; species Phyllobates terribilis. The sequence continues at coordinate 1,341,623 of NW_027362971.1, read as the reverse complement.
CCGGCACTTCGTTAATGCCCACCATTCTGACTGGGTGGATCTCCTACCATGGGCCGAGTTCTCTTACAATAATCACGAGAGCGAATCCTCCTCCAAATCCCCGTTTTTTGTAGTCTTTGGTCAGCATCCTCGGATTCCTTTTCCTGTCTCCACCTCGGTGGACAACCCGGCTGCGGAATCTCTCGTTAGCAAATTTTCCTCCATTTGGGAGAGTACCCGATCCGCACTCCTTCAGTCGTCCGAGCGGATGAAAAGACACGCTGACAAAAAACGCCTGGATCCTCCTCAATTTCGTCCAGGAGATAAGGTCTGGCTCTCATCTAAATATGTTCGACTCAAGATACCCTCTTACAAGTTAGGGCCTCGGTTCATCGGACCTCTGGAGGTCACCAGTCAGATCAACCCGGTGGCCTATAAATTGAAACTCCCGGCCAACTTACGGATCCCTAACTCCTTCCATGTATCTCTCCTCAAACCTGTGGTACTTAACTCTTTTTCCAAGTCTACAGGTACGCCTCCTGCTCCGGTTTCTTCTGAGGACGAGTTTGAGGTAGAGAACATTCTTGCCACCAAAAGGGTAAGAGGAAAGACCTTTTTTCTGGTAGATTGGAAGGGGTTTGGTCCTGAGGAGAGAACGTGGGAGCCCCGGGAGAACATCCATGCCCCTCTCATCCTAGCTAAATTTCTGTCTGGCCTAAAAAAGGGGGGGCCTAAAGGGGGGGTACTGTAGTGCCGGCGTCCCTGCCCTCTGCTAGGCAGGGACGCTGCTCCCCTCACCGCTCTGCCCCGTGCCCGGCGTCCCTCTCCCGCTCTGCTGTCAGCGCGCGCTCCTTCCCGGCGTCCTCCTCCCGCTCTGCTCTCAGCGCGCGCTCCTTCCCGGCCCCTGTGCTTAGGGCGCGCGCGCGCGCGCGCTCCCCTCCTCTTAAAGGGGCCGCGCGAGCCGTCCTAAGGAGTCCCCGGCCAATGGCCGGAGGACTTCATCATATATAAGGCACCTCCTCCAAAATGGAGGTGCCCGAGCAATGTTGTTTGCACCTGTGTCTCACCTGTGCTTCAGCCCTCAGGTCCCGTTGCCAGTTACCTGCCAGTTACCTGTCAGATTCCTGCCTGATTACTTGCTACCTGTCTGCTAGTCTGAGGTCCGACGGTCTGCCTTACTACTCCTGTCAGTCTGTCTAAGGAACAGCCTGCCCGCTCACCTGGGAGCGCACCTCAGCTACCTGCCTGCTTGCCTGAGGTCCGACGGTCTGCATTACAACTCCGGTCAGTCTGTCTATGGACCAGCTTGCCCGCTCACCTGGGAGCGCTTCTCCGTTACCTGCCTGCTTGCCAGCCCGGAGGCTCCGCTGTCACGTGCTGTGACCACCAGCTACTCCAGACTCTTGCCCGCTCACCTGGGAGCGCTTCTCCGCTACCTGCCTGCTTGCCTGCCCGGAGGCTCCGCTGTCACGTGCTGTGACCACCAGCTACTCCAGACTCTTGCCCGCTCACCTGGGAGCGCTTCTCCGCTACCTGCCTGCTTGCCTGCCCGGAGGCTCCGCTGTCACGTGCTGTGACCACCAGCTATTCCTGAGACTCTTGCCCGCTCACCTGGGAGCGCTTCTCCGTTACCTGCCTGCTTGCCTACCTGGAGGCTCCGCCGTCACGTGCTGTGACCACCTGCTATTCCAGAGACTCTCGCTTGCTCACCTGGGAGCACACATTCTTCATCTGCCTTGCTAGCCTACCTGGAGGTTCAGCCATCACAGGTCGTACCTACCCTTTATCCAGAGACTGCCCCGATCACTTGCCGTGTCCTCCTGCCCGTACACCCAGAGACTGTCCTGGTCACCTCCTGTGACTACCTGCCTGGTCGCCACCCGCTCCCTTACAAGGACCGCCCCCTTGTATTGTAGCCCAGAGGTTCCGCCTCCCAGACCCGTTACACAGGAAGTGTTGTGCTTCGGTAGCATCCAGCAATTAGAGGGGTTAACACAGTCACAGGAGCCAGGGAGTGTTTCAGCAGAGTCCCAGGGGGATTGTGGGGAACTTGTTATTGTAGTCTGGCTGAAGCCGAAGAGAAAGGTGGTGTGTTATCTGGATCTGACAGAAAGCAACTGAACATGATTCAGATCAGGAAAGAAACTAAACACAGGTGAGATAAACTCCTTGAACTAACAGTGCAAAGTATTATCGGGCAGGAAGATAAGAACTGGAAGGAATTGTATCACAGAGATCATCTCCCTTATCAAATCCTCCCCCCCTCCATTTCCATGCAGGATAAATAATGCTGTGTACTATTGTGTCCTTGTGAAGGAAAAGCCTGTGGTTGTGTATGCATAGAAGTGTGCTGCTAAGAGATCTAATCTATGCTGAATTATGCTACTGAAGAGACTGTAATACTATGCCTTGTGAAGAAACTACTGTATTGTTACTGGAACCGGTTGCTCAAGAAACTCAGACTGTACTGTAATGAAGATTGTTGCTGTAATATCCCTGAATTGCACTGGCCATGCTTCAGATTAAATTCCACTGTTAAACTGTTGAAAAAGACTCTTGTCAGATGTGTCTGGTCAGCAATTGAATCTATCGTGTGCCTGAGAGAAGCTGCAGCCTATGGTCGCCCTGAGTAACGGTTCCCCGAGGATTCCAAAGAATTCATGAAACCTGTCTCGCCCTATCTGAACCTAGCAGCGTGCGTGTAACACATGTTTAACGCAATGTCACTCTATCACACCTTATCACACAGAGGCCTTATAAATTCTAGATGATTGGAATTTTGAACAAAAAGAACTTCTGAACCTTCTGCGTATCCTGCTGACTACGCCAAATGTTTTGCCAAGTTTTTTTTAACGCTAAGGTTCGGATATGGCTTTAAAGAAGGAAACCACTTGCGATGTTACGCAATTTTATTTATAATAGTTGATTTAAAAGGTAAAATACATAATTAAAGGAATAGTATGATATGATGATATTGCGAACACTTTTGTATATGTTATAATACAAATGTTAAGTACATATATATACTCACTTCATCACCAAGGAGCTTTTAAACATCATCCGTCGGGAATATCAGAGAAGCAATTTCACCAAGACAGAGAACTCCTAGAAATCTTCATAACACTGCATGGACAGGTATCACAACACTACACACCAGGGCAGGTACAACTTATGGCTTCTGCTCAGTAATATTCTCTCTGGCCTTATATAGTAAATGTATACTACTAAGTCTAATTCACCTTTGCCCCGACAGTGGCTGGCTGTAGGAAGAAAGATAAATCAGATACAGGCTCTTACATAGACAATGGTACACAATTCAAAAAGCTCTTAGGGATCAAGTACCGTATTTTTCGGACTATAAGACGCACTTTTTTCCTACAAAATTTTGGAGGAAAATGGGCTTACGGAGCACTGAATATTCATGCTCCTTAATAGCGGCACACAGTGTATTCCCAGTGCGGCTCCTGCTGCTGCCGGGCGATCGCTTTTGCCCGCTGTCAAAGGGCATGGATATTCACTCCCTCTCCACACCCATGGGAGTACACAGTCCCAGCGTGAGGAGCAGTGACTTCCGGCAGCTGATCTCTCCCTGTGAGCTGCGCATGGCAGTGACCCCATGCGCGGCTCACATGGCAAGATCAGTGCGGGCAGACAGAACACAGCGCCGGAGGAGAGAGAAGAAAGGTGAGTAGGAGTGTTTATTTTTTATGTGCAGTGTGATGGGGATTAGCGGGACCATGAATACCAGGATAAGGATGAGGGGGGCATACATAAAGGGATAAGGATGAGGGGGACCATGCGTGCCAGGATAAGGATGTGGGGGCCATACATACCAGGGTAAGGGGGCTATACATAACAGGATAAGGATGAAGGGGCCATGCATACCATGATAAGGATGAAGGGGCCATACTTACCAGGTTACGGATGAGGGGGTCATACATACCAGGATACGGATCAGGGGGCCATACATACCAGGATAAGGATGAGGGGGCCATACATACCAGGATAAGGATGAGGGGGATCATACATACCAGTATATGGATGAGGGGAATCATGCATACCAGGATAAGGATGATGGGTGCCATGCATACCAGGATAAGGATGATGGGTGCCATGCATACCAGGATAAGGATGAGAGAAGTCATGCATACCAGGACAAGGATGAGGGATGTCATAAATACCAGGATAGGGATGAGGGATGCCATACATACCAGGATAGGGATTAGGGGTGCCATGCATACCAGGATAGGGATTAGGGTGCCATGCATACCAGGTTAGGGATTCGGGGTGCCATGCATACCAGGATAGGGATTAGGGGTGCCATACATACCAGGATAGGGATGAGGGGTGCCATGCATACCAGGATAAGGATGAGGGGTGCCATGCATAACAGGATAGGGATTAGGGGTGCCATGGATACCAGGATAGGGATTAGGGGTGCCATGCATACCAGGTTAGGGATTAGGGGTGCCATAATACCAGGATAGGGATGAGGGGTGCCATGCATACCAGGATAAGGATGAGGGGTGCCATGCATACCAGGATAGGGATTAGGGGTTCCATGCATACCAAGATAGGGATTAGGGGTGCCATATATACCAGGATTGGGGTATGAGGCGTGCCATGCATACCAGGATAAGGATGAGGGGTGCCATGCACACCAGATTGGAGGGGTGCCATACATATCAGGATGGAGGAGTGCCATGCATATCAGGATGGAGGGGTGCCATGTGAAGCATCGGCGTCTCTGCCTCCTGGCGGACAGAGACGCTGTTCCCCTCACCGCCGCAGTCCAGGTCCGGTGTCCTCCGGCTCCCCTGCTGCTGTGGCGTGCAGCCACCCGGGCACCGTGCTTAGGGCACGCGCGCGCTCCCTCCCTCTTAAATCTAGCCTACCTGGAGCACCAACCTCTTACCTGTCGTGCCCACCAGCTCGCCTACCCGGAGCAACAGTCTGGCTATCTGCCGAACCAGCCTGCTTATCTACCCGGACCACCCATCAGCCTTCCTGCTGTGCTCATCCGCTGTACCCATCTGACCCGTGGGAGTCACCTGCTCTCACACAAGGTCGGTCCTAGAGTGGCACCTGGTCCCCTTGCTCGGTCCCTCCCTGGTTCACGGAGTTGATTGAGCCGCCGTGCGACATTGGTCAGGCCGAGTAGGCACTTAGTCACACCCCTCTGGTCCCTCCTTGCACCGAAGCACAGAGGTTCCACCACCCGGACTTGTAACACCATGCATATCAGGATGAAGGGGTGCCATGCATATCAGGATGGAGGGGTGCAGTGCATACCAGGATGGGGGATATTATCAGAATCGGGGGACATTACCCCTATAGCAGTGTCAGCAGCAGACCCCCTCCCCCTTAACAGGGCATCGTGACCACATTTTTTGCTTTAATTTTTTTTCTATTTTCCTCCTCTAAAACCTAGGTGCGTCTTATAGTCCGAAAAATACGGTAAGTAATTAAACACAAAAGGTTATGTAAATCTTCATGTTTTACAATAACCCTCCATAAACAGAAGACTATTGGTGATAGATGCTTCAGACAATGAATAAGCAGGTCCTAACATAGTCTTGTGTCTAAACTTCAAGTAAATACAAAGTAAATGAAAACAGAATGAGCCTTATCTATCTGTCAGTATATAACCAAACCAGAGCACATGCTGGTTTGATTTGAACACATTCTTTATATTTCATATTGGACCCAGAGTTCCATACATGTGTTCCTGAAATACTCGGTTTCACCATATCGCCCCTTATATTTATATAGTGCTGTCACACGTGCCACTTCTGAAGCTGCCAAAGGACAATTATACAGAAGCCCAAAACGTGACTTGTCTGAAATAAAAAAAAATTCTGTATGGCTCTATATGGTTTATTATATAGTTTCTGTATGGCACTATTATGTAGGTACTCACTGTAAGGCAGTATAATGTTGGTACAGTATAGCACTATTATGTAAGTATTGTATATGTATTATATATGATCCATACCAGCGCTCGGCCAGATGGACACTCGGCATGCAATGCAAGTTATATACCTTGAACTACTTGGTCTCATCATTCCATTCGAACCCAATATCTTATGTCGCTAAACCATATTCAGAGACACAAATCTTCTGAATTCTGGGGGTAGGCGATGACCTTTATTAACAAATGATATAAAGCTCACACAAAAATACAGGAGGATCTTGCATTTTAGAATGGATGATGAAGAAGTCACCAGCCATCGCCACTGCTCCTGCGGAGGGCAAGTCTGGATCTGCCTGTTTACCATGTCGCTGCCAAGTGTCTTCTCATCTTCTCATGCAAGATTATCCATCCTCCAACTGTGACAATTATAAAGAAAGCAGAAGACATAATATCAATACATATTTTTTTATTTTACTCACTTATATAGCGCCATTAATTCCACAGCGCTTTACAGACATTATCATCACTGTCCCCATTGGGGCTCACAAGCTAGATTCATATAAAATGTAACAGTAATGTACATATGGTAACAACCCTAATAAGGATAAAAATAATAAATGTCATAATAATGTACTCAATAATGTGAGGGAGGGTGGGCCGTGACACTTGCAAAATCTTGATGGCTGAGAATACAGAAATAGCGTTTCAGGAGTATAAAGATCTCAATAAGAAATGTAAAAAAGTAATCAAACTAGTAAAGTTATCTACCAAAACAAAAATCGCCAGTGACATTAAAATAAATTCCCCCAAATTTTTACAAATATATCAATGCCAAAAAGAAAAAAATGGATGGTATCGGCCCTTCAAAAGATGATAATAAAATAATTATAGAGGGCAAAGAAAAAGCTGAAATATTCAACAGGGATGCCCAAACTTTTACATGCCACTGTATATGTGTGTGTATGATTGTGTCCATGTGATTGCAACTGAAGTTTGTTTGTGAGACGCACAAGAGTTGTTTACATTAGAACAAGCTCACTGACAGATTCTCAGCTAACTCACTCTGCAGCCAGATGTGCAGGGTAATAAAGAGTCTGTAAAAGCCACACAGTGTAAAATTTGTAAGGAAATCCAATTTCAAGCACTATTTTTAGCTCTATTTACATGCATTAAAGAAGTTATCCACTACTTGGACAACTCCTGTTTATACCCCACGCTTGGCCCCCGTAAAATAATAAAACTTATACTCCCCTCCAGTGCTGGCGCCGTTTCCGTGGTGTCAGAATTCGCTGTCCCCGGGGCTCACATTGTCTTGTTGTTGTGACATGTGACACCGGTGACAATCAGCGCAGGCGTCAATGTCTCTGCGTTCAGACAAATGGGACATGAAAAGGAAGGCAGAGATCAGCCGCATCCAGGGTCTCCTCTTCATGTTCGATTTGTCCAAAGGCGGAGACAGTGACGCCAGCACTGATTGGTCACAAGTGTCACATGTCACAATAACTGCACGAGAACCCCGGGACCGCGAGTGTCAACAGCGTGGGAACGGCGCCAGCAAGGGAGGTGATATAGTTTATTTTATTTTATCATGGGAGGTGAGTAAGGCTGTGTGCCCACAATGCGTTTTTTAAGCGTTTACGTAGCGGCAAAGACAGTGCAGAAACGCATTAAAAACGCATGGTAGAAGGCCTGCCATGATCCCCAATGGTAATCCGCGTGTGCTATGCACATGCTGCGGACATTTCTGCTGCGGATTATCATTGCGGAAAAAAACGCAGCACTATCAATTATTTTGCGGAAGCGCTGTATTTTCGCCGCCATTGACTTGCATTAGAATACGCCAATTCCGCAAGACTGCATCTGTACTTGCATAATTGGCGCGTTCTAATGTGCGGATGGTACCCGGGTGTAGAGGAGAAGAGAGTCTCATCCACACCCAGGTACCATTAAAAAAAAGCTGTAAAAAAAAGAATAAAATAAAAAATAAATATATACTTACCTTCCGGCGGCCCGCGCTGTGCTCCTCCTTACTTCCCGGCACTTCGCGATGGAATGAAGGACCTGCGCTGACGTCAGAGTCATGTGACAGGTCACGCGACGCTGACGTCGGCAGGTCCTTCAATCCACCGCTGCCGGCAGCCGGGATGGTAAAGCAAGACAGCGCGGGCCGTAAATATACGAGGGCGATCCAAAAGTAATGATAATCAATACTAAACACAATGAATATAGTCAAAATTTTTTTTTATTTTTCTACATAGTCTCCTAACAAGTCTATACATTTAGTCCATCTCTTTTCTAAACTTAGAATTCCCTTCGAAAAAAATTCTTGATCTTGACCCTCAAAAAAATTCCCAACAGCTGTTATCACGTCGCTATTGTCGTCAAATTTCTTGCCCCGGAGGTGTTCCTTGAGCCAAGGAAAGAGAAAGAAGTCACTGGGGGCTAGATCTGGCGAATAGGGGGGGGGGTTGTTCCACCAGTTCAAAGCCCGCTTCTTGTATGGTAGCCATGGCAACTGCAGCTTTGTGAGCCGGCGCGTTATCTTGGTGAAACAGCACTCCAGCCTGCCGTTTGCCGCGCCTTTTATCCTTGATAGCCTCCCGCAATCTTCTTATTTGTTCTGCGTAGTAGGAGCCCGTAATAGTGGCTCCCTTCTCCAAATAGTCCACCATAATAATTCCTTCAGCGTCCCAAAAAACGGACGCCATAACCTTCCCTGCTGAGCTTGACACTTTGAGTTTCTTCGGTGTCAGTTCGTTGGCTCGTTTCCATGTCATCGATTGTTGTTTCGTTTCGGGATCAAAGTGGTGGATCCAGGTCTTGTCCATGGTCAAAAAACGTGACAAAAAATTCTCCTTGTCTGCTTGGAACTTTTCGAGACGTGCTCTTGAAATGTTAACTCGTTTCTTCTTTTGCTCGTCGGTTAACATTTTTGGCACCCAACGCGCCGAGACCTTTCTCATATGCAATTCTTTTGCAAGGATTCTTTGAATACTGCCATATGAGATCCCTGTGACCTCCGCTACATGCCTGATAGTCACTCTTCGATCGGCCAATACAACTTCTTCAACTTTTTTCACGTTTTCTTCATTGAGGGACGTGGATGGGCATCCTTCACGATGTTCATCTTCCGTCGATGTTCTTCCCAGCCTAAATTCCTTGGCCCAGCGTGCAACTGTGGAATATGGAAGAGAAAAGACCCCAACGTTTCCACCAAGTCGCTGTGTATGTCTTTGGTAGTAATTTTTTTCAAGCAGAGGTATTTGATGACAGCTCTGAGCTCGTTTTTTTCCATTTTGATGTTCACTCCTCGGCAGTTCCTACTCAAATGAATGTAGCTCCCGTGAATCGTGGCCTATTTAAGTGATTTTTTTTTCCTGGACTAGTGGGTACCTAAGAGAGAAGAAAACATTTTATTTTAATTTCTGTGTGCAATAGAAATAACCGATTATCATTACTTTTGGATCGCCCCTCGTATATTTATTTTTTTATTTTTTGACATTCTCTCGGTCACACTATATAAATTCATGCCGGGTGCATGGATTTATATAGTGTGACCAAGTTGTCAAGCATTTTCCAAGTGATGCTAAAATCACAACTAGTGTTGAGCCACCCCCGTAGTGTTCGAGTTCGGTTCGGTTCGTCGAACACCCGTGTGTTCGCCGAACTGTTCGTCGAACTGTTCGTCGAACACCTTCGAACACCGTTAAAAACAATGGCAGGCAAACAAAAACACATAGAAACACATAGAAAACACCTTCAAAGGTGTCCAAAAGCTGACAAACTGCTCAGAAGACACAACTAACACATGGAAAAGTGACAAGTACATATAGTCATGCGAAAAGAAAAGAGGTGGAGGAGTAAAAGGAGGGGGAGACACAGATATAGGCATGTCATGCCCTTCTAAAATCCAAAAAGTGAGAAGCCGAGACGGCCAGTCCGCTCTTGCCCGTGCCACCTCCGTGTCGCCGGGTTTGTGCCAGAGCCGCGGTGAACCCTGACGGCCAGCCCCCCTCTCCCAATACTGGTGCCTGTCCGCTGGTGGGTCGATAGAGCCCCCCTGTGGTGGAGGCAGCTCTAAGCTTTTTAATTTAAATTGTCCCTCTAATTTGAATGAATACACTTTAAATCCATTTACAAGGATCTATTGGAGGGCAAGTCTCATGCCAGCAGCCGCGTAATTCCAGCTCCAGTAGCGTCCACTAAAGCTGCTGCAGTTAAAAAGCTTTTATAAGGATCGAGCTCGGCTGTCCACCGCAAGGCATCCTAGTGCCAGTCCCAGCCCCTATGCCTTGGGGTGCCTCCTGATGCTCTTCACTAAGTATCCCGTGGTCCCGAAGCATTTCCTTTGAAAAAATTAAGTGTCCAAACTACAGGTGGTGTAGCTTGCTTAACAGCCGGGATAATCCGCTGACTAGCAGACACTGCTACTAGGCACAAAGTATTTCCTGGGCTAGATGCAGTTAAAAATTTGTAAGTAGATACTCTCGTTGGATGCTGAGAAAGCATTCCATAGAGTCTCCTGGCACGCCATATATGATTCTCTTAAAAAGCTTGGGGTAGGGGTCTAGGGGACCCTTTTATAGCCAAAATCACGGCCCTGTATCACAATACGTCACCTAGGCTGAAGATAAATGGAACTGTAGCACCCTGAGGGCTCGGTTGCTACAGAGGTATTGCACCTCACCCAGAGGTGTGATATCTCACTCTCAGATAAGGATGGAGTGTGGATCAGGACCCGACACCTGCATGCATTACACCACATTGCCGTGGGGCAGGGCGACCAATATGCCCCTGAGATGGGCACGACAGTCCCTGTCCCTGGCTGGAGTGGGGGGAGGGAACACTGAGGAAGGGGAACCCTGCAGTGCAGGAGCAGGGAGGAAGCAGTTCCTGGGTGCATTGAGAAGGGAGTATAAAAGGTGGGCACCATCTTAGTTCAGTGCAGAGAAGTCTGAGCAGAAGTGGCAGGGAGCAGGGGCTCTGCATGAGCTCTGCTCCGGAGGCGGGCCTAGTAACAGAGGCCCAGGCCTGCAAGAGGGAGAAGGAAAGAAGAGGAGCGGAGAAGGCTCCAGGAACGAGGAATGAAGGGATCCCAGGGGTGCGGACGGGCGAGTCGCCACCGCACGCCCGAATCCACCTGCGTGGAGGGGTCAGGCCAAAGGGGGAGACCGGTCCCCGAACTAGTGGAGGCAGGAAACGACCCTCAGCTAGAAACCGGAGGCTCTGACATTTTATGTGGCGCAGCCCCTTGCTCCACCCGCTAGGAAGGCACCACATAGGGTTAGGGAAACTGGCGCCAAGTTTACCAAGAGGAGGCCCGAGGCAGCCGGACAGAAGTGTTGGTAAGAAAGGCCAGACAAAGGACACACAAAGGGGGTCCTGTGAAGCGCTCCAAAGTTATCTGGGAGTTGTCTGAGCCCCTCACCTGGTGAGCACAGTACGACGTGGGCAGCCGTTACCTGCAGACGTGGTCTGGATAATAAGAACTGTGAGTAAAGGCCCTGAACTGCATCACTGACTCCGTGTCGTTACTGCTGCTGCCCTGCACCATCACCCCCATCCTCCGCATACACTGCCCTGAGGCTATACTCCTCCCGTGGGGAGTTATGTTACGCTCTGCTGCACCCACAACACCAGCCTTAGCGGTCTGCCCTGTAGCGGCGGTTCACTCTGACCGCAATCCACGGGTGGCGTAGTCGGACATTTAAACATCAAAACCACATAAATAGTTCCGCCACTGGTTTGACCGCCCTGAGCCACGGAACCGGATCGCCGCCACGAAGACTACAACCACCAGCATCCACCAAAAAGGGTCCGGCTCCGGGTGTCCCAAGGCCCAGGGGGTGCGTCAGAACATTTTCATCACCTTTCACAATCACCAATGGGACAAGGCAGGGATGTCCTCTGTCCCCTCTCTTATACATCCTAGTGACGGAGCACCTGCTCTCATCAATTCGCCATAACCCCAATATTAGGTGGATTGAGGTGGGAGGCACCGAGTACAAGTGCTCTCTATTTGCTGATGATGTCCTAGTATATATCACTCAATCACATATATCCATCCCTGCTGTTATGGCTGAAATAGATCACTTTGTTACATGGTAAAATTTTAAAATCAATGCAGCGAAGTCTGAGGCCCTCGATGTCTCCCTCCCCAAATCCATATAGGATTCCATCCAGTCCAACTTTCCCTTTGCCTGGCCCTCACAGGGTATCAAATACTTAGGAATTCCTATTCATAGAGACCTCTCCCATCTATGTTATCTTAATTTTGGGCCCTTTATTGAACAATTCCATACAGACCACGGTTGGCAAGTTAGAACTGTAAGATTCACTACGTGAACCACTGGTGTTTTGTGGAAAAGCACATGTACACCGCGTTCCAAATTATTATGCAAAAAGTGTTTAGGAGTGATAAGGGAAGAATTTGTTTGTTTGTCAGTTAAACTCATTGATGGTGATGTGTGTCAGGGCTCTTTATATCACTGTAAGCAATTGCAGACACCTGTGCTAATTAGTTTGGCAGGTGTGTCCAATGAAAGGCAAGACTACTTAAGAAGGCTCTCTCACATTATTAAGCAGCCTACATTTTATGCCAAAATGGGAAAGAAAAAGGATGTGTCGGCTGCTGAGAAGCAACAAATTGTGGAGTGTTTAGGTCAAGGCATGACTACAATCAACATTGTGCGATGATCAGGATGAAGTGTATTGGCAATCAAGAAGTATGTAGCTGATTCACAGTACACACGTGTGCGTGCTGATAAGGGCAAATTGAGGACTCTTTCCTACAGGCAATTACGTCAGGTTGAAACAGCAGCGGCAAAAAAGCCTTGTCATAGCAGCAGACAAGTTTTTGAAGCTGCTTGTGCCTCCAACGTCCCCCGAACAACAAGATGCAGGGTCCTTCAGAGGTTTGCAGCTGTGCATATGCCATCCTGTCGACCTCCTCTATCCACTTCACACAAGCAGAAACGGCTCCAGTGGGCCAAACATTACATGAAGACTGATTTCAAAACTGTTTTGTTCACGGATGAGTGCCGTGCAGCGCTCGATGGTCCAGATGAATGGAGTGGAGGATGGCTGGTTGATGGACACCCCACGCAAACACGGCTACAGCGCCAACAAGGAGGAGGTGGAGTAATGTTTTGGGCTGGAATCATGGGGAGAGAGATTGTCGGCCCCTTTAGGATCCCTGAAGGCGCTAAAGATGAACTCCATAATGTATGTGGATTTTCTCAAACAGCACTTCCTGCCATGGTTCAAGAAGAAGAACCGTGTATTTCACAGCAAGATCATTTTTCTGCATGATAATGCACCATCTCATGCTGCACATAAAACATCTGCATCTCTGGCTGATATGGGCATAAAAGGGGACAAACTTATGGTGTGACCCCCATGCTCCCCTGACCTCTACCCCATTCAGAACCTTTGGAGCATCATTAAAAGGAGTGTCTATGATGGCGGGAGGCAGTTCACATCTAAGCAACAGCTCTGGGAGGGTATTCTGTCCTCATGCAAAACAATTGAAGCAGAAACCATCCAAAACCTGACAAATTCAATGGACGAGAGAGTTCAGAAGCTCCTTTCGAACAAGGGGTCCTATGTGAAAATGTAACATCACCTAGAATAAAGTTTTGAGTTGAAAACTGTTTGATTTCAGTTTCTAACAACCTGCTAATGCTTATAATTTCAAAAATGACCATTTTTTTGGTCTTTATTAAAATGAAAAGGTTGATCGAAAAGTTTGGGGGATCTAAGAGTGTGGCAACCCAGTAGTCATGATTACTTCGAATTCTGACAATATGAGGGTCATGCTGCAGGTAGTGCAGCAAGAAGGCACTTATGTGTCTTGCGCATCTCGGAGCCCCAAAATTATTTTCCGGGCTAGATGCAGCTAAAAATTATTTTTAATTTTAAATCTGGTGAAGCTTATTATAGATGGCCTAATAGGATCAGTGCTGCACACTGCTACAAAGCCCAAATTATTTTCCAGTCAAGATACAGATAAACATGATTAGTAATTTGAAAGCTTAAAACGGTTGGTAGGGTGATTTTAACCAATCATCAAGCTTTTACTCTCCCCAGGATGACACAGGGGTAGAAAAGTCGTTTCGGATCCATGATTTGTTCATCTTTATGAACGTGAGTCTGTCTACATTATCAGTGGAGAGCCGCGTGCGCTTATCTGTCAGCACACCACCAGCAGCGCTGAACACACGTTCAGACAGAACGCTGGCTGCGGGGCATGACAAGATCTCCAAGGCGTAAGTGGCTAGCTCCGGCCATTTATCCAGATTGGAAGCCCAAAAAGAGCAAGGGTCCAGTGACACAGTCGTGGCTTCAATGTTTACTTGGAGATACTCCTGTACCATCGTCTCTAGGCGTTGACTATGTGTCAGACTTCTTGTCTCCTGTGGCCTTGCAAAGGATGGGCTAAAAAAGTGGTGAAATGATTCCGCAAAATTGATGTTACCAGCAGATACTGTGGTTCTGTTACGGTTTGAGTGCTGAACACTTGACGGTCCCACGGTTGGCAAGTTGGAACTGTGAGATTCACTACGTGCACCACTGGTATTTGGTGGAAAAGCACATGTAAGATTCTGCAACAGTCTCTGCTGATACTCCTGCATGCGTGCATCCCTTTCTATGGCAGGAATAATTTCTGCAAATTTACTTTTGTACCGGGGATCTAACAGTGTGGCAACCCAGTAGTCAGGATTATTTCTAATTCTCACAATTCAAGGGTCATGTTGCAGGTAGTGCAGCAAGAAGGCACTCATGTGTGTTGCGCATCCAGGAGCACCAAGTCCCTGTTGTGTTGGTGGCGAGGTAACAATCATGCTTCCTTCCTCTGTCCTCTCCCCCCAACCTCGCACAACAGAAATGTGATCAAGGTCTCCCTCATCTGATGAGTCTTCCATCAGTTCGTCCTCCACTTCTTCCTGGGCTCCTGCACCTTCCTCACTAGTTTGGCTGCTACCATGCGCCCTGGTAAAACCATCTCCCCCACCCTCACATGCCTGCCGCCTTGGTGCTGCCGACCGTCTGGACCTTGCAGATGTTAGCCCTTCCGCATACAACTCCTCCTCCTCTACTTCCTCCACCTCCTCTTGTGCCACCACCTGACTCCGAATTCTGTTTAACATGTGCTCCAGCATGTAAATCACCGGAATAGTCATGCTGATAATGGCATCGTCAGCACTAAACATCTTCGTCGCCATTTCAAAACTGTGCAGAAGGGTGCATAGGTTCCTGATCTGAGACCACTCCTCCAGCGTGATTTGCCCCACCTCTGAATCTCGTTGGCCCAGGCTATACGTCAGAACGTATTGCACCAGGGCTTGTCGGTGCTGCCACAGTCGCTGCAACATGTGCAGAGTTGAATTCCACCGGGTAGGCACATCGCATTTTAGCCGGTGAAGTGGCAGGCCCAACGACTTCTGTAGAGATGTAAGTCGCTGAGCTGCGGGATGCGAACGGCGGAAGTGAGCACACAGCGACCGTACCCTCTGCAGAAGGCCATCTAGTCTGGGATAGTGGGCTAAAAATTGCTGGACAACCAGGTTCAACACGTGAGCCATACAAGGCACGTGTGTGACATTGCCCCGGCGAAGGGCCGCACCCAGGTTTGCAGCATTGTCGCACACGGCCTTCCCTGGTTTCAGGTTCAGTGGAGACAACCATTCATGAAATTGGCTCTCCAGAGCTGACCACAACTCCTCAGCTGTGTGACTCACATTTCCCAGACATTTCAATGTAAAAACCGCCTGATGACGTTGAGCCCTACTGCCAGCATAGTAAGGAGGTGTGCAGGATCCCTTCTGCGCAGTTAGAAAGCTTGTGGCATGACCAGACAGGCTTTGGGTGCAGGTGGAAGACCGAGAGGAGGTTGAGGAGGCAGAAGCAGTGGAGGAACTTTGACATAAAGAGGATTGACGCACAACTCGTGGGGACGGCAAGACTTGGACAGCAGCCCCTTGTCCTGCTGTCACCATAGTTACCCAGTGCCCAGTCAGCGACATGTAACGCCCCTGTCCATGCCTACTCGTCCAAGTGTCTGTGGTGAAATGCACCCTGTCACACACAGAGTTTCTCAAAGAAGCGGTGATGTTGTGTGCGACATGCTGGTGGAGCGCAGGCACACCTTTCTTTGAGAAGTAGTGCCGACTGGGCATCTGGTACTGGGGCACTGCGACGGACATAAGGTCTCGAAAATCCTCTGTGTCCACCAGGCGGAAAGGCAGCATTTCTGTAGCCAAGAGCTTGCAGATGGTGAAATTCAACCTCTTAGCTTTCTCATGGCTAGGAGGAAATGGTCTTTTACTTGTCCACATCTGAGGGACCGAGGGCTGGCTATTGTGCTTAGACGGGGTTGATAAGGGTGTCCCCGGCAAACTGCCGGTCTGTGAGGAAGATGCAGGCGGACATGTTAGGTTGCCTTGATCCAAAGGTGATGCTATCGATGTCGGACAGCGCTCAACACCAGCTGGTGTTACCACCTCCAAAGAAAATGATGACCTGCCAATCACGCTGGCTGTTGCGGGTAAAGAGGTGGCAGGTCTGCGCCCCAAAACAGGTGTGACTGCTGTCCCCCCAGTCACAGAGGATGAAGAGGCCGCGGATGCACAAGATATGGCAGACGGTGATTGGCCCGGCCGGCTAGGCCGCATTGTAGCACACTGAGCTTCCCACTGCAACTTATGCTTCATGTCCATGTGCCGGTTCATGCATGAAGTACTCAAACTATGTATTTTTTGGCCTCTACTTAGCTTTTGCTGACAAATGTTACAGATAACACGAGTTGGGTCATCTTTATCGATCTGAAAAAATGCCCAGGCTATGCAAGGCTTAGCACCCATGCGACCTGAAGAGCCACCACGACTTGTGGTGAGAGGCAGAGTTGTGTTTGAGGATGCAGTTGTTGACGTGCTTCCAGTACTACGTCTCTGTCCAGGAAGGCGCAACCTGACCTCGTCGTCACTAGCATCTTCCTCCACCTCCTCTGCTGACCTCATCTCTTGGCTGACTGTGGGTTGACAGTAAGTGGGATCTCCGACCTCATCATCATCACCCTGTGCGTTATCACACCCGTCGTCCTCAGAGCCAACCTGTTCCTGCCCTGACAAAAAACTAAAGTTGTCGCTCCAATCAGGTATTTGAGTCTTATCATCGTCTTCCTCATTGTCTCCACCAACAGGAGTTACAGTTTGGGAATGAGGGTCTACATTATGGTCAGAACCTTCTGCGTCTGGTCCTGGATCCGACTCATAAAGATTCTGGGCATCAGTGCAGATCATTTCCTCGTCTGGATTCACAGAAGCGCTGGAGTCGACCTCTGATTCCCAGGCTATAGTATGAGTAAACAGCTCTGCAGACTCAACCATCTGTTCTACCTCATACTCAGACGGGCAGCTGGAGATTTGGGAGCTGTGAGGAAGCAAGTGCGATTTGGGTGACACCTTTGAGGACTGGAGTATTTGTGATGTTGAAGTTGATGTGGAGGAGAGCCCACTTAAAGGAGCACTTGATATCCGTTGAAGCACCTGCTGTTTTTGTGCCTCATCTGGAATTTGTAGCGATTGGCGTGGCCGTAAGAAAGGGATCTTATCACATTGTCCGCTAAAAGAAGTAGACATTTTAGTTTGGCTGGAAGATGGTCTTTCTTCTGCACCTACCCCACGGACACAACCTTTTTTCCCCTTCCCAACACGCCTATTCCCCTTTCCACCAGCAGCAGGCCTTTTTCCACTCATTTTGGTGGTTAACTAATTCACAACTCTGGAGTTGTTTGCACAAAAAAACAATGGATGGTAACCGAGCAGAGCTGAGTGGCCAAACTGTGGTATTAGGCCAAAACTATTGGCTGGGTTAGATGCAGAAAAAAAATATTTTTAATTTGCAACCTGATGGAGGTCAGTATAGATGGACTAATAGACCAAGTCCCACACACCGCTAGAAGCCCAAATATTTTTTCAGAGCTAGATGCAGAAAATTTTTTTATTCAATTTGCAACCTGATGGAGGTCAGTATAGATGGACTAATAGACCAAGTCCCACACACTGCTAGAAGCCCAAATATTTTTTCAGAGCTAGATGCAGAAAAAAATTATTTTTAATTTGCAACCTGATGGAGGTCAGTATAGATGGACTAATAGACCAAGTCCCACACACCGCTAGAAGCCCAAATATTTTTTCAGAGCTAGATGCAGAAAAAAATTATTTTTAATTTGCAACCTGATGGAGGTCAGTATAGATGGACTAATAGACCAAGTCCCACACACCGCTAGAAGCCCAAATATTTTTTCAGAGCTAGATGCAGAAAAAAATTATATTCAATTTGCAACCTGCTGGACGTCAGTATAGAAGGACTAATAGAACAAGTCCCACACACTGCTAGAAGCCCAAATATTTTTTCAGAGCTAAATGAAGAAAAAAATTATTTTTAATTTGCAACCTGATGGAGGTCAGTATAGATGGACTAATAGACCAAGTCCCACACACTGCTAGAAGCCCAAATATTTTTTCAGAGCTAGATGCAGAAAAAAATTATTTTTAATTTGCAACCTGATGGAGGTCAGTATAGATGGACTAATAGACCAAGTCCCACACACCGCTAGAAGCCCAAATATTTTTTCAGAGCTAGATGCAGAAAATTTTTTTATTCAATTTGCAACCTGATGGAGGTCAGTATAGATGGACTAATAGACCAAGTCCCACACACTGCTAGAAGCCCAAATATTTTTTTAGAGCTAGATGCAGAAAAAAAATATTTTTAATTTGCAACCTGATGGAGGTCAGTATAGATGGACTAATAGACCAAGTCCCACACACTGCTAGAAGCCCAAATATTTTTTCAGAGCTAGATGCAGAAAAAAATTATTTTTAATTTGCAACCTGATGGAGGTCAGTATAGATGGACTAATAGAACAAGTCCCACACGCTGCTAGAAGCCCAAATATTTTTTCAGAGATAAATGAAGAAAAAAATTATTTTTAATTTGCAACCTGATGGAGGTCAGTATAGATGGACTAATAGACCAAGTCCCACACACTGCTAGAAGCCCAAATATTTTTTCAGAGCTAGATGCAGAAAAAAATTATTTTTAATTTGCAACCTGATGGAGGTCAGTATAGATGGACTAATAGACCAAGTCCCACACACCGCTAGAAGCCCAAATATTCTTTCAGAGCTAGATGCATAAAATTTTTTTATTCAATTTGCAACCTGATGGAGGTCAGTATAGATGGACTAATAGACCAAGTCCCACACACTGCTAGAAGCCCAAATATTTTTTCAGAGCTAGATGCAGAAAAAAATTATTTTTAATTTGCAACCTGATGGAGGTCAGTATAGATAGACTAATAGACCAAGTCCCACACACTGCTAGAAGCCCAAATATTTTTTCAGAGCTAGATGCAGAAAAAAATTATATTCAGTTTGCAACCTGATGGAGGTCAGTATAGATGGACTAATAGAATGATGCTATGCCCAAAAGATTTTACTTCACTAGGTGCAGTAAAAAAATTGGTATTCTATACACAGGTGGTATATCTTGCAACACAGATAGGCTATTCCACTGACTAACACACTCTGCAATAGGCCAAAAAGGATTAGCTTTGCTAGATTCAGCCAAATGCTGTGAAAAAAACTTGCACAGCACTGGCACAGACCTGCCTGGCAAAAACTGATAGGAACTGATGTAACCTAGTCCTGAAAAGGACTCCAATTACAATTAGTCTTTACTCCCACAATCTATCTATTTAAGAGCACAGACCTGCCTGATAAAAGTCGTAGGAAATGCTGTAACCTAGTCCTTAAAAGGACTGCAATCACAACTATTCCCTACTCCCAAGCTATCTGTAGATTTGTGCGAAAATTGGCTTGAAATTAACAAGGTATAGCGCACACAGCAACAGCGGTGCCGTCTAACACGCAGCTGCAGCAGTGAGAAAATGGTGGCGACGGGGAAAATGGCTTGGTCTTATAGGGCAAGGACATGTGACATACACTGCCAATCACACATGCCCTTGCTTGTGTGAAAAAAAGCACTTCGCTCCGTGTGTGCGCTGCTGATAGGCTGACAGATTGCACCTCCCCACTGCAAATGCGGGAAAGAGAAAAAAAAATGGAGATCTTCATTGTTCCTGCAGAGATCCATCCCCTGCCCCTCCCCCCACCCCGCTGTACACTCAAACTGCGTATTAACATTAATTTTCATCATTACTGAGAAAACATCCAGTTATGATTTTGGTGCACGAACAGTTATCGAACATAACCTCGAACAGCCGAATTTTTCTCAAATTGTTCGTGTTCGCCGACCGGCTCGAACACCGCCCAAAACAGCTCGAATTTGAGATTGGCGAACAGTTCGAGTAGAACAACGCTCATCTCTAATCACAACCCGCATGCGGAAATGCAAGTGAAGAACGCTTCACATCCGCATGTCCCTGGCAGGAAAAACGCATGTACAATCCGCATGTACAATCCGCATGTACAATCCGCATGCGTTTTTTTCTGCCAGGGAGATGCAGAAACGCTCAGGAAAAAATCCTGAGCATTTCTGCATCGTGGGCACATAGCCTATAGGTTGTTTTTATCTTATCAGGGCTCAACATTTTCAAATGAAAAGATTCATTAGGTGACTCTTTGTATCAAAGTACACTGAGTGTATATGCATGCACCGCACGATGACATCACAATGGCTTAGAACCTCCAGCGACCGGCTGATGATGTCACAATCGGCCCCTGCGTATAAGTATGGGCGCCGGCCGGATCCCAGTCACTCACTATTGTGTGTTGCAAAATTTGCTATAGAAAGTGATATTTATTTGTTATTATCAGCGCCCTCCGGTGGGAAGAGAGAAAGGTAAGTCTGAACTTCATCTAATGAGTAATGGGAGTCTGTCCCAGGGGGAGACACAACCTGTAGATGATTATAGGGGGGACATATATAGATTTCCCTATAAAATTATCCCCAATAACAGTATAGACACGGTTTTGTAAATTGTCATTAACCCTTTTAGAACATGGCCAATATTTCCTCCTCTTCTTATTCTTCATTTTTCCAATCACTTAGTCAGGTGAAAGCTTGTTTTTTTCTTTTTGTGAGACGAGTTGTTGCTGAAAAATGGGGAAACAATTACGAGTGCGGTGAAATGGTGAAAAGCAAAAGAAATTTTGCAACAGTTTTTTGTGCTTCCTTTTCACCGCATTCATTTTTTGGTAAGATTTATCTGGAAATATGATTCAGGGTCAGCGTGATTACAGCAATATCAAACATATTGCTTTTTTATTATCATTATTATCATTAGTATTATTATTATAGTGGTTACAACAATTTCAGAACTTTGTAAAAAAAAAAGTTTTTTTCACCATTTTATGAGCCTCTGCTCTTGTTTTTTTTCCATGGCGAGTTGTCATTATTATTGACACCATTTTTGGGAACATACAAAGATTTGATGACATTTTATTGCATTTTTGGGGGGGAAGATGCTGCGATAGAAAAAAAAAGGCAATTCTGGCGTTTTGATGGTTTTTCTTACTTTTATGGATACATTGATGCACAATATGTATATTTTTATCTCTTTAGTTTTTAATTAGGAACAGGAGTTAATTGAACTTTTTATATTTTATATATATTTTTTTTAATTTTTGTTGATATTTATTTTTATTTTTTACTCCCCCTGGTAGACTTGAACCTATGATTGTTTGATTGTTTATACTATATACAGCAATAGCACAGTATTGTGGTATATATTGAAATTGATGTTCTTATTGTGCTGTAGTACCACAATTCTCAGCATGCACTTCTAGAAAAGTATAGGACTACAGGTGTCAGCATGCCCTGTCATCAGAGTCCTTATCATTCTGTAGTACTACAACACCCAGTATATACATCTGGAAAAGTATAGAACTAGCAAGATCCACCCTCAAGTCTTTCATTGTGCTTTGGTCTATAATGAAATTGATGTTCCTCTTGATGGATGGATGGATGGATGGATGGATTCAGTAGTACTACAAAACTCAGCATGTCCATCCATCCATCCAGAGGGACATGAATTTCAATATAGACCACAGCACAATGAAAAATGTGAGGGTGGATCTTGCTAGTTCTATACTTTTCCAGACGTACATACTGGGTGTTGTAGTACTACAGAATCCATGGATGGACGGATGATTAGATAGATCGATGACATCACAATGGCTTAGAACCCCCAGTGACCGGCTGATGATGTCACAATCGGCCCCTGTGTATAACTATGGGCGCCGGCCGGATCCCAGCCACTCACTATTGTGTGTTGTACTCACGATTTCTGTGTTGCAAAATTTGCTATAGAAAGTGATATTTATTTGTCATTATCAGCGCCCTCCGGTGGAAAGAGAGAAAGGTAAGTCTGAACTTCATCTAATGAGTAATGGGAGTCTGTCCCAGGGGGAGACAACCTGTAGATGATTATAGGGGGACATATATAGATTTCCCTATAGAATTATCCCCAATAACAGTATAGACACGTTTTTTGTAAATTGTCATTAACCCTTTCAAAGCACGGCCAATATTTCCTCCACTTTTTTATTTTTCTGATCACATAGTCAGGTGAAAGCTTGTTTTTTTTTTTTGTGAGACGAGTTGTTGCTTAGAAGAACAGCATTCATTTTACCTTATATTATACTGAAAAATGGGGAAAAAAATAATAACTATGGTGAAATGGTGAAAAAAAAACAGAAAAACAAAACTGTTTTTTGTGCTTTTTACCACGTTCATTTTGTGGTACGATTGATCTGGAAAGATGATTCAGGGTTCATATTGTTTTATTATTATTATTATTGTTATTACTTACCGTAAGTGGTTACAACAATAGTTTTAGAATTTAAAAAAAAAATTGATTTGTTTCACCATTTTATGGCAAGTTGATGTTTTTATTGACACCATTTTGGGGAACATACACAGTTTGGATGACTTTTTATTGCATTTTTCGGGGAAGGTGCCGTAATAAAAAAAAAAAAACAAGGGAAAAAAAGGCAATTCTGGCGTTTTGATTGTTTCTCTTACTTTTATGGATATATTGATGCCAGAGACTGTATTTTGCAGATTAGAAGATGCACCCCAAATTTTGGGGAGGAAAATGGGAAAAAAATGAAATTAATAAAATAGTGCGTCTTATAATCCCCTTTTACGATAGCTTACCCGGGGGTGGTCGAGGGGGCTGCGGTGAAGCGGGATCCCAGGAGGCAGGGTCGCTGCTGCAGAAAGCTTTCAACGGTGGCAGGAGTGGGGCGATGCTGCAGGGCCCGGGCTGGAAGGTTGGGGTGCTCAGCACAGTGCGAGACTGCTCCGGGCCACGGGCTTTCAGAAAATATCAAACAAGTCCCCACACTGCCCATCGTTTGCATCGTTTTCACTGCAGTGGACTTTGGGAAAATGGCGCATGTTTAGATTGAGATCTCCGCTCCCAAGATCGAGATCTCGGGAGCCGAGATCTACACATGCTCCGCTGGAGGCGTCCATTTTCCCGAAGTCCACCGCAGTGAAAACGATGGGCAGTGCGGGGGCTCCACTGACATTTTCTGGAAGCCTGGTGCCCGAAGCAGCCTCGCATCGCTGACCACCCCCACCTCCCAGTCTGGGGCCCACAGCATCGCCCCACCACTTTCAACTTCCTGCAGCAGTGACCCTGACTCCTGGGACCCTGCTCCACCGCAGATACCCCCCCAGCCCGGTAAGCTACAATTGGATTATAAGTCGCACCCCCATTTTCCCCCCAAATTTGGGAGAACAAAAAGTGAGTCTTATAATCTGAAAAATACATATATATATATGCTTGTTTTTTTTTCTCTTTATTTTTGAAATCTTTATATTTTACTATTTTTTTTATATTAAAGAAAAACTTTTTTTGCTGAATTTGACCTCATTTTTAGTCCCTCTAGGAGACTTAAACTTATTGTTGTTCGATTGCTTATTACACTATATACTGCACTACCACGGAATTGACTGAGACTAATGCAATATTTTTACCGTCTTGTGTTTTTCTCCAGTGTTTGCAGGGCTCTGTTGAACATGGCATCTCTCTTCAATTCCACCCCAAAAATGCCACTTCTGTTAGAAGATGTGGAAAAAGGAAAAGACCAGCAAGATGAGGATGAAAACTGCGAAGAACAGGACCTGCACGCCCGGACTGGAGTCTCCATAGTCCGCTCTTTCATTATTGTAGGCGTTCTAACCTTCATCAATCTGGTCACCTTCATAGCTGCCTTCACTTTCGTAGGTAAGTAGGCGTAAACCGGCTTATGTCGGGGGCAAGGTGTATAAGGCCCAAAACTGCAAAAAAAGAAGAAAATCTTCATGGCCAACGAGAAGGCTCGTTAGCTGCTGTGATGTCTATTCCTGCACTTCTCTAATTACAATAATCATTCGTGTTCTTCTTTTTGTTCTGGCAGGAGCGATTTCTTACCTACAAAGCGCATTTAAAATGGACGACAGCAAATCCGGCCTTATAAGCTTAGGTAAACTTTTAACATAAAATCCCATTCTATAGGTCACTTGTGAGGACGGCTGGAATCTCGTGACATCATAAGGTTCCAATTTTGTAACGTTCACATGATGGCCGCCTTTATAGTTACCAAAAATGCAAACAGTGATGAGGACGGGAGAAGTGTTTTCAGTGCAACAGTTTAAATAATCCTCAAATATAAATAAATATATGTTAAAGAAATCATTTCTATTAACTGTGACCTCTTGTTTTTCCCCTTCTAGTATTCACGATCAGCAGTGTCCTGTTTGGTCAAATCTATGGATACCTGGGTGACCGCTGGAACAGAAAATACATCATGTGTGCAGGGATGTCCTTCTGGTCGGCCATCATTCTCTGCAAGTCCTACGTTCCCAATGAGGTAACTGATCTAATTGGTAGAAGCATAAAGACTTAAGGCTCATGCAGACGTCTGTGGATCTCGGTGCCATCATGGACAATAATGCACGGACTGGCCGCGGTTCTTCCGACCCGAGCATCGCTATCACGCTGTCAGAGATCGGACCGGGATCCACCGACGTCTGCATGAGCCCTAAAGCCTCTCACTTGTTTATATGTAGATCAGTATTTTGCATTAGTATTTGCAAGACAAAAGTGAGAGCGGGTCCAAAATTAGGAAAAGTTTATAATTTTTCCATTACCGTATTTCTTTAGGTGTCTTAGAAAACTTTCATAAATGGTCACTGAATATTTTTTTGTGTTTTCACAGTATTTTACAGTTTTTCTCCTAATTAATGGACTGTCTGGAGCTGCAGAGGCAAGTTTTAAAATAACTGCCCCCTCCATCATTGCCGACGTCTTCGTGGGAGATCGGCGCAGCCGCGCGCTTAACTTGTATTACTTAGCAGCACCCTTTGGCTGGTGAGTGTAGATCTATTTATTGTTTTAAGGAGGGAATCATAGCCAAACTGTCTAAGAGTAAGTCCGACAAGGCGGATTTGCTGTGGACTTTTTTCGGTACGGATTTTGCTCTACAGATGCATGTACAATACATATGGATGGCGTTTCAAAAACCCCTCCGCAAGTAATGATCATGGTGTCGCAACACGTAGGGGGAGGATCAGCAGTGAACCAGCAAACATTTCTGGAATTGCTGCAGATTTCTAGGAAATTGATTCAAGACTCTAAATGGAAATATTTTTTCAGCAATGTCAAGACTTTCCCTAACAGAAAACTGCACTGATTGCTATGGGCAAAAAAGTTTTCTGCTAGACAGTTTGACTTTTAGCACTTATGACAAGAGCTCCTCAAAGAATGTGAAGACTCAGAATGATCTTACACTTTTTATTGTTTTTTTATAAATCATTTAAATGGACATAGGAAATGTTGTAATATATCTTATCAGGAAATATACTTATTTCCCTTCATTAATTCACTGATAAAAATCCATCTTCAGTGACAAGACAGATTGTAGCTTTATGCGGCCTGGGGTAACAGTTGCTGTTCATAGAAGTCTATGGAGGGGGTGGAGTAGGAAGGAGGAGCCGGAAAAAGGCAAGGTAACAGTTGCTGCTCATAGACATCTATGGAGGGGGTGGAGTAGGAAGGAGGAGCCAGAAAAAGGCAAGGTAACAATTGCTGCTCGTAGAAGTCTATGGAGGGGGTGGAGTAGGAAGGAGGAGCCGGAAAAAGGCACTCAAAAATGTATATGTTTATATGTGTGCAGAAATTATGACAACTTTGTTTTTGTTTTTTACAGTGGCCTTGGTTACATCATTGGGTCTAAAGTGACAAGTGCATTTGGTGGCGCCTGGCAATGGGCCTTCCGGGTAAGTAATAGGTCTGAGGGATCTTGTGGACAAACTGTGAATCTTAATTATAATTCCTGTATCGTATTAAAGGGAATCTGGCAGTATGTTTTTCCATTTGATCTGAGAGCAGGGGCCCTGTAGGGGCAGAGCACCTGATTCCAGCGATGTGTCACTTACTGCTCCTTGTAGATGCTTTAAAAAAAAAATCACTGTTTTATCAGCAGGAGATTATGACGAGGGGAATAGTTGTCTCGTGCCATGTAGTCCTCCTGTTCTGTGTAACCCCGACCCCACCACTGATTGGTGGCTTTCTGCCTATGTACAGTGTGCACAGAAAAATCTACCAATCAGTGGTGTAGGCAGGGTATACAGAGCTCAGCATTCAGAGTACTGCTAGATCTGCAGCAGAGAAAACTGGGATTTTATCAATACTTCACCAAGCACACCAGCAAGTGACACATCGCTGGAATCGGGGTCTCTGTCCCTGCATTATGCTGCTCTCAGATGTGCAGCAAACACCTCGTCGCAGATCCCCTTTAATGGAACCAGTTCCACAACAGTCTGTGCTCATGTCCTTTTTGTGATGAAACCTCTGTATATGTGATATGTGATGTCTCCTTCTTCATCTACACAGATCATCTCTGCTCTGGGCCTGGTAGGAGTCCTGCTCATGGCTGCATTTGTAAAAGAACCGTCCAGAGGAGCTGCAGAGGAAAAGAACAAACCACTGAGCTTCAAAGGATGGCTTATGGATGCCAACCAACTGCGTAAAAAGTAGGTGTCTTCTGTGCATTGATTTATGTCACTGATCTCCCCCGTGACTTCTGCGTCATTTACATGTTTTTTACCCTTTTCTCTCTCTGCAGCCGAAGTCTTCTGTTTTCTACTCTTGGGACTATTATGGTAAAATTTGTGGCAGCTGCATTCGGCTTCTGGGCTGTTACTGTCCTGAAGCGTGCCCGGGCTCTCATGCTACAGAAGGCGCCATATCAGACTCAACTATCCAACTATGATGACAGGTACAAGTTTAGCAAACTTTAATTTGACATTCACTGGTGGGAATTTAATTCCCCCTATGACCGTTTTCTCTCTAAAAAAAAATATTTATATTTCAAATTATTATTATATCAAATTATTTATATTTCATTTCTTCAAGCTCCTTTACTAATCTCTTTACCGCTTTTCTTTGCAGTCTGATTTTCGGAGGACTTACGGTCATCTCTGGCATTCTTGGAGTTGGAACAGGGGCGGAGATAGCCAAGAGATGCAGGAAATACAACCCTCGTGCTGACCCTATAGTTTGTGCGGTTGGATTGCTGGGCTCCGCCATTTTCCTGCTGTTGGCTATTATTCTTGCAGACATCAGCCTTGTGGCCACTTATGTAAGTACCTGGAGTACAGATTGCTTTCATCCCCTTACTGGGTCTCGGCTATAGGACCGAGCAGTAGAAATCATAGACTATGGCGGGGGCTGTCTATGAATGTACGGAGACTGGGGTGGATGAATGGATTATAAAGACAAAAGCTATGGGGGATAGGAAAGCGTGCAAGACACAAACGTTTATATGTATTGTTCTTTACTCTCTGCAGGTGTTTATATTCATCGGGACCATATTTCTGACCCTGAACTTTTCAGTTTCAACTGATATCCGCCTGGTGAGTGGAGAAAAGCGCTAAACTTATCATAGCTATAATTATATGTATGTAGTCAGTCTCTATGTTCTGTTTTTACCCATCAAATGTCCCTTAATCCTGGCTGTGCCCAAGCGTCTGTTGGGTAATTCCCAACTAAAAATAAACCTGGTGCAAGATGATTAAAAACTTCTTTAGTAAAATCTCAGTCCACAACATGTCTGGGCTTCTTATCTATCCTGGCTGATTGTGCATTTAAAGGGGTTGTCCACTACTTTCACATTGATGCCCTACCCGTAGGATATGGCATCAATGTAGGATGGCCGGGGTCCCGCACGCGGCACCCCCGGCGATCAGCAGTTATTGGTATCTGCAGCGGCTGCCACCGGCCGGAAGCGCTTACCTGCGGTGTTTGGCCGTCAAGTTATAGTGGTCACCGCGGTGTACTGCACATCCACCTCCTATTCAATTGACTTGAATAGGTAAGGACTTCCGGCTGGTGGCAGCCGCCGCCGGCACCGATAACTGCTGATCGGAAGGGATGCCGCATGCGGGACCCCGGCCGATCATACATTGATGCCCTATCCATAGTGGACAACTTCTTTAACTTACGCTTCAAGTATGTTCACTTTGTCCATGTTCTCTTGTCTCGTTGGGTTCAGTGACTCCTTCTGCTCATTCAGAATATTCTCTTGTTTCAGTATGTGGTTTCTCCCGCAAGGCGATCAACAGCAGAGGCGTTATCGATGGCGGGGTCCCACCTGCTGGGGGAAGCTGGAAGCTCCTATTTCATCGGGCTGGTAAGTAGCTGTTACATATTCTCACATCACTTTAGGGCTACATTCACACATGTGTTTCCATTTGTACATCCTCGCAAAACAGACCATTTTTCTCTTGTGTCATCTGTTTTTTTAAAAAGTGAAGGTGGTAGACTGTCCAAACTTTATTTATCCATTGACTCTTAATAATGGATCAATGAAAAATGATGAAATACAGATGGAAAACTGAAGTACAAAGTATGTTATCCTTTATCTATCCATTTTTAGCAGATTCCTATAGACTATAAAGAGTAACCCCAGTTTTAATTTTTATTTCCTAAATCAATAGTACAGTACACATGAAAATAAGAAACGTTGGAATATATCTTTTCAGAGAAATCTGCTTCTTTCTCCTCTCGAACTGATCGTTTATTCTCAAAGTTCTCACTGTATTCAGTGAAGCATTACTGGGATAGGAGATGACAGTTGGTGCTTATAACATTCTATGGAGAGGAGAGAGGGAGGAGCTAGAGGCAGGCTCCCCCCATGTACATAGAATCTGATCAACAGCAATTGTCATCTCCTATCTCAGTAATGTAAAAATCTGTCTTCACTGATTACAGATTTTATCTGTGAATTAAGAATGTTATAAATTAATGGAGGAAAAATAAGCAGATTTATCTGATAAGATCTACCACAAAGTTGCTTATTTTCACGTGTACTGTATTGATTTTATAACGACAGTTACTCTTTACTGGCCGAGTCTGATCCGCAGAACGGATGAGAATAGGACATGCTCTGTGACAGAGGAGTTTTTAAAACTCGCTGTAGCCTATTCATAACATACTTAAAAGGGTTCACCGGGACTATTTGATTTTTTTTACTATGGGCTAACAGGCAAGTCGTTGCTAAATACCTGCCTGTAGTGCCCGGGACCGATCTCTGCCAACACCCGCGATTCAGTGGCCTCCCCTGATATCACGTTGACAGAGCAGCATCTTCTCTTCCGCTCTGTTGACGGGGTGGCAGAACTCCAAAGACAAGATGTCCTGGAGTTACGTCACAGATTATCTGCTGAAGAAGGATGTCACAAGTGTCCTGTTCCCAGACAATGTGTAGTACTGGAGCTGCGGATACTGGAAGCATTGCTGTTCATAGTTTGGAGGAGCCGCTATCTGCAGTGAGGCACCTTCTCTTTCTATGATCACCAGATTTCATTGGTATCCATTGACTGCTGTCAGCATAAACGTGTCCAGTCAATTATGTTTTTTACTTTCATTAACCATACATAATTATTTATCTCGTCTCATCTTCAGATATCCGACCGCATCAAAAGTTACAATCCAGACTCGGCTCTTTCGAACTTCCGCAGTCTGCAGTACGCCCTCATGGTTTGCCCCTTTGTGCTGGTTTTCGGAGGAGGATTCTTTTTCGCATGCGCCCTCTTTGTTGAAAATGATCGTAAGAAGGCAGAGACAGAGTCTGAAGGTACGT
The DNA here is from genome assembly GCF_046119375.1 of Phyllobates terribilis. NCBI lineage: Eukaryota > Metazoa > Chordata > Amphibia > Anura > Dendrobatidae > Phyllobates > Phyllobates terribilis. The sequence continues at coordinate 1,311,566 of NW_027362971.1, read as the reverse complement.
GCAGAAATAAGTTAATTATCCGATCATATCTCTTACAGAATTGGATTAGCATTAGCTCCATAATTAGTAAATGTAATACCCAGCATCTGTATAATACATCCATCCCCATAACAAAGCTCCATAACATAACATTAACAAAGCTGCATAACATAACATTAACAAAGCTGCAATTAACTTATTATTATGACATAAATAGTTTTATCCTAAGGCTATGTGCCCACGATGCAGAAATGCTCAGGATTTTTCCTGAGCGTTTCTGCATCTCCCCTGGAAAAAAAAACGCATGCGGATTGTACATGCGGATTGTACATGTGGATTGTACATGCGTTTTTCTGCCAGGGACATGCGGAAGTGAAGCGTTCTTCACATGCATTTCCGCATGCGGGTTGATAAGCGCTTTCCAAGCGATTTTAGCATCACTTGGAAAGTGCTTGACAACTTGGTCACACTATATAAATCCATGCAAACGGCATGGATTTATATAGTGTGACCCCAAAGAATGGTTAAAAATAAAAAAATAAATATATACTTACCTTCCGATGGCCCCGGCAGTCTTGCTTCACTCCGTCCTGGCTGCCGGCAGATCGTGGTACACTGAAGGACCTGCCAACGTCAGCATCGCGTGACCCGTCACATGGCTATGACGTCAGCGCAGGTCCTTCAGTCCACCGCGATCTGCCGGCATGGGAGGACGAGCGCACCGCGGCCCGCCGGAAGGTAAGTATAACATATATTTTTTATTTTATTCTTTTTTTTACAGGTACTATGGCACCTGGGTGTGGATGTCTCCTCTCCTCCACACCCGGGTACCATCCCCACAATGGAACGCATACATCTACATATACAGTGATGCGGAGTCCATGCGGTCTAATACAAGTCAATGGCGGAGAAAACTCAGCGCTTCCGCAAAATAATTGGTAGTGCTGCTTTTTTTTACGCAATGATAATCCGCAGCGGAAATTTCTGCAGCATGTGCACAGCACATACGGATTATCATTGGGGAACATGGCAGACCTTCTACCATGCATTTTTTAAGCGTTTCTGCAGCGTTTTTGCCGCTGCGGAAACGCTTAAAAAACGCATCGTGGGCACACAGCCTAAGTGTGACCCTACCCTACTGATATGGGGCTGATTATATGACATAAATTGTATTTGAAAAAATCTGCTATGTCTTTTTGGTGGAATCTACTTTTAAGAGAACCTGTCACTCGCCATAAATATACATTTATTTTAACCCAGTATAAATGCTGCTATTCTCCTGAATACGGCATTGTTTGTCTCTTGTTCTCAAATCTCCTTGTTCCTGATATGTCTCCCTGCTCCCTATATATTTATCCACTATTTTAGCCAACTGGCCGTTGTCATCAAGATGTTTCTCAAAAAGAGAAGTTTTTGAGGGTCACGCCCACTTGGCAAAAATAAATACAAATACTAGATTTACATAAAGGGAAAAGGGGGCAATTTCTCAGGAAATTAGAATCTTGAGGAACAAAGGAGGAACAATGCCAGATTCAGGAGAACAACAGGATTTACAACGGGTAAAAAATGGTAAATGTCGGATCATCTCGTTCAATTGTTTTTATTTAACATTTACAAAAAAAAATAACATTAAGAAGGAATATAAATTGGGGAGGGGAAAAAGGAGTAATGGGGTAACAATGGGAAGTTACAGGAGAGAAAGTAAAGGCAAGGCTAGTCATTATTATTAGTAATAAACAACTATTATAACTTTGACCATAATATGTGTAAACAATTAGTTTGGTATATATCCAGTATTGTTTGTTTATACAACTATTTTAGTTTTTAAGTTTTGGGTTTAGCCTGAGTAAAAAAAACTCTTCCACTATGGCATTCATCTAACTAAATATCAGCTACAACATTTTTTCACTAATCGCAAAGTTGAACTTAAATATTGTGCGTTGATGCCCTTTCCATTACTTCTAATATTGATGGAGGAATTATTTGCTTCCATTTTGTTGCGATTAAATGTTTAATCACCAAAAAGATATGACAAGAGATATGTTGAAATTTGGGTGGGATTTCTTCTAGACCTTGTGATAATAATATTAATTGTGGTGTAAGTGGAATATTGGGTTTAGAAATTCATAGGAGTAAGTTCAAAGTTTCTTTCCATAATTCCTTTATGGACAACTCCAAAATATGTGTAAAATGTCTCCCGGTTTAGCACAACCTCTCCAGCATAGAGGAGGTTGGGAAGGAAATGCTCTGCGGGGTCTCATTGGAGTAAAGGAGCACCGCAGCATAATGTTATAGTGCGTCTCTTGGAAACACGTAGTGGCACAATATGTCAGGTTTAATGCTTTACTGTACATGTAGATAATCCTTCTGTATCATTTTCTATCAAATAATTTAATTTTATTTCATCTTTATAGACTTTGTCCTGAAGGAGGTAATATCTACAGCTCCATAAATTAGAACTTTTTAAAGCTGGACCTGAGGAAAAATGAAAGGTAAGATAAGATGGGAATAGTCAACTTTAACTTTTTTAATTTTTGGTAATGAGAATATATAATTTGAGAATATAATTTGAGTGGGTTTTCAGATCCTATTATTTCAGAGTTAGAATTTTTAGTTTCTTTCCAGGCCAGGTATCTCTTCTTAGAACTATTCAATCCTTTTACAAGAGGAGATAAAATATTAAGTACCAATTTTATTTTTTTAAGGGGATGAGTGATAATACCAGATGGGAAATATATTAGTTATACAACCATATAAATCATCGTATAAAACTGTACACTTGTTAAACTACGTTTTGCTTCTTTTGTTGGAGACAGTGGCTCCAGCTTTGCGGCACGAATCATCACGTTGTACATTCAATGTCCGTTCCGGCTATGACAACTTGCTGGAGGTCCTAGATTCACTGGGGATCTGCAGGGGTTTGTCTGACATCTTTAAGTTCCTGGATGTCTTTTAATGTTTTAGAAATACTTGATCTTTTACTAAAGCTAAAATAGTGGGGAGAAGATCCTTTACAGTAAAAATAGTTCTATTTAGATCTAGCTTTATTAACGCTACATAATCAATAATTTATTTTTTAATTTAAATTTATAGATTTAAAAAATTGCACTCATGTACTTCTTAGATATCCATGAAATGCTTAGTGCCGGCCAATATGAAACATTCTGGGTTTAGGAGTCCAGTGGGTGGTCTCAGATCTCACATAGTGATTGTCAGCCCCCTCTATATGAATGGGGGGTACAGTCCTAAACTAAGAATAAGCCAATATCACTTATCTTAAATCTTTTCTCACAAGGCTAGAAATCAGTAACCAGGAGTACATTGCCTGCCGCTTATATATGATATCCAGTTGTTTCATCTTCAGTCATATTTATTATTTCTACAGATCACTATTCCGGAGAGAGGCCTGATTGTGATCCGTCAATGAACAAAGAATCCAGCCGGATGTGACGACTCTTCCACAAGGCGAAAACAAGTCAGAAAAAAGAGACAGATTCCGGGCTCGGGCTCTGTTCTCGCATACGACATTTACTGGACTTTCCGCAGTCAGATGAACTCACGGAATAAAGTGAGGTTCCTGCTGCATCAAGAGGCAGATTCCGGGCTCGGTCTCTGTTCTCACTTCTGGATACGACATTTACTGGACTTTCCGCAGTCAGATGAACTCACGGAATAAAGTGAGCTTCCTGCTGCATAAGGAGACAGATTCCGGGCTCGGTCTCTGTTCTCGTCCTATCATGATTAGTGCCACATTGAAGACTATTGGGCAACACGGTGGCTCAGTGGTTAGCACTGTTGCTTTGCAGCGTTCGGGTCCAAACCCAACCAAAGAGAACAACTGCATGGAGTTTGTATGCTCTCCCCGTGTTCGCGTGGGTTTCCTCCGGGTTCTCCGGTTTCCTCCCACACTCCAAAGACATACTGATAGGAAATTGATAAATAAATAATTAAATATTATTTCAACTATTATTGAAAATTCTTATATTTGACTCCTTGAATGAAGCTAATAGTCAGTGTATGATAACACAGCTGTGTATCTGAGCCTCTGTATGGGTCTTCACAGTGCTTAATAGAGGCAACTGGGGGTCAACCCAACAAATCATAGGAGCCTCAGGTCTGGTCAATGATTCCTCCCCAGGTCCACACATTGCATTCCATGTCCTGAGCTCACGTATGTGATCAGAACTCCATTATGGTAAATGGAAAATATAGAAACAACCAATCAAAAGTCTAACACCTTACTGCCCTATGACATACTATTACGTCATGGGCACATGGGATTAAACATGAACTGTGCTATTTTCATGGTAGTCGTGCTGTGCAGGCTTAGCAGCTGAGCCCGCACTTCAAGGAGAGTTGGCTGCAACTGCCGACTTTGGTGTTAGCACCTATCCCGACAGTTTAACCCTTTAGATGATGTGGTCAGTAGCGACCACCGCATCAATATGGTGGACAGAAGGAAGGGGCCCCCTCTGTACCTTCATTATTACCCCCATGTTACAATCACGGTGTATCGATGGTTATCATGGCAAGCTGAGACCTAACAACAGCCTCTGGGTCTATCAGCAATGGAAGCTTGTTGAAAAAAAGAAGGATCGCTTCACTGTACCAAACTTTTAGGGTGCTCTGAAGAAATAGGTAGTATAGATATCAAAAAAGAACTTCGGCACTCCAATATGGATGCAAAAAATTGGTTTTTATTAGCAGAATTCCCCTTAAATGAAAAGCAGGCCAACGTTTCGACCTAACATGGTCTTTCTCAGGGCCTATGCTAAACATCAAAAGAATATATCCCATCAACATTTGTATATAAACAGAAAATAAGGAAAAACAAAATATACACATACATCTACTTATAAATGATGTGGAATAACCCACAAAAGATTGTGAAATAAATTTGTAAGGTACAGTAGAATATGCAAATAGCGTGCGTTTTTTAAAAAAATGTTTATATATGTATATAAATTCAAGAATAATGATATAGTAGGAGACCTCATGCTGCCACAAGAATATAAAGTATATATATATATATATATATATATATATATATATATATATATAGTACAGACCAAAAGTTTGGACACACCTTCTCATTTAAAGATTGTTCTGTATTTTCATGACTATGAAAATTGTACATTCACACTGAAGGCATCAAAACTATGAATTAACACATGTGGAATTATATACTTAACAAAAAAGTGTGAAACAACTGAAAATATGTCTTATATTCTAGGTTCTTCAAAGTAGCCACCTTTTGCTTTGATGACTGCTTTGCACACTCTTGGCATTCTCTTGATGAGCTTCAAGAGGTAGTCACCGGAAATGGTTTTCACTTCACAGGTGTGCCCTGTCAGGTTTAATAAGTGAGATTTCTTACCTTATAAATGGGGTTGGGACCATCAGTTGTGTTGTGCATTAGTCAGGTGGATACACAGCTCATAGTCCTACTGAATAGTCCTAAATAATCAGTAACATGAAATATATTCAATTATTATAAAATGACAAACAATCTAGTCACCCATACTGAAAGCCCAGTGAATGACCCACAACTTAAAACTTTAATCAGTAGCATAGAATTATCCGCTAAACCCTGGTTTATTATCCTATCCAATAGACACTGGACAGAGTGAGTTTTATGTCATATAGGTAGAGGGATTTTTGGGGGGGATATAGGAATTTTTTATTCATATTGTGCTTCATACTCCCTATTAAGTCCTTTCGGAGTGAGGATCTGTAGCGTATGTATCCAGTATAGCTCACGTTTTTTGAGGTTTTGAATTCGGTTGCCCACCCCCCCGTCTATTTGGCGGAATGTGATCAATTACTTGATACCTTAGTTGTGAAATGTTGTGGGACATAGCTAGAAAATGTGCTGGTATAGGTAACATCGTGCGTCCACAACGAATTGTTGATTTGTGTTGTGAAATGCGGTCTCGGATATGTTGGGTGGTCTCACCAACATATGCGAGACCGCATGGACACTTAATTAGATACACCACATACGTGGAATCACAAGAGAAATATTCTTTAATAGAATAACGTTTGCCAGAATGAGGATGTGTAAAAGTGTCATCCTTAGTAATATTTGAACACTGTAAACATCCTAGACACGGGAAAGTTCCCCTCCGGGGGGTGGCCAAGGTGCGTTGGATTGGTCCCTTATTTGTGGATCCCATGTCAGCTCTAACCAAATGGTCGCGAATGTTTCGGGATCTTTTATGACATAGTAGGGGGACATCAGTAAATTCCTCTATATCCGGATAAGATTGCTCTAACAGGGACCAATATTTTTTAATGCACTTGAATATCTGTCCCCCAAAGGGGTGATAGGTGTTCACGAAAGTCAGTTGTGAGTTATTATTCCGTCGTGAAGTAGGTTGGGTGACCTGGTTCAAGATATGTGATGGGTAAAGACCATGTTAGGTGGAAACGGACTGCTTTTCATTTATGGGGAATTCTGCTAATAAAAACCAATTTTTTGCATCCATATTGGAGTGCCGAAGTTCTTTTTTGATATCTATACTACCTATTTCTTCAGAGCACCCTAAAAGTTTGATACAGTGAAGCGATCCTTCTTTTTTTCAATTGACTGTTTCTTGGGATTACGCTCCTGTGGCTTCAATGTCGTTCACAACCTTTGCCTTTAATCAGGAAGAAGCAAGTGGAATACTTGCACATGTCACAACTCCCGTTACATTTCTCCACACCCCCACTGAGGAAGTACGCACAAGGGACCTAGAGAAGGAACAAAGGAGGTATACCGCTTTGGATCTACACTGCGTTACTCTCGCAGAATATCACAAAACACAACGAATTCCACGAGGATTAAGAGTCAACCTACGTCCTACTCTATTTAATGATAACTCTGATTATTGCAGTAAGTTCGAGGGGATCCTCAACAAATGCTCAATGGACATTATTGTGTTGACAATTGATTTTCTCCAGAAGGAAATAACCAATCTACATACTAGGATTGCCTCTACTGAGCAACAATTGAGTAATACGATTTCATCTGAAGAATTTACAACACTGAAAAACAAAGTGGACAAAACCATTTCTGAATATCGCAACGAACTCCAGATCCGGAAAAAATCTAAATTTCTATGTGACGCTGAAAACTACCTCAATAATCAAGTGTATAGATGGCGCTCTTCAGATCAAGGCAGAAGCAGCAGATCATACAGGCGAGGATACAACTCTTCTTCAGGCCGACACTCCTCTACAGACAGCGAACGAGGTACCTATCAACCAAATTATTTTTTGGATCAACGCAGAAACCGTCCACCAAGAATAAGACGAGGCGGGGGAGGCGATCGACAGACAGACAACACTCGGATGACAACTCGTTCTCGGATAGGACTAACATCGTGTATAACATCTTCTCACAATCCTTAGCACCGGCCGAATTAGACCTATTGCAAAAATGTCTTTCATTTAGCCCTACACCTGCCTTTGATACATTCCAACTGGAGCAAGAACTACAACGCTTTTATAGAACCTTAAGATTGAAAGTCCATTTTTCCTCTGGTAGGGGGCTTACTACTGATCCTCCAGGTGCCTCTCAGAGCAGCCAGAATGATGGAATGTTCTCTTTACATGGCTTGAAACTGCGTATTCCTAGCCATTTCCAACCGCCTTGTACATATTATCATGTAGAGACATATATTGACTTGGTCCAGAAAGACAATAATGAAGTCCTACAAGCCATAAAGAGAGGCGATCTGCATAACAAAAATAACCTCAACCCTGAGGAAAGTATGGCCCTCTCCTCATTGAAAAAAAGGAAAGAACTTATTGTAAAACCAGCTGATAAGGGGGGAGCAATTGTTATTATGGACCGGTCTTATTATATATCAGAGATATACACTCAATTGAATGATACTGAAACGTATCTACCTATAACACGTAACCCCACCACAGAGGTAGCTAATTTAATTAAAAATTTAGTCTCACATCATTCTCAGAGAGGCACAATCGATTCCAAACCGTCAGAATTTTTGGTCAATCCAAACCCAATAATGCCGGTATTTTATACCTTACCCAAAATACACAAGAATCTATGGGCACCACCCGGGAGACCTATTGTAGCCTCTACAGATTCTATTTTGTCACCCTTGGTTATTACATTAGAAAAAATTTTAACACCCCATATTCAGAAGATTACCTCATACCTTAAGGACACTACCCATTTTTTGACATGCATAAGAGAATTAGGACCAATCCCTACTAACAGCATCCTAACAACAATGGACGTCAACAGTCTCTATACTAGTATCAATCACCAGTAGGGCATTTGTGCCACAATAAAATTTGTAAGAGCCCATACTACATTCTCAGCCGATCAGATTGACTTTTGCAGTGATTTATTAACTTTGATCCTCACCAAAAAATTTTTCATGTTTGAAGATCGTTTTTTCTTTCAAAAGAGGGGTACGGCGATGGGCTCCAATGTGGCACCCCCCTATGCCAATATCTTCATGGGGAATTTTGAGATAGATCATGTATATACTCACCCTCTGTTTGAAAAGCATGTGCTATGCTGGAGACGTTTTATTGACGATATTTTCTTTATTTGGACTGGCACAAGACAAAACTTAAAAACTTTTTTTGATGACCTTAACAGCAAAGTTACTAATCTGACATTTACCATACACCAAGACCCACATTCCATACGTTTTTTGGACACACGGATTACACTCGTTGACACAGGATATCTAGTCAGTGACTTATACACAAAACCAACAGATAAAAACAGTCTATTGTTGTATTCCAGTTCTCACCCGGGCCATATTAAAAGGTCATTACCAAAATCACAACATAATAGGGTGGATCGAATAGTGTCTACTGCAGATTCTAAAAAAATTAGACATGAGGAGATGAACGACAAATTTCGACAGAGGGGTTACCCATCACATATCTTGAACCAGGTCACCCAACCTACTTCACGACGGAATAATAACTCACGACTGACTTTCGTGAACACCTATCACCCCTTTGGGGGACAGATATTCAAGTGCATTAAAAATATTGGTCCCTGCTACTGCAATCTTATCCGGATATAGAGAAATTTACCGATGTCCCCCTACTATGTCATAAAAGATCCCGAAACATTCGCGACCATTTGGTTAGAGCCGACGTGGGATCTACAAATAAGGGACCAATCCAACGCACCCTGGCCACCCCCCGGAGGGGAACTTTCCCGTGTCTAGGATGTTTACAGTGTTCAAATATTACTAAGGGTGACACTGGAAGTGCATTGAGGTGAAGGGTGCATTGCTGGAAAAGGGAAAAAAAAAAAAACTCTTTAAATATCTTAGTTTGCGAGTGTGAACGAGCTGCGTGAGTCCGGAGCGTAAGTGCGAACGAAAGTAAGTGTGTGACTTGTTTTTCAGTGACTTTGTATTCAGGGAGTTTGGAAGGGAGGACTTTGGACTGAATTGCTGACTGTATTTCATTAATTCTTTACTTTACTTTTTACTTAACATTCTGTATATTGCAATCCCCATTAGGAAATGAGCTCCATTATTGACAATGCTATCCAGTGTACATCTTGCCACATGTATGTATTCCTTGAACAGCAGGTCGAGGTTGCTTACTGCTGCGCGAGATGTGTGCACGTTGTGCGTTTGGAAGCCCAGATACTGCATCTAAATGAGCAGCTGGCAACACTGAGATCCATTGACAACATGGAAAGGAGTCTGCTGCTCACTGAGCAGCAGCTTACTGGGGTAGATGTGGGGGAGGGTGGTAGTCGGGAGCTGCAGGACAGTGAGGTCGCTAGTTGGGTGACAGTTAGAAGGGGTGGTAGAGGGAAGAGTGCCAGGGAGGCTAGTCCTGATCTGGCACACCCCAATAAGTTTGCAAAGTTGGCAGATGAGGGGAGTGATGGTACAGGGGTAGCACTACTGCAGCAAGGCATCTCCGGCTTTCAGGGGACGAGTGTCAGCTCCAGTAAAGAGGGAAATAGGAGAGTAGGGCAGGCTAGGCAGGTGCTGGTAGTGGGGGACTCAATTATTAGAGGAAAAGATAGGGCAATCTGTCACAAAGACAGGGATCGTCGAACAGTGTGCTGCCTACCTGGCGCTCGAGTCCGGCACATCGCTGATCGGGTTGACAGATTACTAGGAGGGGCTGGTGAGGACCCAGCGGTCATGCTGCACATTGGCACAAATGACAAAGTTAGAGGTAGGTGGAAGGTCCTTAAAGATGATTTTAGGGAATTAGGCTGCAAGCTGAAAGCAAGGACCTCCAAGGTGGTATTCTCTGAAATACTACCGGTACCACGTGCCACGCCAGAGAGGCAACGGGAGATTTGGGAGATAAATAAGTGGCTCAAGAACTGGTGTAGGAAAGAGGGATTTGGGTTCCTGGAGAACTGGGCCGACTTCTCAGTTGGCTACAGACTCTACGCTAGGGACCGGCTGCACCTTAATGGGGAGGGTGCAGCTGTGCTGGGGGAGAAAATGGCTAGAAGGTTGGAGGAGTGTTTAAACTAGGGATTGGGGGGGAGGGTATTCATTTTATAGGTGGGGAAGATAGTGTAGATAGTGACCTGGGCACAAATAAAGAAATTGGGGGTGGGGTTAGAACAGTCAATAAAGTAAGATGGAATAGAGGTACAGAGAGATACATAAAATGCATGTACACTAATGCCAGAAGCCTCACCAACAAAATGGAGGAATTAGAATTAATTTTGTTGGAAAATAATTATGACATGGTAGGGATATCTGCGACATGGCTGGACGAGAGCCATGACTGGGCAGTTAATTTACAGGGCTATAGTCTGTTCAGAAATGACCGTACAAACAAGCGAGGGGGAGTGTGTGTTTATATGTAAAATCATCCTTAAAACCTGTCTTGCGGGAGGATATATGTGAATCTAATGAAAATGTAGAGTCCCTGTGGGTGGAGATAAGGGGAGGGGGAAAAAATAATAAATTACTGATAGGGGTTTGTTATAAGTCTCCAAAAATAATGGAAGTAGCGGAGAATATCCTCGTAAAGCAGATAGATGAAGCAGCGACTCAAGGAGAAGTCATTATTATGGGAGACTTCAACTACCCTGAAATACATTGGGGGACAGAAACATGTAGTTCAAGCAAAGGAAATAGGTTTTTGACTACTATGAGAGACAATTACCTTTCACAACTGGTTCAGGACCCAACAAGAAGGGGGGCACTGCTAGACCTAATATTAACCAATAGGCCAGACTGCATATCAAATATACTAGTTGGGGGTCACTTGGGTAATAGTGATCACAAAATAATACGTTTTCATGTAACCTTTAATAAGATGTGTAGTAGAGGGGTTACAAGGACACTAAACTTCAGGAAGGCAAATTTCCAACGGTTAAGAGATCATCTTAGTGCAATAAACTGGGACGATATCCTGAGACATAAAGCTACACAAAACAAATGGGAGACATTTATTAACATCCTGAATAGGACCTGTGCACAATATATACCCCTTGGGAATAAACATGCTAGAAATAGGAGGAAACCACTATGGCTAAATAAAGCTGTAAGGGGCGCAATAAGTGACAAAAAGAAAGCATTTAGAGAACTAAAGCAAGTAGGTAGTGATGAGGCATTAAATAAATATAGAAAATTAAATAAATTATGTAAAAAACAAATCAAGGCAGCAAAGATTTAGGCAGAGAGAATTATTGCCAGAGAAAGTAAAAATAACCCCAAAATATTCTTTAACTATATAAATAGTAAAAAACTAAAAAATGATAGTGTTGGCCCCCTTAAAAATAGTCTGGGTGAAATGGTGGATGAGGATGAGGAAAAAGCCAATATGCTAAATGATTTTTTTTCAACCGTATTTACACAAGAAAATCGCATGACAGAAAACATGATTAGTGATAACAAAAATTCTCCAGTAAATGTCACTTGCTTAACCCAGCAGGAAGTATGGCGGCATCTAAAAATCACTAAAGTTGACAAATCACCGGGCCCGGATGGGATACACCCGTGAGTACTGCAGGAATTAAGTAACGTCATAGATAGACCATTATTTTTAATCTTTAAAGATTCCATAATAACAGGGTCTGTACCACAGGACTGGCGTATAGCAAATGTGGTGCCAATATTCAAAAAGGGGACAAAAACTGAACTTGGAAATTATAGGCCGGTAAGCTTAACCTCTACTGTGGGTAAAATCCTGGAGGGTTTCCTAAGAGATGCTATAATAGAGTATCTGAAGAAGAATAACCTCATGACCCAATATCAACATGGGTTTACGAGGGACCGTTCCTGTCAAACTAATCTGATCAGTTTTTATGAGGAGGCAAGTTCCGGACTGGACCAAGGAAATGCAGTGGATGTTGTGTATATGGACTTTTCAAAAGCTTTTGATACGGTTCCACACAAAAGGTTGATACACAAAATGAGAACAATGGGGATAGGGGAAAATATATGTATGTGGGTTAAGAATTGGCTCAGTGATAGGAAACAAAGGGTGGCTATTAATGGAAAACACTCAAACCGGGTCTCAGTTAACAGTGGGGTACCACAGGGGTCAGTATTGGGCCCACTTCTTTTTAACATATTTATTAATGACACTAAACTCTGCAGGGTAATCAATACAGAGGAGGACAATTTTATATTACAGGAGGATCTATGTAAACTAGAAGCTTGGGCTGATAAATGGCAAATGAGCTTTAATGGGGATTAATGTAAGGTAATGCACTTGGGCAGAGGAAATAAAATGTATAATTATAAGCTTAATTGTAAAACACATGGCAAAACTGTTACTGAAAAAGACCTGGGTGTATTGGTGGACGACAAGCTCAGTGTAGTGGCCAGTGTCAGGCTGCTTCTGCAAAGGCAAATAAAATAATGGGATTCATTAAAAGAGGCATAGATGCTCATGAGGAGAACATAATTTTACCTCTATACAAGTCATTAGTGCGACCACACTTAGAATACTGTGTACAGTTCTGGTCTCCGGTGTATAAGAAAGACATAGCTGAACTAGAGCGGGGGCAGAGAAGAGCGACCAAGGTTATTAGAGGACTGGGGGGTCTGCAATACCAAGACAGGTTATTACACTTGGGGTTATTTACTGTGGAAAAAAGAAGGCTTAGGGGTGATCTTATTACTATGTACAAGTATATGAGGGGACAGTACAAAGAGCTTTCTACTGATCTTTTTACTCTGAGGCCTGAGACGGGGACAAGGGGGCATCTTCTACGTCTAGAGGAAAGAAGGTTTAATCATAATCACAGACGGGGATTCTTTACTGTAAGAGCAGTGAGACTATGGAACTCTCTGCCGCATGATGTTGTAATGAGTGATTCACTGTTAAAATTTAAGAAGGGCATGGATGCCTTTCTTGAAAAGTATAATATTACAGGTTATAAATACTAGATTCCTTGATAGGGCGTTGATCCAGGGAACTAGTCTGATTGTCGTATGGAGTCAGGAAGGACTTTTTTTCCCCAATGTGGAGCTAAGTGTTTACCACATGGTTTTTTTTTGCCTTCCTCTGGATCAACATGTTAGGCTTTGGGTTGAACTAGATGGACTTAGTCTTCCTTCAACCTTAAAAACTATGTTACTTTTACACATCCTCATTTTGGCAAACGTTATTCTATTAAAGAATATTTCTCTTGTGATTCCACGTATGTGGTGTATCTAATTAAGTGTCCATGCGGTCTCGCATATGTTGGTGAGACCACCCAACATATCCGAGACCGTATTTCACAACACAAATCGACAATTCGTTGTGGACGCACGATGTTACCTATACCAGCACATTTTCTAGCTATGTCCCACAACATTTCACAACTAAGGTATCAAGTAATTGATCACATTCCGCCAAATAGACAGGGGAGCAACCGGATTCAAAACCTTAAAAAACGTGAGCTATACTGGATACATACGCTACAGATCCTCACTCCGAAAGGACTTAATAGGGAGTATGACGCACAAGATGAATAAAAAATTCCTATATCGCCCCCAAAAATCCCTCTACCTATATGACATAAAACTCACTCTGTCCAGTGTCTATTGGATAGGATAATAAACCAGGGTTTAGCGGATAATTCTATGCTACTGATTAAAGTTTTAAGTTGTGGGTCATTCACTGGGCTTTCAGTATGGATGACTAGATTGTTTGCCATTTTATAATAATTGAATATATTTCATGTTACTGATTATTTTTCTTTGTCTTGTAGGTTACTAATTAAGGTTCCCAGGGACCTCCGTAACGAATCCCATGCATTTTTTTCTTTGACTCTTCAGGATCCCCCTCCTTATTTTGCAATTTAATATAATATAATCTGTTTTTCAAGTATTCATCTCCTATAGCTCCTCCTAAGGTTGGCTCACCCTGCGTTATTCTGCTCTTGATTGAGTATAACCTCTTTCCACTGATTTACACCTTAAGTAAAGTCTATCCACTTACTTCCAGTGTAGCGTATATACTGCGCATGTCCGGAAGTGACTTGCGTTCCACTGTCTCCCTTTGCGTTCCAGCACGCGCACCGGAAGTCAGTATGGCCATACTGCGCATGACCGGATATACACCGGCGTTCTTTCACCGCTTCCACCAACGCACTAGTCCTATATAATATATATATAGTCCTATATATATAGTCCTTTATATAGTCCTTCCTTCTTTCCACCACACGGCGCTTTTTCGCGGTTCATAGTCCATGCACTATTCCCTTCACGCCAGGTATGTAATCCTTCAGTGTTCCCTATGCCATTTTTGCTATTTGAACCGTTTGTTCTGTGTCTAATTGTTCCTACTTACCTGTAATAGAGTTTCTTTGCTGCTACTCCTCTTGTAACTAACTCTATGACGGACCATGACACCATATGGGATCAGTGACTCCATGAGCTTACATTGATATTCCCATTAGAAGCCTTATGATGAATATATTGCATGTTACCTACACTCTTTAATATAAATTGTACCCTTTTTCCTCATTGTAAATCATCTGACAACGTTTGTCCTTCAAGCATATATATGTGAATATACAGTACAGACCAAAAGTTTGGACACACCTTCTCATTTAAAGATTTTTCTGTATTTTCATGACTTTGAAAATTGTACATTCACACTGAAGGCATCAAAACTATGAATTAACACATGTGGAATTATATACTTAACAAAAAAGTGTAAAACAACTGAAAATATGTCTTACATTCTTTTTTCTTCAAAGTAGCCACCTTTTGCTTTGATGACTGCTTTGCACACTCTTGGCATTCTCTTGATGAGCTTCAAGAGGTAGTCACCGGAAATGGTCTTCCAACAATCTTGAAGGAGTTCCCAGAGATGCTTAGCACTTGTTGGCCCTTTTGCCTTCATTCTGCGGTCCAGCTCACCCCAAACCATCTCGATTGGGTTCAGGTCTTGTTACTGTGGAGGCCAGGTCATCTGGCGTAGCACCCCATCACTCTCCTTATTGGTCAAAAAGCCCTCACAAAGCCTGGAGGTGTGTTTGGGGTCATTGTCCTGTTGAAAAATAAATGATGGTCCAACTAAACACAAACCGGATGGAATAGCATGGCGCTGCAAGATGCTGTGGTAGCCATGCTGGTTCAGTATGCCTTCAATTTTGAATAAATCCCCAACAGTGTCACCAGCAAAGCACCCCCACACCATCACACCTCCTCCTCCATGCTTCACGGTGGGAACCATGCATGTAGAGTCCATCCGTTCACCTCTTCTGCGTCGCACAAAGACGTGTGTTCTTTAGCCCATACAAGAGTCTTCTGCTTGTTGCCTGTCCTTAGCAGTGGTTTCCTAGCAGCTATTTTACCATGAAGGCCTGATGCTCAAAGTCTCCTCTTAACAGTTGTTGAAGAGATGTGTCCGCTGCTAGAACTCTGTGTGGCAGTGGCCTGGTCTCTAATCTGAGCTGCTGTTAACCTGCGATTTCTGAGGCTGGTGACTCGGATAAGCTTATCCTCAGAAGCAGAGGTGACTCTTGGTCTTCCTTTCCTGGGGCAGTCCTCATGTGAGCCAGTTTCTTTGTAGCGCTTGATGGTTTTTGCAACTGCACTTGGGGACACTTTCAAAGTTTGCCCAATTTTTCGGACTGACTGACCTTCATTTCTTAAAGTAATGATGGGCACTCGTTTTTCTTTACTTAGCTGCTTTTTTCTTGCCATAATACAAATTCTAACAGTCTATTCAATAGGACTATCAGCTGTGTATCCACCTGACTTATGCACAACACAACTGATGGTCCCAACCCCATTTATAAGGCAAGAAATCCCATGTATTAAACCTGACAGGGCACACCTGTGAAGTGAAAACCATTTCGGGTGACTACCTCTTGAAGCTCATCAAGAGAATGCCAAGAGTGTGCAAAGCAGTCATCAAAGCAAAAGGTGGCTACTTTGAAGATCTAAGAATATAAGACATATTTTCAGTTGTTTTACACTTTTTTGTTAAGTATATAATTCCACATGTGTTAATTCATAGTTTTGATGCCTTCAGTGTGAATGTACAGTTTTCAAAGTCATGAAAATACAGAAAAATCTTTAAATGAGAAGGTGTGTCCAAACTTTTGGTCTGTACTGTATATATACTTTATATTCTTGTGGCAGTATGAGGTCTCCTACTATGTCATTATTCTTGAATTTATATACATATTTAAAAAAAAAAAAAAACGCACGCTATTTGCATATTCTACTGTACCTTACAAATTTATTTCACAATCTTTTGTGGGTTATTCCACATCATTTATAAGTAGATGTATTTTGTTTTTCCTTATTTTCTGTTTATATACAAATGTTAATGGGATATATTCTTTTGATGTTTAGCATAGGCCCTGAGAAAGACCATGTTAGGTCGAAACGTTGGCCTGCTTTTCATTTATGGGGAATTCTGCTAATAAAAACCAATTTTTTGCATCCATATTGGAGTGCCGAAGTTCTTTTTTGATAGCAATGGAAGCTTATTAGGCCCTGCTATCATCGGGGTCTGCGAGGCTGAATGTGATCGGCATAATGCACTGTAATACAGAGGTATTGCAGGGTGTTATACCAGATATCAAACTGGTAAATGTTCAAGACCCACAAGGAGACTAAATAAAAAGTAAAAAAAAGCAAAACATTAGAGATAAAAAAGTCTCTTAATATAATTATTATTATGGCAATAAAAACTTCAGTTCATCCTACAAAAAGAAGCGTCACATAGCTCCATCGACAGAAACCAAAAAATTATGGCTCATACAATATGATGACACATAAAAAATTTGTTTCTATTGTAGAAAAGTAATAAAATATAAATAAATTTTACATAATTGGTATTGCTGTGCTCGTAATAACCCAAGCTATAAAGTGAGTGTGCTATTTATCCTGCTCATATGTAAATCTAGAGTGGGGAACAGAGCACACAATAGAGTGATACCCTATGGGGGGAGAGTAGGAGAGCGCTGATTGCGCTCACAACTCCTATGGAGGCATGAAGAAAAACAGCTGCTGCCCCGTGGCTGGTGGATAAATCCTCCAGGAGATATTGGATCCAGTTGGATGAACACTTAGGTGGGCTGCCCTGCTGGAGTAAATCCATACTTCAGAGATGATGATGAGGAAAAGGCTTTTTATTCACTTCGCGTTTCAAAGCCGTACCGGTGTCTTTTTCAAGTGAAAAAAACAAATACGCAAAACATAACCAAGGATGGGTTTTTAAAGGCCTAAAATGGATGCCAATTACATAGGGAACACCCACGGGAACACTTAAACCAATGGGGAAATTAGGAAGGGGAGGGAAGTTCAACTGGCAATTTCAAATTGATTAAAGTTTAGAGAGAGAAAAAAAAAAGAACCATGCTTATTACTGATAAAATGTAGAGGACAAATGATTGGAATGTAGGAGAAGTGGGATAAGAACCCAGGATGGGCCAGTGAATATGTAGCACCCCGAGGGCTCGGCTGCTACAGGGGTATTGCACCTCGAATCAGAGGTGTGGTATTCCACTCCCGGGTAAGGATGGAGTGTGGACTAGAACTCGTTAGGCTGCATGCACCACACACACCCCATTTCCGAGGGACTGCTCAACGGTGCTCCCACTAGACAGAAGTGCAGGCACGACAGCATCTGTCCCTGGCTGGAGTGGGGTGGGGGGAGGAAAACCCAGTGGTGTAGGAGCAGATAGGGGTGGGTCTCTGGGCATAGGTAGGAGCCCATTGGTTGCAAGTCACCTGGGCTCGGGTGTCAGAGGGTGGTATATAAGGTGGGCACCATCTTAGAGTCAGTTCAGAGAGGAGTGCAGTCTGAGGAGAAGTGACAGGGAGCAGAGCTGCTGAATGGGCTCTGCTCCACAGGCAGGCCTTGTCAGGAGGCTGGAGCCTGAGAGAGAGAGAAAGGAGAAGGAACAGAAAGGAAAGTAAGAAAGGAAGCAAGGAACAGGAACACAGAGAAGGGCCCAGAGACACGAGTGAAGAAGGAACCCTAAGAACCCACGAGATAACGGGTGAAGGGTTGGCAGGACAGGGTACCGGAACCCAAATTGGTGGAGGCGACAAATTCCTCAGCCAAAGACCAGAGGTTGTTACCACATCTTGGTGCGACCCCTCACTACATCCACCAGGAAAGCATACCACATAGGGTCAGGGAAACCGGAGAAAGGCTTCGCCAAGAGAAGGCCCGAGGGAGCTGGACAAAGGTGGGTCACTGGTGGGGACGGCCAGAGAAGGGAAGAGAAGGGAGCCATGTGCCACGCTCTGGAATTGCCTGGGAGTTGGTCGAGCCGCTTGCCTGGTGAACGCAACACGGCTCAGGTGGTCCCTCATGTGCACAAGTGACCAGAATAACAACCGTGAGTAAAGCTTTGGAAACTGCAATTACAAGTCTCTGTGTTTCATCGCCGCACCAGCACCATCAGTACTGGGACGCTCACACTATCACTCCCAGCATCCACACTAGCTGCCCTGAGGCAATACTTCTCCCGTGGGGAGTTATCTCATACTTGGCTGCGCAAACAACATCAGCCTCAGCGGTCGGCAGCGCAGCGGCGGTCCCCACTGACCGCAATCCACGGGTGGCGTAGTCGGACATTGTTATTACTTAAGACCGCCACTGGTTTGACCGCCCTGGGCACGGACCGGGTCACCGCCACGGAGAACTACAACCCCCAGCGATCCGGCTCCGGGTATGCCCCTGCACAGCACAGGCCCAGGGGGCGAGTCAAATAGAAACCAGAGAGGGAATGTTTAATAGAGGAGCCACCCAGGCAAATGAGGGAAATGGTACCAAGGAAAGAGGGAAACTATGCATATAAATGATACCACATAAATAAAGGACAAATTGTGGAGAAGTGATTGGAGTGTAAGAGAAACGGGAATAGAACCTGGGGTGGGGAAGTGTATAGAGGTCAGGAAGACAACATTTAACAAAGGAGCCATCTAAGTGGATGACGGAAAGGTAATACAGAAAAGGGAACTAAACATATAGCTGATAAAATATTATATATATATTATTGGATAAATAAAGGACAAAGTGTTGAAAAGAAAGTAGTAAAAAGATGAGAGCAAGAGAAATGGGATTAGAACTCAGGATGAGCCTGTAGTTAAGAACCAGAGGGAGAATATTATACAGGGTAGCCACCTACAAAAAGGAAAAAGGAGACGTGCCCCTAGTACAATTGACTCGCCCCCTGGGCCGTGGGGCACGCGGATCCGGGCGATAGGGGAACGATGGGGGTAGTAGTGGCGGCCCGATCCCGCGGCTCAGGGTGGTCAGACCAATGGTAGTCTGCTATGCTCTATTGATGATGTCCGACTACGCCACCCGTGGATTGCGGTTATTAGGAACCGCCGCTGCAAGGCAGTCCGCTGGGGCTGATGTCGTGTGCAGCTGGGATGGTGTGACTCCCCACGGGAAGCGTGCGGCCCCAGGGCAGTGTAGTGAATGGTGGGAGTGATGGTGGTGAGAGTCCCAGTACCGGTAGTGCTGGAGGCGCGAAGGAGCACACAGACAATAGGTTGCAGTTCAGGGTCTTTACTGAAACAGGCAAACTGACCCATAAACAGTCCCAGCTAGGAGGGGACCTGGATGTCTGAGAGCAACGGGGAAATTGGCCCTGGTCAGGGTGAGGGTGTAGGCCTACCGTGCTTTCTGTGCTCCTTCTGGCTATCTCCTCGTTATAGGGTAACAGCCCACGTTTCCGAGCTTTCCGTGTATTCTCGCCTGTATGGCCTGCGACATGGGTTCCTTTCTGCTCCCAGCCTTGTACGGCTTTACTGGTCCCTTCGGTTGTGGCAGGGCCTCCAGGCTTCTTAGGCCAAGGAATATACAGTCCCTTGCGGACTGGTTATCTGCTGGGGGATGTGGAATCCTTCCAGCCTCAGACACCAAAGTCTGGTAAATTAAGTCCGTGATCTGCCAAGACAGGCTCTCTTCGCCTCTTGTCTCTGGCTTGTGGCTCTCCTCCTGCCACACTTCCTCTTAGGTGCAGTGCAACTGTCTGTCCCTGCTCTGCTCTGGTACAAGTCTCAGTGCTGAGACAGGCCATCAAGTTCTCACTAACCCTGCCCCCAGCACCAGCTTTTATAGGGGCAGCCTGCTCCCCCCTACTGGCCTGAGACAGGAGGCATTGCATGCTAATGTTCCCCTGACTAGAGAACCTCCCCCTTGCTCTCAGACACAGCTTTAATACATTTTGTGGCATCCAGGCCAGGGTGACACATTCCCCCCTAGTGAAATTTAGTACTCCTGGACTAAACAATAAACAAGGATAATATACATGACTATAAAACATTAATAGATAGACGACGCACAAATTGAGTTCTTAAGGTCACAGTGTGGCCTGTGACCGGGTGTCCATATCACCAACACAACGGGGAGCCTTAACCAGGTGGGGGTCTGTCCTACCCCAAGTCCTTTACAGTCTTAGTTCATTCCTGGGTTAGGCTCCAAACGCAGTCCATACAAGGTCCTGGTTATAAAAAGTCCATAACCTGTGAGTCCTTACGGTAACTGCAAGAAACTAAAACACAGAATTACCAAACATGCATGTAACTTTGCAAACAATTCAATATTTGGCAACAGGGTTATTTACAATCTAGTGCATCCTATATTCTCCAGCGAGCGGGTATCTGTCCCTTTGTGCTCCTAGTTGACCTACGTAGCCCACTGTCTGGTGGTGGACCAACCTGGCTTTCCCCACTAGCGTTAGGGGTACAGCTGTCAGCTGGGCGTACAGGTAGGGCAGGCAGCTGTCTGCGGGTCCTTTGGCTTACCGCAGGCATGGCAGGCTCACTGTCAGCAGAGGGTTGACTCTCCTGGGCTGCTGGTACAGGCTCTTCTGCCTCTGGAACCGCTCGCTCCTCTTCACCTTCCGGCTCTGGTGTTGGTTGTTGCTGTTCCGGTTGCAGGAAATGCAGGACGGGTACCACTATGGCATCATTTATGCAAGTCCAGGACTGAGGGAACTCTCCGAGAACGGTGCTGATCATTTCTTCCTTGTCCTCTGCGGGTTCAAGGTCACTCTGACCCTCTTCTGCACTACGGAGTTGCTCGGGGCACCTTTTGAGGTGGTCTCTGGAGACGACACTAGTGGTTTCTCCTCCGTCCTTGGTGATTACGCACACCTTTGGGTTGTCGTGGTCAGACTGCAGTACGGTGTAGGGTTCCCTTTCCCACTGATCGTCCAACTTATGTAGCCTTCTTTTTCGCTTTAGGACTTGCTCACCAGGTTCTAGGGGACCAGCAGGGGCGTGTTGATTGAAGAGTTTTTCTTGCCTCTCTCTCACCTGGGCCAGGCTCTTCTCCACACTCTCCTGTACCTTCTTGTACTGCAGTTGCCTTTCCGTATCCCAGTCCGCATCCGGGGAGGTGTCCTCAGGTATTAGGACTCCCATCTCCAGGTCTACGGGCAGCTTACCTGGTCTAGCTCGCATCAGGTAAGCCGGGGTGCAGTTTGTAGCATTCATCGGGATATTGTTGTATAGGTCTATCAGGTCCGGCAGTTTTTCTGGCCACAGGCTGCGTTCCTCCAGGGGAAACGTCTTTAGGAGATCAATGACTATGTTGTTCATCTTCTCACACATCCTGTTGGTTTGGGGGTGGTAAGGCATTGTACGAATCTTCTTACAGCCATAGAGGTTGCAGAACTCCTGGAAGATTTCAGCCTCGAACGCTGGACCCTGGTCTGTCAGGACCTGTTCCGGATACCCATGTGGACGGCAGAAATATTGCTGGAAGGCTCTGGCCGCTGTTTGGGCTGTCAAGTCTTTTACCGGGACCACCACGAGAAAACGGGAATAGTGGTCCACGATTGTCAGGGCGTAGATGTACCCTGACCGGCTGGGAGCCAATTTGACATGGTCCAGAGCTACCAGCTCAAGAGGCTGTGTGGTGACGATGGGCCTCAAGGGTGTCTTCTGGCTGGTGCGGTCCTTCCTCTTTAGGTGACAAGGGCCACAGTCTCTGCACCACTTTTCTACAGCTCCTCTCATGCCGACCCAAAAGAACCTTCCTCTTAGCAGGAACTCCAGTTTCTTCCAACCAAAGTGCCCCGCTCTGTCATGGTAAGCCCCCAGGACCATGGCTGCATCCCGTCTTGGGACCACGACTTGCCAGGTCAGCTCGTGCGTCCGGTGGTTAACAATCCTTCTGCACAACTTGCCTTCGTAGAGGAACAGCTTGCTCTTCTCCTTCCATAGCTGCTTGGCTTCCTCTGGGGCATCTGGATCTAAGAGGGGGTCTTCCCGGGTCAGCAGATCTTTCACCAGGCGGACTGCAGGGTCACTATCTTGGGTCTCGGCCCAGCTGTGGTGAGGTAGGGGATTGATCATCACAGTTGTTAGATCCTCCTCCTTCACGCGGTGAGAGTATTGAGCGGCTCCATACCGGTGAAACGCGGGGAGTTCTACCTCCTCCAGCTCTTCTGGGTCTTCGTCACCTTCAGGTAAGTGAGGCATCCTCGATAGGGCGTCAGCGTTGGCATTGGTTTTGCTGGCCCGGTACTTGATCACAAAGTCATAGTTGGAGAGACGGGCCATCCACCGCTGTTCTAGGGCACCCAGTCTTGCATTGTCCATGTGTGTCAACGGGTTGTTGTCCGTGTACACGGTGAACTTTGCGGAGGCCAGGTAATGCTTGAAGCGTTCCGTCACGGCCCATACCACCGCCAAGAATTCTAGCTTGAAGGAGCTGTAATTCTCCGGGTTCCTCTCGGTGGGTCTCAGCTTCCGGCTGGCGTACGCGATCACCCTTTCTCTGCCCTGTTGGTTTTGGGACAGTACGGCTCCCAGTCCCACATTACTGGTATCTGTGTGGAGGATAAAAGGCTGGCCATAGTCAGGGTAGGCCAGGATCTCATCCCCCGTGAGGGCCATCTTCAACTGGCGGAAGGACTCCTCTTCCGGTTGATCCCACTTGAAGGGCGGCTTTTGGCTCCTGGACTTAGACTGTCCGATCAGGAGGTCCTGCATAGGAGCTGCCATCTTAGTGAACCCGGGGATGAACCTTCGGTAGTAGCCTACCAACCCGAGAAACTGTCTCACCTCTTTGATGTTCGAGGGGCTTGGCCAGCTCTTGATTGCCGTGACCTTGTCAGGGTCGGGGGCCACTCCTTCCGCGCTTACCACGTGCCCTAGGTACTGGACCTTTGGTTTCAGCAGGTGACACTTCGATGGTTTTACCTTCAGGCCATAGCCTGCCAGGGCTTCGAACACCTCGGCCAGGTGCTTTAGGTGGTCCTCGTAGGTCTTCGAATAGACGATCACGTCGTCCAGGTAAAGGAGGACCGTCTCGAAGTTTCGGTGCCCTAGACAGCATTCCATCAGCCGCTGGAAGGTCCCTGGTGCGTTGCAGAGCCCGAAAGGCATACAGTTGAACTCGCTCAGTCCCATCGGGGTGGTGAAGGCGGTCTTCTCCTTGTCAGCCTCTGCCACAGGAACCTGCCAGTACCCGCTAGTAAGGTCCAAAGTAGAAAAGAAGTTAGCTGATTTTAGTGCGGCTAAAGACTCCTCTATTCTAGGCAGCGGATATGCGTCTTTGTGGGTGATTTGTCTATAGTCGACGCACATTCTCATGGTGCCGTCTTTCTTTTTCACCAGAACCAAGGGGGCTGCCCAGGGGCTACAGATGTCTCTAATGACCCCAGCTTCTTTCATTTCTCTTAGCATGCCCTTGGCGTTCTGATAATGTGCAGGGGGTACAGGCCTGTGTCTCTCTTTTATTGGTGGGTGGCTCCCTGTGGGGATGTGGTGTTCTATCCCCTTTACTCTGCCGAAGTCTAGCGGGTGCTTACTAAAGACTCTCTCGTACTCCTGTACCACCCGGTAGACTCCTTGTTTTTGGTGCAGGGGAGTGGAGTCAGCACCCACATGGAGTTTCTGGCACCAGTCCTCCTTTTGTTTCTGGGAGCCATTACCCTCCGCCTGAGGAGATGGAGGCAAGGGTTCCACGGCCCTGATAGCTTTGTGTTCGACAACAAACAGTTTGGCGAGTGTAGCGTACCTGGGTAAGTGTACTTCCCTCTCCCCAATGTTGAGGATGCGGACGGGCACCCTCCCATGACGGACATCAACCACCCCCCGGGCTGTCAAAATGGTGGGTCTGCTGTCTGAGTACACGGGTTCTACCATGGCTTGGTAGTCTCTACCTCTCAACCCGATTGCAGTCCGACACCAGATCATCATTTCACTTTTGGGAGGCATGGAAATGGGGAATGGGTCACTCAGTCTTACGCTACCGATCTCACCACCAGACAGTTCTACCTGCTGCCGTCTCATCAGGGCTTTTATCTCCTTGTTGAGGACTCTCTGTTGGCTGGAACTAGCATTCACCGCCACCTGTTGTAGAATTACAATTACCTCTGAAAGACAATTTTCAATTACATTAGTACCCACAGTTATTTTAGGGTGACTTTCACGACGGTCAATGTCCACAATAATTACTCCCTGTGCCGGCAGTTCAACTTTACCAATTTTAATGGTCATCTCCTTGAACCCCATCTGCGGCACGGGCAAGCCATTACTGGCGATGATGCTCAAGTTACTGTCTGGATACCGTGTGATATCAGCATCAGTCCAATACTGCTTAAAAAGTACATAAGGGATAGTGGTTACTTGTGACCCAGTATCCAGCAAGGCGCTCATGGGGATACCGTCCAGCACCACGGGTAAAACCGGGCGCCCCCCAACGTACTTATTACGCCAATTGTAAGGGCCTGGTGATCTTATGCCTGGGGGTTGGCCCTCTGTCCCAGGTTGGACCCGTTTAAATTACAGTACCTGGAAATGTGTCCGGGCTGGTTGCATCGACGGCAAATGGGCTGTCCATCCTCTGCGTAGCGGTCTGTGGGCCTCCCTCGGAATGACGGGATCCTCCTCTGTCGACGCCACGGGACATCCTCCGGACTTGAAGCCAGCTCGATGGGTCTTGACGGGTCCACTTGCAACGCCTGAACGGTCCTGGTCAACGCCGCGACGTTCCTGGTCAGCTCCTGGACTTGGTGGTGCAGGTCTTTCGACGGGGCTTGGTTCAGGGCCTGTGCATCAGCCCCCACGGGGTCCATAGAGGAGGGTGCTGCCTCCAGGTGGTAGGTGAGAGCAGGGCGCCGGGGGTTTATAGCGCCACTGGTTGCAGATTCACGGAGCACCCTTATGGCCCTGTCCTTAAATTGGGCAAAGGTCAGGTCGGGGTTCTGGAAGAACATGAGGCGCAGTTGGGCCCTGTGGGCGCTAGACAGTAGACCTTCTATGAATTGTTCTGTTAGCAGCTTATCCGTTTCCTGCACACTGCCAGGGTCAGTTTGTTGAATAGCCCTCAAGGCTTCCTGCAGATTTAGGGCATAGTCTCTGATGCTGTCCTGTGCCCGCTGCTTACATCCATAGAACCTCATTTTAATTTCAGCGGAGGTACGTGTGTCAAAGGTACCCCGCAGCCGGGCCAGAATACCCTTCACAGTCCTTTTCTCCTCAGTGGGCCATGATTTTACCTCCCTTTGGGCTGCGCCAGTTAACTGCCCTGTTAGTATGCTGACCTTCCGTTCCTCTGTCAGGGGGTAAACCTGGAACAAACTGTACAGCCTTTCCTTAAAGTCAGTTAGGGCATGGGGCTCCCCTGAGTACTTGGGCAGCCAGGCCGCTCCAGGGATGTAGGGCAGGGGAAAGGGCATCACCGCTGCTGCAGCTGCGTTGGTGGTAGTGGGCGCCTCTGTGTCCGACATCTTCCTCCCCCCTAGTTAAGCGTGGCCTACCTTCCAACGATCCTCTTCTGTAGGCCGCGGCTCCGCTGCTGCTGCTATGGACGAGGACCTGGGGTCGCGTCCTGATGACGTCAGCGTCGCTCTCTCTCCCTTCCAGGACCTTGCACAGCGTCGGTGCGTGGGGCGGAGCTTCGGATCTCGCGCGGTTTTGACGTCCGCGCCCCTCTTCTTCCCGCGCGGCGTCCTGAAGATGGCGTCCGATGGCGGGAAGCAGCTGCAGATGGCGGGAAGACGGCAGAAGACGGCGGGAAACGGTCCAAGATGGCGTCTGATGGCGGGAATCGGCTCCGGATGGCGGGAAACGTCGCCACAGGTAAGTTACAAAAGTCTCTTTCAGGCACGCAGCACCCGGTGGTTGCGGGCACGAAATCCTGCCGACTACGCCAAAGCTGACTCGCCCCCTGGGCCGTGGGGCACGCGGATCCGGGCGATAGGGGAACGATGGGGGTAGTAGTGGCGGCCCGATCCCGCGGCTCAGGGTGGTCAGACCAATGGTAGTCTGCTATGCTCTATTGATGATGTCCGACTACGCCACCCGTGGATTGCGGTTATTAGGAACCGCCGCTGCAAGGCAGTCCGCTGGGGCTGATGTCGTGTGCAGCTGGGATGGTGTGACTCCCCACGGGAAGAGTGCGGCCCCAGGGCAGTGTAGTGGATGGTGGGAGTGATGGTGGTGAGAGTCCAAGTACCGGTAGTGCTGGAGGCGCGAAGGAGCACACAGACAATAGGTTGCAGTCCAGGGTCTTTACTGAAACAGGTAAACTGACCCATAAACAGTCCCAGCTAGGAGGGGACCTGGATGTCTGAGAGCAACGGGGAAATTGGCCCTGGTCAGGGTGAGGGTGTAGGCCTACCGTGCTTTCTGTGCTCCTTCTGGCTATCTCCTCGTTATAGGGTAACAGCCCACGTTTCCGAGCTTTCCGTGTATTCTCGCCTGTATGGCCTGCGACGTGGGTTCCTTTCTGCTCCCAGCCTTGTACGGCTTTACTGGTCCCTTCGGTTGTGGCAGGGCCTCCAGGCTTCTTAGGCCAAGGAATATACAGTCCCTTGCGGACTGGTTATCTGCTGGGGGATGTGGAATCCTTCCAGCCTCAGACACCAAAGTCTGGTAAATTAAGTCCGTGATCTGCCAAGACAGGCTCTCTTCGCCTCTTGTCTCTGGCTTGTGGCTCTCCTCCTGCCACACTTCCTCTTAGGTGCAGTGCAACTGTCTGTCCCTGCTCTGCTCTGGTACAAGTCTCAGTGCTGAGACAGGCCATCAAGTTCTCACTAACCCTGCCCCCAGCACCAGCTTTTATAGGGGCAGCCTGCTCCCCCCTACTGGCCTGAGACAGGAGGCATTGCATGCTAATGTTCCCCTGACTAGAGAACCTCCCCCTTGCTCTCAGACACAGCTTTAATGCATTTTGTGGCATCCAGGCCAGGGTGACACATTCCCCCCTAGTGAAATTTAGTACTCCGGGACTAAACAATAAACAAGGATAATATACATTCAGTACTTTTCCGGAAATGACCGCAACTAATTGAGATCTTCCGGGGGAATTTGAATCAATTGGCGCACATCATTGGGTGAGGAGGTATAAATATATGGTGCTGTGTGCCTCTCCATGCACGGCTATACTACAGGATTGAAGCACTTATTATCGGTGCACCAACTATGGTCTTTCTCCTCTGATAATTTCTGTCCCCTGATGAACCCCAGATTGAGGAGGGGGTGAAACGCGTTGGGACTATTTGGGACTATTTCTAAGGGACACTTTTGCTTATGGGTCTACACCACCTTGAAGGACCAGGAAAGTGGGAGCCCGGATTGATCGGAAATTCTTTGTGAAGTCTTAACTGTGAATTTATATTGTAACCATACAGCCACTTATTGAGGGGCTTAAAGAATTACTATCTAAGACGCCTGCTGGGACCTTCGGATGGACTAGAGACCAGATAAGTCCATTCCTTTCGCTAAATTTTGACCAATCTATATCTGTTTTAAATGTTTGGGGATTTTTGTGTGGTTTTCTGTATGGCTCCCACCTATGTGCACTAATGGTGGAGGACTGGCTATGATTCTACTGATAAATATTTATGGGATATATTTCCCTCTGTTTTTTCACTTCTTCCCCCATTAACATAAATATTTAGCATGTCAATTATGACATGACTGATTTTGGTCAATATCTGTGAAATTAATTGTGTGTCTGTTTTGGCAGATTTAGGGTCAGACAAGGGACAGCCTTCGTGGAGCGGGGACACCAAACCGTTCGTTAGGGTGAAAACACTCCGCTGTTAGGTAGGGTATTTACCTTATAAGGGCCATATAGGGCAAGCTTGTCTGTATATCCTGGTATCCTTATTATCTCTCCCCCATATGTTTTTATCTGATATGTTTAGCTATGATGTGTCCCATTTGGACTATTAAGGACACTTTTAATGGTAATTAATTAAAAGTTAATTTTTATTGGGTATATTTTTTTCTGTCTAGTTCTTCTAACCCCATGTAATATTCCATGCTGTATGGGCCCCATATAATGCTCCATGCTGTATGGGCCCCATATAATGCTCCATGCTGTATGGGCCCCATATAATGCTCTATGGGCCCCATATAATGCTCCATGCTGTATGGGCCCATATAATGCTCCATGCTGTATGGGCTGCATATAATGCTGTATGGGCCCCATATAATGCTCCATGCTGTATGGGCCCCATATAATGCTGTATGGGCCCCATGTAATGCTCCATGCTGTATGGGCCCCATATAATATAATGCTCCATGCTGTATGGGCCCCATATAATGCTCCATGCTGTATGGGCCCCATATAATGCTCCATGCTGTATGGGCCCCATATAATGCTCTATGGGCCCCATATAATGCTCCATGCTGTATGGCCCCATATAATGCTGTATGGGCCCCATGTAATGCTCCATGCTGTATGGGCCCCATATAATGCTCCATGCTGTATGGGCCCCATATAATGCTCTATGGGCCCCATATAATGCTCCATGCTGTATGGGCCCCATATAATGCTGTATGGGCCCCATATAATGCTCCATGCTGTATGGGCCCCTTATAATGCTCCATGCTGGATGGGCCCCCTATCCCCACCTGCTCTGGGCCCTGGCACTTGCCTGGGTGCTGACGCCGGGCCTGAAGGTGTGCATGTAATATTCATGATGAAGACTAGAGCTCTTTATTGCAGTCTGTGACCAATTGTCCATCATTGGATACAATAATAAAAGAAATGCTCAAGGTAAGATAAAAGATCATAGTAAAATAAAGTGAAGTGCATGTGATTACATTAAAGGGAATCTGTCACCAGGTTTTTGCTACCGTATCTGGCAGCAGCATATTGTAGGGAAAGAGACCCTGATTTCAGCGATGTGTCACTTTCTGGGCTGCTTGCTGTTATTTTGATAAAATCATTGTTTTATCTCCTGTAGGTTTCCCAGTTCTCTAAATGCTGAGCTTTGTATAACCCCGCCCACACCACTGATTGGCAGACAGTGTGCACAGAAAACTACCAATCAGTGTTGGGGGCGGGGTTGGACTACCTGGCAGCAGGTTTACTAGTCCTCTAGTGATAATCTCCTGCTGATAAAACATTGATTTTATCGCAACTATTCTAAGCATCCTAGTAAGTGATACATCGCTGGAATCAGGGTCTCTGTCTCTACATTATCGTGCTCTCAGCTTAGGGGGTAAAAATCTGGTAACAGATTCTCTTCAAAGAAAGGAGATCTCCATTTAAGCAATTTTAAGAGAACTGTCACAAGATACTCTCTTTGGGACATGCAAGCTCGTATTACAGAATGTAAGAAGAAGGATTTTCACATGTTCTATGTTTTGGTTTCCCCAAAGGAATCTGGGGCTTCTGACATTTTCTAACTGTCTTCCTTCAGATAACACACTTTGACAGCAAGCCAAATATTCATGATATTTGGCCAGCTGGGATGAAAGCTAATATCAGTGGCCAAGACCCACAAATAGATGACAATTTAGCTCTGGAAGAACCAGGCTGAAGAACGAGTGTCCAAAAATACAAAACCTCACACATATCCTTGGTTTCTTTTTAACATAGTCATTTTTAATATTGTTCCAAACTATTTTTCATCCTTTTTTTTTCACTGTATAAAACTGTCAATAGTAACCTTGATTTAGGACAAGGCTCCATCTCTAGCGTGACTCTATAGATATTAGCGATTTTGACACGGCCAAGTCAATATTGTTATTGCAAAACATGAAATTCCGAATGCAAACAGGGACCTGTGTGCTTTATAGGGGAAGTGTCGAAAAGTGAATCATTTATTTATAAATAGGAACAGGACATGAGTCCTGACATTTGGATGTACACAAAGGGCCATGTATCAAAGATAAGAACAAGTCTAAAAGCAAATAGAGTATTAAAAGTAAAACACGCTTTAAAGAGGTTGTCCACTACTTAGACGACCCCTTCTTGATCTAAATGTTTTCCCCCAATAAAATAAAAAAACATATACTCACCTCCCGTGCTGGCACCGTTTCAGCGGTGTGGGCAGAAAAATCTGCAGCAAATACTGATGTTTTGGCAGGAAAAACGCTGCGAAAAATACACACTTTTTGATAAGTTTTTTTCCCATTCATTAGAATGGGTGAAAAATGCAGCAAAAATGTTAAAAGAATTGACATGTTGCAGATTTGAAACTGTTTCAAATCTTTAAGGAAAAAATCTGTAACGTGTATGAGACTTCAGAAATCTCATTCGCTTTTTTGGGACAATAAAATGGTCCATTTTTTGTGGCAAAAACATGACGTGTGAACATAGCTGTTAGGCTTACCTGGTGAAGTGGATCCTCCAAGCCCAAGGTCCTGGTGGACACATGGGCCACAGGTGTCGGTGTAGCAGGTAGGTGAGGCATGTGGGAGACAGGTAGCAGAGGTCCTGGAGACGACAAGTGGACAGGAGACTGGAAACAGGTAGCTGAGGTACTGGAAGCCGCAGGCAGACAGGAGATGTCCTGGAGACCGCAGACCGGTAGCAGAGGTACTCAAAGTCGCACACAGACATATAGCAGAAGTCCTGGAAGATTGGGAACAGGTAGCAGACAGGAGATGTCCTGGAGACTGCAGACAGCAGAGGTCTATGAGACAGCAGACAGGTAGCAGAAGTACTGGAAGCTGCAGGCAGATAGGAGACATCTTGGAGACCGCAGAGAGGTAGCAGAGGTACTGGAAGTTGCAGGCAGACACAGCAGAGGTCCTGGAAGACCGGGAACAGGTAGCAGACAGACCTCCTGTGCAACTAGAAAGTCTTAATACCAAGTCACAGGTGTGTGTCCTGGTAGGCCTTATATAAACGTAAGTAGATGATCACATGGGAGCACGCTGGCCACTTGCAAAGCCCGACCTGCAGCAAAACAGAGTTCAGCAAAACGGGGTAAGGTGAGCAAAGCCCGGACCAGGAACAAGTGTGCAACAATAGCCTTCAGGAAATTTGGTTTTCAACATAAATTTATTGCCCTAGCCATTGAGCCTCTTGTTTTGATTATTAGATGTGAGAAGACAGATGGTTTTGGATATGTACTGGCCGAGGGGAAGATAAATGTACTATTATTAGCAATGCTACAAAAGCTATTCCCATTATTATAAGTATTTTTGAAACATTTGGTCATATTTCTTTTTTACTTATCAGTTATTTTGCAAAACTCTGTCCTGTTTCCAAATCAACCTTAAGTGTATTTCCTTAATGAGCCCCTACATATCATTCAGCACAATTCACCCTTTAAATATCTGGGTTTTCAGGAGAGCTTAGGTGTATATTGACTTAAAGGAATCTGTCACCAAATTTTTGCTACTATCGTTTTCAGCACACCGCCTGTGCTTAATTTGCACACAATATACATTATACCCATACTCTGTCTGGAACCATGTAGTTCTACTACACCTTATCTGTAGCTATAGTCTGTGGGCTATGCAATTCAATTTAGAGCATGTGCAATACAATATACACTGCTCAAAAGAATAAAGGGAACACTCAAATAACACATCCTAGATCAGAATGAATGAAATATTCTCATTGAATACTTTGTTCTGTACAAAGTTGAATGTGCTGACAACAAAATCACACAAAAATCATCAATGGAAATCCAATTTATTAACCAATGGAGGCCTGGATTTGGAGTCACACCCAAAATTAAAGTGGAAAAACACACAGGAGACCATCCGCAACCTCATCAGGAGCATGCCCACGCGTTGTAGGGAGGTCATACAGGCACGTGAAGGCCACACACAATACTGAACCTCATTTTGACTTGTTTTAAGGACATTACATCAAAGTTGGATCAGCCTGTAGTGTGTTTTTCCACTTTAATTTTGGGGGTAACTCCAAATCCAGGCTTCCATTGGTTAATAAATTTGATTTCCAATGATGATTTTTGTGTGATTTTGTTGTCAGCGCATTCAACTTTGTACAGAACAAAGTATTCAATGAGAATATTTCATTCATTCAGATCTAGGATGTGATATTTGAGTGTTCCCTTTATTTTTTGAGCAGTGTAGATAGGCTGTGCAATAATTCACAGGACATACCATACATCATTATAAGCATATGATTGTGCTATACTACTTGAGGTCGTTATTGACTACCATTACGTTGGTTACATATACTATAAACGACTATCTCCTTCAGCACACCTCCTGTGACCAATTTGCACATAATATATATTTTACCCATACTCTGCTCTTTATTCTCACAGTTCCGTCCACACATTTTATCCATATCAACCAATGTCTACACTTCTCAGTACAGTGTAAATTCCATTTTTCTTGACATATAGTTTGTTGCCATTGCTGACACTGTTTCTAAACTGTTTTCTCCTGGTGTTTGTCCTGCAATCGTATCGTGTTTTAATTAAACCCTCTTGGGTTTTGTGTGTTATATATACATTGTTTTATTATGTGTGTGCTCTTTTTTTCTCTACCACCACGTACCCACTTACATAAATAATAAAGGTGCTTTATTACTTGCCATCTAAGTTTTGACCACATAAATCAGGTTTTCCATATTGGTTCAGGTCCTGAAGCAGCAAAACAGCCCCAGACCATCACACTACCACCACCATATTTTACTGTTGGTATGATGCTCCTTTTCTGAAATGATGTGTTACTTCTACGCCAGATGTAATGGGACACACATCTTCCAAAAAGTTCAACTTTTGTCTCCTCAATCTACAGAGTATTTTCCCAAAAGTCTCGGAGATCATCAAGATGTTTTCTGGCAAAACTGAGATAAGCTTTTATGTTCTTTTTGCTCAGCAGTGATTTTCGTCTTGGAACTCTGCCATGCATGCCATTTTTGCCCAGTCTTTCTTATGGTGGAGTCATGAACAGTGACCTTAACTGAGGCAAGTGAGGCATGCAGTTGATTGGATGTTGTTGTGGGGTCTTTTGTGACCTTTTGGATGAGTCATCTCTGTGCTCTTGGGGTAATTTTGAGCGGCTGGCCACTCCTGGGAAGGTTCACCACTGTTCCATGTTTTTGCAATTTGTGTATAATGGCTGTCACTGTGGTTCATTTGAGTCCCAAAGCTTTAGAAATGGCTTTATAACCTGTCCCGGACTGATATCTCAATTACTTTGTTTCTCATTTGTTTCTAAATTGCTTTGGATCTCAGCATGATGTCTAACTTTTGAGGATCTTTTGGTCTACTTCACTTTGTCATGCAGGCCCTATTTAAGTGATTTCTTGATTGAGAACAGGTGTGGCAGTAATTAAGCCTCTGTGTGGCTAGGGAAATTGAACTCAGCTTCCTTTTTCACACAGGGCCCTGTAGGTTTGGATTTCTTTTTTCCTTAATAATAAAGACCTTAATATAAAAACTGCATTCTGTGTTTACTTGTTATCTTTGTTGAATATTTAAATTTTGTTTTGTGATCTGAAATATTTAAGTGTGACAAACATGCAAAAGAATAAGAAATCAGGAAGGGGGCAAACACTTTTTCACACCACTGTATATACCCAAATCAAACATATGTAAGAAAACAAATCAACTAGGGAAAAAGCAATCTGTGCGGGAAACAATACTGAAACACTTATTTCAGAATGTTTGAGCTGAGAATCATCCACTCCTATATACTTAAAACTGTACAAAAATAATGCTGTACCTGGAAGTGTGTGAAAGAAAGAAGCCGTGTTTGCTAAGTTCTGTGGGTCTTGCAGCCGCTATGAATGGGATGGAGTGGTGGCACTGAATCCTTGTTTAATTTGGAGAAGGCCCCAGTGATGAGTCTTGCACTTGGATATTTCTACACTCTAAGGAAAAAAAAGTATTGGGACACCTACACATTACACTTATGGATTTAGAATGGGGTGGTATCAGAGATCCTATAAGTATTACCAGTGGCAGATACTGTCTGTTTGGGGCCCCTGTGCAGGAAGTTATCTGGGTCCCTCTCTCTTTGACACAAAGCTAGAGATCATATGCAGTTAAAAAAATATATATATATACAGTACAGACCAAAAGTTTGGACACACCTTCCCATTTAAAGATTTTTCTGTATTTTCATGACTTTGAAAATTGTACATTCACACTGAAGGCATCAAAACTATGAATTAACACATGTGGAATTATATACTTAACAAAAAAGTGTGAAACAACTGAAAATATGTCTTATATTCTAGGTTCTTCAAAGTAGCCACCTTTTGCTTTGATGACTGCTTTGCACACTCTTGGCATTCTCTTGATGAACTTCAAGAGGTAGTCACCGGAAATGGTCTTCCAACAATCTTGAAGGAGTTCCCAGAGATGCTTAGCACTTGTTGGCCCTTTTGCCTTCACTCTGCGGTCCAGCTCACCCCAAACCATCTCGATTGGGTTCAGGTCTGGTGACTGTGGAGGCCAGGTCATCTGGCGTAGCACCCCGTCACTCTCCTTCTTGGTCAAATAGCCCTTACACAGCCTGGAGGTGTGTTTGGGGTCATTGTCCTGTTGAAAAATAAATGATGGTCCAACTAAACGCAAACCAGGTGGAATAGCATGCCACTGCAAGATGCTGTGGTAGCCATGCTGGTTCAGTATGCCTTCAGTTTTGAATAAATCCCCAACAGTGTCACCAGCAAAGCACCCCCACACCATCACACCTCCTCCTCCATGCTTCACGGTGGGAACCAGGCATGTAGAGTCCATCCGTTCACCTTTTCTGCATCGCACAAAGACACAGTGGTTGGAACCAAAGATCTCAAATTTGGACTCATCAGACCAAAGCACAGATTTCCACTGGTCTAATGTCCATTCCTTGTGTTCTTTAGCCCAAACAAGTCTCTTCTGCTCGTTGCCTGTCCTTACCAGTGGTTTCCTAGCAGCTATTTTACCATGAAGGCCTGCTGCACAAAGTCTCCTCTTAACAGTTGTTGAAGAGATGTGTCTGCTGCTAGAACTCTGTGTGGCATTGACCTGGTCTCTAATCTGAGCTGCTGTTAACTTGCGATTTCTGAGGCTGGTGACTCGGATAAACTTATCCTCAGAAGCAGAAGTGACTCTTGGTCTTCCTTTCCTGGGGCGGTCCTTATGTGAGCCAGTTTCTTTGTAGTGCTTGATGGTTTTTGCAACTGCACTTGGGGACACTTTCAAAGTTTTCCAAATTTTTCGCACTGACTGACCTTCATTTCTTAAAGTAATGACAGCCACTTGTTTTTCTTTACTTAGCTGCTTTTTTCTTGCCATAATACAAATTCTAACAGTCTATTCAGTAGGACTATCAGCTGTGTATCCACCAGACTTCTGCACAACACAACTGATGGTCCCAACCCCATTTATAAGGCAAGAAATCCCACTTATTAAACCTGACAGGACACACCTGTGAAGTGAAAACCATTTCCGGTGACTACCTCTTGAAGCTCATCAAGAGATTGCCAAGAGTGTACAAAGCAG
Organism: Phyllobates terribilis; assembly: GCF_046119375.1. Lineage (NCBI taxonomy): Eukaryota > Metazoa > Chordata > Amphibia > Anura > Dendrobatidae > Phyllobates > Phyllobates terribilis. Next base: position 1,275,505 of record NW_027362971.1, on the reverse strand, counting down.
TCATCAAAGCAAAAGGTGGCTACTTTGAAGAACCTAGAATATAAGACATATTTTCAGTTGTTTCACACTTTTTTGTTAAGTATATAATTCCACATGTGTTAATTCATAGTTTTGATGCCTTCAGTGTGAATGTACAATTTTCATAGTCATGAAAATACAGAAAAATCTTTAAATGAGAAGGTGTGTCCAAACTTTTGGTCTGTACTGTGTATGTATATATAGATAGAGAGATATATATATAGATATATAATACATATACATACTATTAAATATATGGAATCGGGAAACTTAGCTGGTGGACTTCTAATAATAATAATCTTTTTATTTATATAGCGCCAACATATTCTGCCACGCTTTACAATTCAGACAATTTACAGACATTATGGGCACTTGTCCCCATTGGGGCTTACAATTTACATTCCCTATCAGTATGTCTTTGGAGTGTGGGAGGAAGCCGGAGAACCTGGAGGAAACCCACGCAAACACAGGGAGAACATACAAACTCCTTGCAGATGTTCTCCTTGGTGGGATTTGAACCCAGGACCCCAACACTGCAAGGCTGCAGTGCTAACTGCTGAGCCACCCTGCTGACCGGACTTCTCTGGTCGCATGCTCCTCCAGTCATTTTAAATTTTACATTTAACAAGAAAGGACGCAATGTAAGGCCCCATTCACATGTCCGTATAATACCAGTACCAGAAAAAAATTGGTACCGGTGGCAACAGTGTGTCATCTGTTTTTGTTTTGGTATGGTTTAAAAAAATCTATTTTGAAGCTTCTCCTATACTTTGCAATGTTGCACATGGATGACATACTGATGCCATCCGTGTGCTGTATATGTTTTAGACGGATCCATAGACTTGTTTTGGCTTTTGTCATCCGTGCTGCTGGTAAAAAAAAACAGACATGTCTCCGTGTGGTTGCTCTCAGTGGGAAAAACAAGATAATCTTGTAGTTATGATACCTTTTTAATGGCTAACAAAAATAAAATAAATGATGTTACAAAGCAAGCTTTCGAGACTTCTTATGTCTCTTCCTCAGGCATGGTATAAAAAAGTATCTGAAGAAACACATATATGCACAAAAAAAGACAGAGGCATCGCATAAATGGACATTTAAATAAACACACTGAGCTTAGAAAGTGAATCCTTAATTGGATTAGATTAGTGGTGTGAAAGTTTTATAGTCCCAATATCCATGTAAGATCCGAGGCCTGGTGCCCCCTGACTCTGATTCTTTAGATATTGTATATGCAAATTGCCTCTTCAGAGAGAAAGAGGACTTGAACTCTATAGCGCCACCTATTGGAAGCAGCCATCCTACAAGTCACCATCGACCCTTTAACAAGTCTTGCAATATGACTTAGGATAATTAGCCAAATCAGAATCTCAATTTGCAGACATGATGTTTTGGGCTATTTGCCCTCATCAGTGCAAAGTATGAGAACTGGTTTGGCTAAGTGAGAGGCTCTGGACTGAGGTCTAACTGGTAACATTTCTCCTTGTGGAGAGTGACATACCGGCTCTGGCATGTCAAGGTAAGGAGGCTTATTCGCTGTGCAATGCTCCTCTGGAAAATGTAATATGCAAATTGCCTCTTCAGATATTTTAGTGAGTCATAAATTCTGCTGACAGATTTAGTCCTGTGTGGAGGGTATCAAAGTCTCTAATAAGTTTGTATTCCCAAACCCTTCGATGTTTTTGTGATTTAAAGTTGCCTTTTTAATATGACAACTTTCATATTGTTGATGTTGTATCCTGCACCACAGAAATGTTTGGCCACGGGCAAATAGTTTTTTTTATCTGCAATTGTGTGGCAATGAGACCTAATTCTTGCTCTCGGTTTCTGTTCTGTTCCTCCCACATAGAGATCCCCAATAAGACATATAGTTCACAGAATTAAGTACACCACATTGGAAGAGGAACATGTGAATCTCCCGGGAATATTATAGTCCTGCTGTGTGTTGGGAATCTGTATCCTGTCTTTGGTCTCTATGAGTGCAGGTTCTGCAGCTCTTCAGATTGCAAGGAAAAGTTCCTCTTGGTTTATCCAAGGGCATTGAACTTCAGATCATGATGATTCTTAAATTTGGAGGTTGCCTGTAGCACAGCAAGGGAGGGTCTTTTGAATATTGTTTTTAGCCGGTCATCCTTGTGTAGGATGTGGTGAAGTTTTTTAGCAGTTTTCCTCTGTAGCTCAAGCTATGGGTTGTAGGTCACCACCATAGGGACACTATTTTTTTCCTCTTTTTCTCCGTATTGAAGTAATTGACTTCTAGGGATCCTTGTGTTAGAATCTGTTGTTTTACTATCAGCCACCTTGTTGTGGTTTGCTGGCTTCTAGTCTTTTCCTCTGGTGCTGGGTTTCTTGGTCACGTGATCTCTTCACTCTTAATTACTCAGCACCTGTCTCCCATTCCCCGCTGGACATCAGTGTTGTTACGCTTGTGCTCTGGCTAAATTGCCTTGTTAAATTCTTTGTGCTTTGGACAATTGATGTTCCCTTTAATCTTCGTTTCTGCAACTAATTTTTCTGTTAGGAGGTCTCCTGTGTTTGCTCCCAGTCCTTAGATCTTTTAGGGACCCCTTTCCCCTTCCTTCAGGTCTTCGTTTGAGTTCAGTGCAGGAGTTTCGGTGGGGCTATTCACAAGGAATAGGGCACCCACTCCAGCGTAGGGTTAAGCTGAGTCTCAGTGCAAGTACAGCTTTTCACTCCTATTCCTTAGTTCTAAGTTGCAGAACATAACACCTTGTGGCTCTAATGATCTGATCATCAATGGAGTTGGGGTGGTAGCTTTGGTTTAAAAATGTATTTTTAAGATAGGTTAAGTGTTCATTCTGGTCCGTTGGGCTGGAACAGATGTGATTATATCTAAGGGCCTGGCTTTAGACGATACTTTTTAATGTGCTTCTGGTGGAAGCTGTCCCATCTGAGGGATGTGGGGCGGTCAATTGGTTTCCGATACACTGATGTCTGTCTGGATTGAACCATTTTGAATTTTTATGGTGGTATCTAGAAAGTTGATTTCTGTTTTTGAGTGGTCCAATGTTAAGCTTATAGTGAAATGAAATGTATTGAATTTGTCATGGAATTTTAGAAGTTATTGTTCAGACTCAGTCCAGATTATTAAGATGTCATTGATGTAACGTAAATAGGCCAATGGTTTGATGGAGCAGGATGCTAAAGTCATTTTCCAGTTTAGCCATGAAAAGGTTGACATGCTGGGGTGCCATTTTGCTGCCCATAGCAGTTCCAGTGCGTTGTAGCTATAATTCCTCGCCAAAAGAGATTAAATTTGGTGTTAATACAGACTCAAAAGGGATCCCATTAGCTTCAAGAAACAGTTGGCAGGAGGATAGTCCATCTTTATGTGGGATGTTCAAATGGTCCATGAAAACACACAGACGTGAATGAGGCCTAATAAAGAGATGGCACTACACATAACAAGGAATGGTGCTATACAGTCTGAAAAAAAAATATATAATAAATGATGACACTATACCAAATAAGGGAGAATGCTCATATGAACACTACATGAGATTGTTGTCACATGCTGTAAAGTACTGATTGTGTACTGCAACATTAAAGGAGCTGCAGGAATTTGTCATCTCTTGGCAGCCTTCTGGACCAATTTTTCTTCTTGTCTTTTCATAAAGTTTTGAGGGACGCCCAGTTCTAGGTAATGTTACTGTTGTGCCAAATTTAAGCCACTACTTGATGATCATCTTCACAATGTTCCATGGTATACCCGTATCTAATGATCTGGAAAAAAATGTTTCTACCCTTCTCCTGGCAACTTTTAACAATGGGATCCCTTTGCTGTGTTGTAGGCCATTTACAGAAAATGTTTTTTGGTGTAAAATACAACTAAGAAAATGTAAGACGAATCCAACTAGAGCAACTAAACTTTACATGGGGTTAATCAGAATCACTGTAAATTATGGTGGCCGTGCGATGACTACAGTTTGACATAAGCGTAAATGTGATTGGGGATGTGGTTGTGTTCTGAATTAGCCAATTATAAGAGGGTGTTCACACTTATGCAACCACACGGTTTTATTTTACCCCTCCAAAATGATGTTTCTCAATGGATTCATGGGTAACATTAAAAGCGGAAATAAATTCTAAAATTATTTTTCTTGGTATTTTTTTTGTTTATTTTACCCATGACAAAAACTGATGTAGACGTTTTAGTGAGAGTGTGTGTGTGTAATTTATTTTATGAGATGGATACATCATACAGGCCAAAAATTATACTTCTTTGATCTTGGTCTGATCAATAATCCCTAGTAACACGTTTTGAATGTAGGGCAGGGGCTTAGAACAGGGTCTAACACCCGACATAAGGGTTGATATTGTGCTCCGGTCTCTAGAACACTTACAACGTGAAGACTCGGAGACACACTAATATAATTCACATCTCCCAGTGACCTTTTCCTCTCAATAAGGAATTAGGAAGTTGTTAAGTGCAAATCTTTCATCCCTCAGACTTAAATTATTTCCTCTGAATTTTTATCTTGGGAGATTAGAATTGCAAGCTGAGAAGCAATTCGCCTGAAATGTTCTGACATCGGAAAAGATAAATCAATGAGTTCACTTCCCGTGTTAGTGGAAAAAAAAATCTCTTCTAAAACTGTACAACTTGGATATGACTTTGCATAACTATTCTAGACCTTGTCATGTTGTAGAATTAGTAGTGAGCTAGAGCCTGATTGCTGATGGCCACTGTGTTGTAGACCTCCATAGCTTGTAGACTGTGGATATGGGACAATTTCCATCATGTTCTAACTCATTAACAGCCCCCCCCCCCCCACCCCCACCCCCACTCATACACACTTTATTGGTGTAGAACATGGTTACCAACCTTTACCTTGAGATGGAGATTCAGCTTCCACAGTAGACACACCTAGAGGCCCCATTACCAGACAATCAATCAGTCAAAAAATCTCCACATAAATCACACCAAGGCAGTATTTTTACATCCAAGAGGTTCCCACCTTACCCCTATTGCGTATTCACGTATCAATCACTTCCCCACCCCACAACTGCATCCAGCATCCGTCTAACTGGCAGTATCATCCAGTCTGCAGCCCACCATATTTATCCCCTCTGCCCACCTCCAGTACGTGTGCATCCAGATCTGCTCTACTGTGTGGGGCTACTCACAAAAGTCACTATCTGGAGACCTTCTCTTCATAACCATTTGATAGACCTGGTTCTAATGCACCAAGCTGGCAGCCAGCCAGCCGCGAATTAGATGTGGCTCCCGAGACAATAGTTGGGGACCCTTGGCGTAGAAGAAGAATTGTTTAATAGGAAAGTGGGCTGGAGGGTCTGACATAAGGAGGCAACTGGTATGTCTTGGGGCCATTGCAAGTAGACTTTCCTCAGCATTGTGTGGCTACCAAACCTTAGTAATAGACTTCTTTCCACTTTACAGAAATAGACATTAGGCAATGCGACATTACATTTAGTGCAACTGTTAGACAATCAGGATATTGCAGTTGGTGCTGTCCTGCTTGTAGAGAGAATGTCATGTAGGCTACAAAGAGTAATGGTTCTTCAAGCAAAAGGCCTCTTTGCAACTGATGAACTGCCATTTTCTCCAACTATAACCAAGCCGAAGGAAACTAACTTCTACATGTAAGCTCCTTTAAAGGCGACCCTTGCTATTGATTATGCCATCTGCAGAGGTCACTGCTGGTATTGGGGCTACTCAGTCAGCAGTTGCAGTGGTAGCTTTGATAAAAAATTACTTGGGCACATCTCTTTCCGCACCATCACTGGGACGTATATTTATTACCTGATGTAGGAAATAACTCCCAGTCTGGAATATATAGTGTATGTATATACTTTATTATATTGTGATTACATTATACACACACATACATCTGTTGCACTTTTTATATGGCTAGTTATACCTTATTAAATGGAACATTTTTGATGATTCATGAACCACGTGTGTGTGTGTGCCACTCTCCGCAAGGAGAAAGGATACCCCTTGGATATCTGGGGCCCACAGGAGGAATTGATCCTCGGGGCTCACCCTACAGCTATATGCAAATACCTGTTAGCCGATATCCCCGTTATAGTGAAGCGTCTGCTGTAAATCACAGGCGGCTCCTGCACAACTACAGTGCGACACTATAACTGGGATGTACAATTACGGTAGTTTGCAGTAAAGGCGCTCTTTGGTTAAAACAAGTTATCACCGATCCAAGGGCTCCATAGGATAGGTGGTAACTTACTGATAGTTTGGGTCCGAACATTGGAAACCACACCAATCGGAAGAATAGGGAAGTTTTATCTCTGTCAGAACACTTATCTCCATTTTAAAATGCAGTGGCAGGTGGGACGTCTGACCGCAGCCTCATTCATTCTCTTTGGGGTTTCCAGAAAAAAAAACAAGAACAGCCACTGAGGGAATGAACGGATCAGTGGTCAAGTCGCACATTAGCTCCAGTCTAATGGGGATAAAAGCTCCACATTCTACCAATCGGTGCAGGTCCCAGCAGTCAGACCCCCACTAATCAATAATGTATCACTTATCCTGTGGAGAAGTGATTACTTGTTTTCCCCGGAGAACCCCTGTAAGTGCATCTTGTTCCAAGTATTTAATCACTAATGGAAATAAAGAATCTTCTCCTAATTAATATCAGAGAGAACAAATGACCGCCATACACAACACAATCCACTGTACCAATACAAATAGTACCACATACAAGTGAGAAATACTGCCACACCATGACCAGACCACATATTACCACCACATAGTGACCGAATAATACCACATAGAAGGGATAAATAGTGACACCCGTAACCAGACCACATATTACCACCACATAGTGACCAAATAATACCACATACAAGGGAGAAATACCACCACACCATGACCAGACCAGATATTAACAGCATATAGCGTCCAAATAATTCCCCATCATTTCTCTCCCCCATCCCCATCATTGCTCACCCCCACCTCCTCCAACATTGTCATATCTCCCCCCACTACCTCCATCATTGCCATATCTCCCCCCATCTCCTCCATCACCATGCCATGCATATCTCCCCCCACCTCCCCCATTGCCATGCCATATCTTCCCCCACCATGTCATATCTCACCCCCCCACCTCCTCCATCACCATGCCATGCATATCTCCCCCTACCTCCTCCATCACCATGCCATGCATATCTTCCCCCCACCTTCCCCATTGCCATGCCATATATCCCCCCATCTCCTCAATCACTATTGCTCTCCCTCAAAAAAAACAAAAACAAAAAAAACCTTACCTCTCAGCGCACTTCGCTGCAGCACAGTCCTCTGCTTCCTGCCCAGCATCTTTCTCCCTGACACAGGCTCGAGCTGCATGATGAGATCATCAAGCAGCGCGAGCCTGTGTCAGGCAAGAAGCGCCGGGCAGGAAGCAGAGGGCGGATCCCGTCTGTTCCGCTGCCATTTTCCTCCTGTCGGCAGCGGAGCTGGAGGGATCGCTCCCTGCCAGCCGCACAGGATGCGGGCAATCTGGTCATGCCCCCCCCGCAGCCTTGGGCTCCGAGAAGCAGGCCAGATTGCCCTCATCAGCCACACTGCAAGGGCCCTCCTGACCCTCCGAGTTCTTGCAGTGCAGAGCACCGGCAGCCATGTTAACCAGGGGCCCCTGTGCGTCCTGCTCGAGGGTCCGGGCCCACCGGAGAATTCTCGAGTGTTCCGGTGCCCCAGTCCGACCCTGGGTCTGACACCGCTCACCCAGCCAAACCAGGACTCACACTTTGCACTGATGAGGGGCAGTACCCCGAAACACTGTCTGCAAATTGAGTTTCTGGTTCTGGCTTATATCCTAAGTCATGCGATAAGGCAGGTTAAAAGGTCACTAATGACTTTTAGGATTGCTACTTCCTGTAGGTGGCACTAGAGTTCTCGTCCTCTTCCTATCAGAAGAGACAATTTACATATTTCCCAGAGGAGCATTGCGGCTTTAAGTATCCTCACCGTGACATGCTTAACATGTCACTCTCCGCAAGGAGACAGGTTACCCCCTGTTTTTAGGCAGAAACCTTGTCAGTAGAGATGGGCAAACCAGAAAAGAATTGTTCGGCATTTTTTTTTCTCATTTTCTTAGTAGTTTGGGTATCCATTATTTTCAATGGGATTCAGGTTCTGGTGGAAGTTTGGGCACTATTCTGGTACCCGAACCGAACTTTCTCAAACGTTCGAGTCAGGTACCAGAATCCGAACTTCCACCTGTCCGCCTATCCCTACTTGTCAGTCTAGGCAAATGGGGGGGGGGGTGGGAGCTCCAGAGAGACCTGGATGGTTTTTCAAAGTATGTTTTACAGACATTAGGACAAGGCTACTGTACATGGCAAAAATAAATTGTCTGATTTGAGCCAGAACTTCAAACTACATAGTTACAACCAAAAATTAGCTAAACTTCACTAGAAAAAAATATATAGATCGAGTGGCAATTCCTTTTCTGTGACGATTTTCATCCATCAGAATCTGTGTCTTATCTGATGTCAAAGCATATAGAATTTATTTTCCTTACTACACTGGATAGGCATCAGCCCTACTCCACAACTATTTAGAGGGGGCCATTCACTGGATTTTTTTAAGTTTAAGCTGAGTACCCCCTGCAATTCATACAGAATCTCCAATTCTAGAATGGTTTTTCTTTTTCTTCTGTGTCCCTCCGTTCCAAAGTTACACCCCATGTTAATTAAGATGCATCATTTTTCCCTTCAAGAAACTGGGCGTGTATTACAGAACTTCTCTGTGGGTATTTTTTTTCTCCTCTAATGTTAGCCAATCAAAAGACCCACAGAAGTCTGTGGTACACGCCCAGTTGCTGGAAGGGAAAATTTGCACTATTGGGGAGCACATCTTTGGAAAGAAGGGGCACAGAACAAAACGAAAAATTGATTCATAATCCGAGGAGCTGCGACAATTGGGAAGAGGAACTTGGCGAAAACTTAGAGGTCCTTTCACTGCATTTTTTTTTTTTTTAATAGGTAAACTGTTACTTTTACTGATGATTTCGAGATGGATGACGTACTGTTGGAGAATAAATAGTGGTCAAATTATCCAAGTATACGTCCCATAGACCATGCACTACAAATACAAGTTCTATTACAGTGCTACATATGGCAAATCTGGTACTTTCAATCTTCATTTCCTTTTAACAAGTGAAAATCTATATGTAAATTGCATGAATGCTCAGATTATAATTTTATATAACTTTATAATGTTCTAAATTTGTATAACCTAGCAGGAGTGAAATGAAATGTACAATGTTAGCCTTAAAGGGGTCGTTCGGCCTTGAGATACAAATCTGCAGTCACTTTGTGACTGCAGACTTGTGAATCATCAGGATTCTCCGGAGGCAGTAGCGGGCTGGCTCGTGACTGCTTTACATACAGTGCCTACAAGTAGTATTCAACCCCCTGCAGATTTAGCTGGTTGACACATGCGGAATTAACTTGGCATTGTGACATTTGTACTGTAGATCAGCCTGGAAGTGGGAAATGCACTGCAGTAAATATTGTTGTTTTTTTTTTTTTTTTTTTTAAAAACGTTAAAAGTTAATTCAGAGTGTCATTTATTATTCAACCCCTCAAACCACAAGAATTCTGTTTGGTCCCTCTAAAGTATTAAGAAGTAGTTCAGGCACCAAGAATAATGAGCTTCACATGTGTGGATTAAAGATCTCTTTTGCCAGCCTTTTCTGACTATTTAAGACCCTCCCCAAACTTGTGAACAGCACTCAGACATGGTCAACATGGGAAAGACAAAGGAGCATTCCAAGGCCATCAGAGACAAGATCGTGGAGGGTCACAAGGCTGGCAAGGGGTACAAAACCCTTTCCAAGGAGTTGGGCCTACCTGTCTCCACTGTTGGGAGCATCATCCGTAAGTGGAAGGCTTATGGAACTACTGTTAGCCTTCCATGGCCAGGACAGCCTTTGAAAGTGTCCTCCCGTGCCGAGGCCAGGCTTGTCCGAAGAGTCAAGGCTAACCCAAGGACAACAAGGAAGGAGCTCCAGGAAGATCTCATGGCAGTGGGGACATTGGTTTCAGTCAATACCATAAGTAACATACTCCACCGCAATGGTCTCCGTTCCAGACGAGCCCGTAAGGTACCTTTACTTTCAAAGCGTCATGTCAAGGCTCGTCTACAGTTTGCTCATGATCACTTGGAGGACTCTGAGACAGACTGGTTCAAGGTTCTATGGTCTGATGAGACCAAGATCGAGATCTTTGGTGCCAACCACACACGTGACGTTTGGAGACTGGATGGCACTGCATACGACCCCAAGAATACCATCCCTACAGTCAAGCATGGTGGTGGCAGCATCATGCTGTGGGGCTGTTTCTCTGCCAAGGGGCCTGGCCATCTGGTCCGCATCCATGGGAAGATGGATAGCACGGCCTACCTGGAGATTTTGGCCAAGAACCTCCGCTCCTCCATCAAGGATCTTAAGATGGGTCGTAATTTCATCTTCCAACAAGACAACGACCCAAAGCACACAGCCAAGAAAACCAAGGCCTGGTTCAAGAGGGAAAAAGTCAAGGTGTTGGAGTGGCCTAGTCAGTCTCCTGACCTTAACCCAATTGAAAACTTGTGGAAGAAGCTCAAGAATAAAGTCCACATGAGACACCCAAAGAACCTAGATAACTTGGAGAAGATCTGCATGGAGGAGTGGGCCAAGATAACTCCACAGACCTGTGCCGGCCTGATCAGGTCTTATAAAAGACGATTATTAGCTGTAATTGCAAACAAGGGTTATTCCACAAAATATTAAACATAGGGGTTGTATAATAATTGACCCACACTTTTATGTTTAAAATTTAATAAAATTCAACTGAGCAACATAAAACTTTTTGGTTTGTAAGATTTATGCTTCTGTTCATAAAACCTACTCTCGTTTGCAGTTTGAAGGCTCTAACTTATTTGCATCTTATCAAACCAGCTAAATCTGCAGGGGGTTGAATACTACTTGTAGGCACTGTACATGAGGTCACATGCAGACTAGACGTGCTCAATAGAAGTGAATTGAGCAAGGCCAGACAAGTCTAGTCTGAATATGGCCGTATGAAAAAAAAAAATCATGCATGCGGTCACCTGACTGCCCGCTCCCGGAATGAAAGAATCTTGACTGCGTATGGTGAGGATTCACAAGTCTGCAGTCAGAGTGACTGCAGACTTGAGCCCCAAGGCCTGATAACCCTTTTAGAGCAATGCAAAAAGAATCACTTTACTGACAATCAAAATACTGCAGGTCACAATCAAAATAAATTATTTTAATCTCAATATAATCGTGAAATGTAGTATTGTACTATACAAAATCATACATATTATGAAGTGCCATAATAAGTGTTACATTAGCAATTCAACATAGACACTTGGTAAATAGAAAGCTGCACTGAAGCTACATACTCAAGATCTAACATAGTTATATAGTATGGATGAAAAACAAAAATAAGCATGTCCCTCAAGTTCAACCAGGAGAAGGAAGAGGATTTGAATAAAGAGAAGGTTATACATTTTACAACTTGTTTTTCCCATATTAATAAAAATAAAAGGACCAATACATTATTGAAATAGTTTATCACTAAATGACTGATCAAACCAAGCTCAGACGCTCAGTGCACCCTTGTCGAGGCCGAGCAGCTCAAAGAAAAATTAGTAGTTGGAAAGGTGAATGATCTCCATCCTACATTTGACAACTAATTTTACAGAAGACAGACAAGGAAGGCAGATGAATGGAAAATAAGTATGAAGGTGCGTAGAATTCTTGCTAAAAAAAAAAAGCTTGGTTTGAACAGTCAATTTTGTGATGACACCCTTTCTTGAAACCCGGAAGGAAATAATTTTTCTTGTAGCCTACGTTCCCATGATGAGTTTTTTTACTCTGCGTATTTTCGAAAAAAATGTATAACATTTTACTTAAATCTGCATCATCAAAAACTCATCATGGGAACGGAGCCTTAAAGTGGCAATTCGACTGGTCAACATTTGCTGTTGACTGGTTAGGCTACGATCATGTCATCAATGTACCTATACGCTTTATTAGCTAGCAAAAAGTGTAATTTTGCCAAAATATGACCAAAAAGCACATTGGGGGGAAAAAAAAAAAAAAAGTTTGGGCTATGAAAACCAATTGTATAAACTTATATTGCCATAGAGCTAGATATACATGTGGAATAAGTTTGATGGTCTGTGGGGAGCTCCTACCCGAAGATAATAAAGCCATTATGAATATATCATGATACATGAAGACTAGACTTTCAATTGTAGGCAATGTCTTAATTTACGTTCTACAGAGGGTATAAAAATCCACAAAGGTACACTGGTTATAATTAATGGGATTAAATATGAAGCCAAAAAAGAGAAGGGGGAAAAAAAGGGCACAATAATCATATGCTATTATCCAAGCATGTACCCCAAAAAGTAGTGTATCGGCTCAGTTTGGTCTGGCGTTAATTAGTAACGAAACCATCTTATTCTCCATAAAAAATGGAATCTGATATTTACACGCTACGAAAATAATGAAACCAGATTCATTATTCTGTATATACTGGCAGAACGTGTAATGGATGGACTTAGACATTAGATATAGGTTTGTGGAAACTGTCAAACCTTCTCCTAATACTGGCAAAGAGGCAGAAAAAAAATACAAGATGGCTAAAGCGAGAAAATCTACTGTTTTGTCTTTAGGCTGGCGATTATTGATTGATGGGGTTTAGTTTGGTAATTAGTGGCAAAGTACTTAACAAAAAAAAACAAAAAAAACTACTGGACTGAAAATAATTTATCCAAAAATCTACATAACTGTTAATATGAACTGGATAAAAACAAGCGGGAAATATAAAAATAAAAATCATACATGTATAGAAAGCACCTAAATCACTCAAAGTAGCATTAAGGCTGTGTGCCCACGATGCGTTTAAGCGTTTCCGCAGCGGCAGAAACGCTTAAAAACCGTATGGTGGAAGGCCTGCCATGATCCCCAATGATAATCCGCATGTGCTGTGCACATGCTGCCGAAATTTAAGCTGCAGATTATCATTGCGGAAAAAAACGCAGCACTACCAATTATTTTGCGGACGTGCTGCGTTTTTGCCGCCATTGACTTGCATTAGAACGCGCCAATTCCGCTTCACTAGATAAGCACATGCGGAATACATGCGTTCAATGTGCGGATGGTACCCGGGTCCGGAGGACAGGAGACTCTCCTCTGGACCCGGGTACCATAGAAACTGTGAAAAAAACAATAAAATAAAAAATAAAGACTATATTTACCTTCTGATGGCCCCCGCTGCGCTCCTCCTCTCATGCCGGCAAATCGCGATGGCCTGAAGGACCTGCGCTGACGTCATAGTCATGTGACGGGTCACGCGACGCTGACGTCGGCAGGTCCTTCAGTGTACCGCGATGTACCGGCAACCAGGACGGAGGGAAGCAAGACACCGGGGGCCATCAGAGGGTAAGTATATATTTATTTTTTACCATTCTTTCGGTCACAGTATATAAATCCATGCCGGTTGCATGGATTTATATAGTGTGACCAAGTTGTCAAGCATTTTCCAAGTGATGCTACAATCGCTTGGAAAGCGCTTGTCAACCCGCATGCGGAAATGCATGTGAAGAAAGCTTCACATCCGCATGTCCCTGGCAGAAAAACGAATGTACAATCCGCATGTGTTTTTTTCTGCCAGGAAGATGCAGAAACGCTCAGGAAAAAATCCGGACCATTTCTGCATCGTGGGCACATAGCCTTAAAGTGTTCCCATTGCTAGTAAATTTTATTTCATAAATCAATAATGCACATGAAAATAAGAAACTTTGTAATATATCTTATCAGAGAAATCTGCTTTTTTTCTCCTCCTCACAGGTAAAATCCTGTATTGAGTGAAGACAGACATTACCATTACTGAGAAGGGAGGAGCTGGAAAGAGGAGCTCCTCCTCTCTCCTGTCTACGTAGAATCTCATGAGAAAAACCAAAGACAAGCAAAATACCCAAATAACTGGAAGTAAATGGATAAATCGCACAGTGCAAAAAAAAAAATAAGATAAATAATAAAGGGTATTTAGTTAACATAATTTTGATCAAAATAATGTAAAAGCCATCCTACCACGTCACGGTAACCCTTATGGGACAGTCCTAAGGGTTGCCGTGACATGGTGGGATAGCTTTTACATTATTTTGATCAAAATTATGTTAACTAAATACCCTTTATTATTTACCATATTTTTTTTGCACTGTGCGATTTATCCATTTACTTCCAGTTATTTGGGTATTTTGCTTGTCTTTGGTTTTTCTCTGTTTAGTGGCCTTGTGTGAACATGCATTTACATTTTGCATGCACATCAATTTACGTTTCAGTTCAGACTCCCAGGTTTTTTCTGTATAGAATCTCATGAGTAGCAACTGTCACCTCCTATCTTAGTAATGTAACATTCTGTCTTCACTAAATAAAGATTTTACCCATGAATTGAAAGTGAAAGCACAGTCCAGGAGGAGAAAGAAGCAGATTTCTCTGATAAGATATATTACAAAGTTTCTTATTTTTATGTGTACTATTGATTTATGGAATAAAAATTAAACCAATTGTTACACTTTAAATGTGTTGTTTGTAGAAGGGTATTGGTGGCATCAATGTCAGACAGGCAGTAGTCCGACTGACAGGACCTCTGCTGATGGCAGGAACTAATGATGATGACATTAGGCTCAACACTTTCCTAGCACAACTGTCACGCAAATCTAATAATAGTCCGGGATCACAGCAGTTGGATCACAGTCGACCAGACATTGCTGACATCGCCTAGTGAAAGGCCATCAATGTCAGAACAACCTCTAGAATAAAATATCAACAAGAAATAAAAAAAAAAAAAAAAGTTTTAAAACTTGGGATTTAGGTTTATTTTCCTACTTGGGATGAGAACTGTAAGGATTCATCCCTACATTCGAGAGTTGCCACATAAAAAAGATCCTTCTAGGGTGGTGGTTAGTCTAGAAGAGCGCAAAAAGACTTGCAGGACCCTAATCCATCGGACTTGAGCCTTGCGAAGTTAGTAGTCCCGGTGTGACATCATTGTGTCACAACGCATGTATGATATCACTAAGGTCTACTATCCCGAAGAGGGACAGAGGAAGAAGTAGATGGTTCGAACCATCAACGTGGCACCTGGACCACGGCCGTGTGAATCTTTTTTTTTTTGCTTTTCTCTAGTCCACAGTTGGTAGGCGGTGAGTAAACTACAAAAAAAAACATGGATTCCTCTTGACATAATGCATTGGTTTGTGGAATTTGATGTAAATTTGCAGGATGTTGTGCGGTTTTTAAAAACTGAAACATGCGCTAGGGGGCTGGCTTTATTTTATTCTTTTTACTCATCTTTATATAAAAATAAACGCAATTGTGTATTCCTTTTTTTTATTTTTTAAAAGCACCAAAAGAAATAAACCCTTACAGTTTGGGGCTATAGGAATAAAGTTACAAAGCTTATAATTTACTTTTAATTACCAAGATTGGCATCTTCATACAGTTTAAAGGGGTGTTCCCATCTCGAAGATCCTATTTCAATATGTAGTAGGTGTAATAATAATAACAGCAAATACCTCCAATTAAATATGTAGTATAGTTCTTCTGATTAGCTATGTTGCTTACCCTATGTGCAGTAGCTTAAGTATCAATAGTTACAACCATTCATATAGTGAAAGTTTGTTAGTGGCCGTAACCATGGATACCCAAGCTACTGCAATGCTCTGCACATGGGGGTAAGCACCATAGCTAATCAGAAGAACTATACATTTGTAATTGGAGGTATTTGCTAACATCAACTACATATGGGGATAGGATCTTGAAGATGGGAATACCCCTTTAACATGAAACGGAAGGTAACTGCTCATCATGCTGAATGCGAGAAATGGCAGCAGAAAGCTCGTCCATTAGGGTCATCTCTCAACACACAGGTCTGATATAGGGTCCGGAAACATTACTTATTAAAATAGTTATGCCTTTGAGAATCCTAAAAGTCGCTTCAAGCAGAATAGGTTTGAGGTTTCAGTTTTCTACTTTCATACAGGTTAATCTAGATTAAGGTCTATACTTAAATCTTCAGTTATGTATTTAAGGTTCCGCTTGGGTCAGACCTTTAGCCAAAAACATGATACTTTGTATACCTTTCACTTTTGTCAAGTGATCGCTGGCCGAGGTTAATCGGGACGAGTTTTCCCAAATATGCTCCTTCACTGATTATTTGACGTAAATGCACTAATTACTTTCATGGGAATAAATTCTGACTGGTGATGGTTGGATAACTTGGTTGCGAAGCATATTTTTATCCCTCCAAAAGATTTTAACGAAAAGTATTTCCAGGGACCAAGCACTCCTGGCCAGATCCCCAACGGATGTGGTAGGAAATTGGTTTGTTGAAAAAGTAATTTTTACAATCGGGTTTCATTAAAAATGTTGCTCAGTTTGCCTTTTATTGCTTCTGTGATGCACTGTCAATTGCTGGCTGCTAAATGAGTTAACTGAGAATCAGTCAGTGAGCTCATTCTGACAGTTATAATCTCTCGTATTGAACTGTCTTTTTCGCAGCTCCTCAGCTGATTTGTGAACACACCAAAAGTAAATGTGCCAGGAAACAGTCTGTAAAAGACAAAGGGTGCAAAATTTTTGCAATTTTCAAAAATGATTTTAAGCCACAAATACATGCATTTAGGTAAAAAAAATAAGTCTGCAGAGGTGGACAATCCCTTTAAATCTGTCATCAGTTTTTTTTCTATGTAATCATAGAGCAGCATGATGAAGAGACAGAGAGCCTGATTCCAGTGACATATCACTTACTGGGCCGCTTGGTGCAATTTTCATAGAAACCCTCTTATCTGCTGCAGACCTGTGTATAACCCCGCCCATACCACTGATTGGTGCTTTTCTGTATACACTATACATTGTCAGCAAGCAGCCAATTAGAGATGGGGGGGTGGAGTTACACAGATTAGCCTGACTGGTCTGCATGTGACACCTAGTCCTGCAGTGATAATCTCCTGCTGATAAAACACTGACCGTATTACAACTACAGCACACAGCCTAATAAGTGGCACATCCCTGGAATCAGAGTCTCTGCCACTATATTTCGCTGCTCTCAAATTAAATAGCAAAAACCCACTGACAGATTCCCTTTTACGGTCAGTATGCTGACGATTGTATCTTAGAGTCCAATAGTTTTTGTTTTTTTTAATCCATACCCCCAATAGGCGAAAAAAAAGGATCAGTCAAGGCTAGGCGGTTAGACCCATGAATCACACCACAGGCACAGAGGATGAACATAAGAGAGCAGCCTGCAGACTACCTTTCATGCACAATGCAGCTACTGATACTAATAATAAGGTGGTAATATCTAAAGTTTTACCCCGTTTTAGCACCAGTTCGGAAAAGGCATGTCTTCTACAAATTACTTTGTAGATCGTATAAGAAACATGGCACATGGCAGTTAAATAGAAAAAAATATATATATATAAATATTTATCCGCTGTACATTTTTCACAGTCCCTCCCCTCCCCATTTATATTCACATTTGATAATTTTTTTTTTTATATTTTTTCCTTTTTTTTTTCTTAGAAAAACATCAATCCAAATTATCTTTTAAAATCATAAAATATATATATTTATATATTTGTTCTTTTCGTTCATATTTAAATTATTTACAATATTGGAGGGGCGGGATCCTTCAGTTTGGGTCATGAAGAGTCTGTGCACGGTGAGGGAGGAGGTGGGTAGAGGTGGAAGTAGCTTCTTTCTGTTGTGGGGGACGGGGGGCAGCTCTCTTCGGCGGACATGTACTGACTCCTCGGAGTTGGCGGAGGAGGGTACGGGTCGGAATCGGAATTTAAATCTATGTAATATTTGTTGGCTTTCCATCGGCTTGTGGTGTAGTCGCTGTCGCAAACGTCAGTGCTGCACGGTGTTGTCGGAGGAGCTATTCCTCGGATGAGATAAGGTCTGCAAAAAAAATATATATATTTCGTTAAAGTAGGTAACTTTGTTTGTTTTTTTGGCAATAGTAGAAAAAACAAAGTTGGAGGGAAAAGGCTGGACAGAATAGTTAGCTGCTCAGCCAACAACTTCCTCTCCCGACTTCCCCATACACAAGTGCACGGCCTACCGCAGGGAGGAGAAAGCCGCGGTCAGGCTCCACTGGCATCGGCTTTTTCCCCCTGAAAACAAAAGGACCAGGCATTGAAATTCCAACAATGCCCGATCCTTCTCTTCCCAAACATCATCCGTCGGGAGATTTGAGAGGCCCCCAAAACAGATTAGTCACTCCTGTAGAAATAGGCAAGATAGATAAAAGTTTGCTAATGTGTATGGGGGACTTTTAGGCTCTGCTTTTCTAGAACTCAGTCATGAAAAAAGTTCTTCAATCCTGCAAAGCTAATTCAAATTATAATCAAATTATCGCTCGAGTCACATTTTTCTATGCCCGTGCTACTATTTTAATGAAGTAAAAGAATTTTTGCTTTTAATTCACTTTGTTGGACTGAAAAACCTTTTTTCATCACTTCATCACAGCGGCTTTATCCGTGCACAGTGGAATGGATTACCAAGAAAGCAGATTGAATAATATACATATTTTGATGGGGTGAGCTGCATCCACAAACTGTTTAATATTACTGATCAGTGATGAAATAGCGTTATTATTCTGAAGGGATAGGAAAGTGCCCCTAGGGTGTGATATCTGCAGTTGTTTTAAAGGGCTGTCTAATAGAAGAAAAATGTCTTCTGGTCGAGGAACTATTAAATAAGCAAACCTAATAATGTACTTTTATTGTTCAAATTGACACCGTTCTCTCCAATTTTTCGCACCTCACTCCAGGTTACCTTCCTCAAATTCCGAGTTAGATAAGCCAGTCCCCTTCTCGGTCTCTGAAACACCCATTATAGGAAAGGGGGCTGCCTTCTCTAATGTGTGTTGGCCAACCTCCCTCATCACTTCAACGACACAGGCTTTTTCACAATGAACGTGGAATTGGAAGAAGTGAGACTAGATGACCGGTGCAGAAGTAGGACAACCTGTGCAGGTTTGATCAAGTAGTAATATATATTTTAATGCCAGAAAAATGTAACAAATGGGACCGTTCCTCGTCTAGCTCGGCCCACTATGTCAAGGGGACCGTTCCTCGTCTAGCTCGGCCCACTCTGTCAAGGGGACCGTTCCTCGTCTAGCTCGGCCCACTCTGTCAAGGGGACCGTTCCTAGTCTAGCTCGGCCCACTCTGTCAAGGGGACCGTTCCTCGTCTAGCTCGGCCCACTCTGTCAAGGGGACCGTTCCTCGTCTAGCTCGGCCCACTCTGTCAAGGGGACCGTTCCTCGTCTAGCTCGGCCCACTCTGTCAAGGGGACCGTTCCTCGTCTAGCTCGGTCAATCATGCCGCTTCGCTCATTAACACTAGCGTAGCTAGCTTTTATCTAAAATAAACTGTGGGTTACCTGTAAGATCTGGTAGTGGATGGACTATTAGAAGAGTAGAACACTTCAGTATTGTATAAGGAGCGATCTGTAGCTGGTGATGGTGGCGGGTTTAAAATCTGCAATAAAAAGCAAGTAGTCAATAGTTAAATGAGAATATTGGCCAAAACTAATCCAATTCCGTTCATTTGCCTGTCCATCTTGATATAAGAAATGACCTTGCATTGGTCTCCGATCCTCATAGGTGAACCTTTTTAGGCACAGATTTCTCGCCCTACTATATTATAAATGTATGAGCATTTCGCTCGATCACTAAAATTTTGAATTTCTCCTACAACAAGTGAAGGAACGTTTCCAGGTAAAGATTTGAGATGTCCTTTTATCGAGCTCCTTGTGCAATGAACTAGATACACCACAGTATTTGTGGTAGCCATCACACAGTCTTGGAATTCTCCAGCTGTCCCATCGGCTGCTCCTGTGTTTAGATGATGTTGATATCATCGCCGGGCAGCAGAACGGTTTCTTTAGCCAATATCATAAAGACCACCTAGTGTTATATCACTCAAGCAGCTGACATAGAAATACTGCTCAGTGACCGGTCGTATACGTGTAAAGACACTGACAAAATACTAAAATAATTCAACCTTTATTAATATACACAATTAGGCAACAACGTATAGAACACATGTTAAAAACCTCACCAACGAACCATTGGTCGCAGGAATATTCCCTGTGGTTGCCCATCCAACACTACTACTCAAATTAAGCATGCCCTGAAATAAGGTGTACTGAATTTAAAAAAAAATCAGTTTTAATAATCAAACATATAAAGTGTGTAGAGAATGTATAAATCAGTGACAATATAAAGCTCCTTCACACGTACATATACTGTACCCAAACCGTTTACACAGACAAAGTTTACTCTGACGTAGCCAGTATAAAATCCAAGTCAGTAAGGAACAATTTCCCCCAATAGAGCAGCTACATAGCACAAATGCAGATGGGATTGGTTCTCACGCGTTTCGCCAGCAGGTGCTGCTTCTTCAGGTGGTAATGGATGTATGAGTGCTAAATGCAGAGTACAACAAGCCAAAACAAGGAGGCTTACCATCTTGAAACAAGTCACAAGTGCAGTAGTCCATAATGGATATACAGCTGTATGTTAAAGAAAGTTATATTTGTTTAACCCCCATAGCGCAAAAGGACAAACTGGAGTTCACGTGTGTGGGGCCGAACCACAGTGTCTAGAACTAAGCACTGATCCCTGCTGTCAACTACTTAGATGCTGCAGTCAATTTCTGACAATGGCACTTAAATTGAGCAATCACCAACTCACATGCACAGCAGCTCCCATCTAACAAAATATAAAGTCACCGCGCCTCCCTAAAAAAAAAATACAATAAAAAATGACTGTATGCACCCCAAATTGGTATCCATAAAAACAACGATGAATAAGGAACATTCGATTTTCCGCGAATGCCGGCCAAATTCGAGCAAGGGCCTATGCCTAGGTGAGGTTTTTAACATATGAGGGTGTTGTCCATCTGTATATTAGTAAAGCATGAATAACCTCCCTGGACAAGCTCAATCATCAGGTCTGCCTTCATTTTCATCATGTGGCGCATTAGAGATGCACGAGTATAAAACAACAGGGGACACCACAAATTATCAATAACTGGTAATTTCAAACTATTGGCTTTCAGAAGTCAGTGATTATTGTGCTTTCTGGTTTTTGAGCCTGCTCACCTGCGGGTAGAGAGTGGCCTTGGTACTCGAAGAGCTACTGGAAGAAGCACCAGTCACGTGATTCCGGTCATAAAGGGGGGCTCCACTACTGCCGCCCCCTATTATACTCATGGAGCTGATCATTTGCTTCCCACAAGGTATACCTGAGCAGAAACAAAAACATTAAAAAAGTGAGAGGTTCAATCAGCTCACCTGTCCGGGTGCACGGCAAAATACTCCAGTAATAGTAACAGTCCAAACTATAGCCAGAACTCACATCTTCTTAAAAGAATTGCTTTATTAATCTAGTAGTATAAAAGGCATAAAAAATGGGTGAACACAACAGCATAAAAATGCTGCCTGCGCTCCCAGGCAACATGTTTCATACCTACATGGTCCTTTGTCAAGACAAAGGACCATGCAGGTCTGAAACATGTTGCCTGGGAGCGCAGCAGATATTTATTTTCTGCCTTTTTAAATGTGTTTTTTATACTACTGGATCAGCAAAGCAATTCTTTAAAGAAGATGTGAGCGCCGGCTATCATTTGGACTGTTACATGTACATTAAAAAAGACCACATTTTGCAATATTCGGCACATGCACATTTAGGCAACATGGAGATGCATTGATGTTACTGGTGTGGGTTTACATCGAGCCTCATCAATCTGCATGCACCCTGGTAGCATCTCATCTAGGACAACATTTCTACGCATTTCCAGCCCTGGGCTTAGGAGTCCAGTGGGCGTTTCAACTTTATGAATAACAGTCTTCCTCATATATAAGCCTATGCAGAGAGTTGTCAACAACAAATTGGGCAACCCACTGGTCTTATAAGAGAGGGAAAAAAGGTTTTAAATCATTAAAGGGCTTTTACAAGTTCTTGTAAGCACTGCGCATGCTTGGCCAAACAGATGAACCGCAGAGGTGGTCGGAAGGCTAGGCAACAAGCAGTAAGTAATAGAAAAAAAAATAAGTTAGCAAGTTGCTTGGTTTTTACAGGCAGTTTACAACTCTATTCATCTTCTAGGATGAGACAAATAACCCTTTAAATAATTTAGATATTGAGGCTGTGTACCACAATAGAAAATCTTAAAGGGATTCTGTCACTAAGTCTTTGCTACTCCATTCAAGAGCAGCAAAATGTTGAGCAGAAACCCAGATACTAGCGATAAATCACTTGCTGATCAGCTTGCTGTAGTTTGATAAAATCCCTGTTTTCTCTGCTGCAGATCCTCCAGTTCTCTGAATGCTGAGCTCTGTATAACCCCGCCCACACCACTGATTGGCAGCTTTGTTTACACTGTGCATAAGCAGAAAGCTGCCAATCAGTGTTGGGGGCGGGGTTATACAGAGCTCATGATTA
This sequence comes from Phyllobates terribilis, assembly GCF_046119375.1. Taxonomy (NCBI): domain Eukaryota; kingdom Metazoa; phylum Chordata; class Amphibia; order Anura; family Dendrobatidae; genus Phyllobates; species Phyllobates terribilis. The sequence continues at coordinate 1,252,943 of NW_027362971.1, read as the reverse complement.
TCGAGGGCTACATGGCAGGTTTACTCGTCTCCTGCTGATTAAATAGTGAGTGGCACATCAATGGAATCAAGGTCTCTCATTCTACTTCTTTCAGATTGGGTGGCAAAAAGCAGCGGACAGATTCCCTGTAAGGATTATAAGGCTTTATTGATGAAAACAGGCCTGACAGAAAAAAAAAAAAAAGTTATTAGCCATAAAAAGATATTTTAGCTTCAGGAAAAGGGAGAAACCACCATTTAAATGGGAACCTGTCATCAAAAAAATGTTGAGGTTTTTGTGTAATGTATTTTTAAAATATTTTTTGTAATTTATTTATTTTATTTTTTTTAAATCGAAAATAAATCTTGCAGTTTTCACACTGACCACTGGGGGTCTTCAGACTCTTACTTCCTTTCAGAAACAATTTTCAGGAGACTCCTTATCGTCAGAGGCAGGACTACAATGACAGTTAACACCTCTGCACAGCTGATTGGATCCATCAATCACAATAGGAGAGGTCACAGCTGACCCTACTCCCACTCTTCACACTGACCTTTGCACATGCTCATTAAATACTTCAATACAAAAAAGAGAAGGTTAGATTCTGATCATTGTGTCTAATATACATGTATTGTTACCTGAAACGGGAAGTTAAGAGTCTAAAAAAAAAGCCCCGATGGCCGGTGTGAGAATTGCAATTTATTTTTATATATCTATATTAAAAAAAAAATGTAGTATTTAAAAAATAAATTTAACGCAAAAAAAGGGATTTAATCAATATAATTTTTTATGACAGCTTCCCTTTAATAATGAACTTAATACTTTAGCTTCTGAAAACAGACATTAAAAATATTAATTTAAACACAAATTAAAACATTTTCATTTTTTTTTAGAATGAAACAAAAAGGTGAAATTTGAAGCAAAAAGAGTGGAAAACTAATATGAAATTTTCACTCAGACAGATCACTTGAAACCAAGGCCCGGGGAACGCTTAAAGCTTAGCATAATCCATAAGACTCAGTGCTTTAAATGTTATCGGATCGAATTTCAGCTGATCCTATAGTTCTGCTTTCCAGCTGTCATGGCAGATTCTTCAAGAAATACACAAGCAGAAACCCTTCATTAGAGGAGCCCCTTATCACGGTCAGTTTACCGAGCAAGAGCTTATTAACGGAGCCCTCATGTTGGGCGCTTCCAGTGGAAAGTGGCAAGAAAGGTTGACTCAAAAAATGGTGGAAATTTCTTAGGCTAGAATAAATCAGTATCTATATGGAGTGAATATTTAGAGAAATGTTTTTCCAATTTTGAAGGAAAACTGGATCAAGGCGTTTCATGCAGATTTGAAAGATCCAGACTTACCTGTGTAGTTGCCCGGCTGAGAACTTCGAGTGGTTATGAAGTTGAGAGGAACGTGAGGCGTTCCACTGATGTATTCATGCGGGAAAGGGCCATTAGGCCCCGTGTATCTTTGGCACACAACCCTCTGGCACACAAAATATACCCCGCCAAAGATGAAGACGGACAGAATAATGCCAATCACTGGTAAAATGGCACTGCTGTGTGAAGGAGTCTCCTCGGAGGAGGACCTATTCAGTTCTAAAATTCAAACAAGAAGTTGGTGAAAATGTGGAAATAGTTTATTGTTCGAAGCAAATCAAACTTTGGGAATGTATCAAGATATAAGGTCAGTCACAGTACCCCATATAGAAGAGGAAATCTGCTATGTGCTCACCACACATGATATCATCCGTGTTGTCCCCGCAGTCCAGGAAGGAGTCGCACTGCTGCTTTGTAGCGACGCATTGGCCATTGTCACAGCGGAACTGATTAGACGTACAGATCACTGCAATGTACGAAGAGAAGAAATCCATTCATTACGAGAGGGGGATTAAAGAATTTTAATGTCAACTTCTAAATGCTGGACTGGAAAGTCTTGTTCTTCACCAAACCCTTGTTTATTAAGGGAAGATCAGACAAGCTGTCTCCTTGATGGATAAGTCAGACGGCTTAGACTAGCATTAGGGTGAAGATGTCCATGCACAGAAATTATTTAAACACTGCTTGGAAATTTATAAAACTTCTTCATGAGTATAGAAGTTTTTTTTTTTTTTTGACCTGCAGACTTGTGACTAGTAGTTCACAATAAATAAGTTCTGGGGTGTTGTGAAGTTCTATATAGGGAGGAGAGCAGTAACAATGCCATTAGGACATTGGCATGAAACCCACCGACTGTGCACGCAACCCCATCCTCCTCTCCCGAGACAAAGGGGAACGAAGCTAGAAAATCTTTGTAATAGTTAAGTCATTGTAGTTGGATATAGAGTCTCACTAAGGGGCATATCAGAAACGCAGACCGTTTGTTCATTTTTAGTAGCTTTCCTTGTTTACGCGAGATGAGAAACAGGGATAAAATAGTATAAGGGATATCAATTTTAGGAAAACCTATATTCATACCTTCACAGTCCAGCTCGTCAGACTTGTCCTGACAATCGTATTCTCCATTACACTTCTTACGGGCTTCGATACATTGTCCTTTCTCGCACTGGAATTGATTGTCTGAGCACAGCGGGCAGTTCTCCTCGTCACTCTTGTCCTCGCACTCCGAGAAGCCATCGCAACGCCAGGAAAGGGGAATGCAGTCGATTTCGCCGGTGGCACATGTAAACTGTTCAGGAGAGCAAGTCGGGGGCTCTGTGCGAAAATAAGAATAGGAGGGATAGATAGACTAGAGTTTAGTGAGAAGATTCAAACTGCCCTAGTCTGGTGTCCAGTTGGATGCTCCATGGGAAGGGCAGTCATCGGTTTTGGGACAAGCAACCTGGGCTCCTCAGGCTTCACTCAGCCCCATAACATCATGACATGAGCTGTTATTAAGCCATATGTGACGTCAAGACAATGGTAGAGGAACCCAAGATGCCAGATGCAGAAGTGAAGACCACCCTTATCCAACTGGACGACGGCCCATGGAAGAGCAAATCTTTTTGCTAAACTTTAAGATTTATCATCGGATGGATAATTAAAGATTTGTGCCGTCATGGCGGATTGGACCAAGTAATGGACCAGGCAAGCACAAAAGTTTTAGGAAAATATTTATTCACATTATAAACGAAGAGCAGTAGGAGCAAATAAATAAGTACCTCCACATGTCAATAGGTTTTGCAAGAGGACAAGGTGCACAGGACAGGAGCATCGAGGGGTGCCATCTCCTTTAGCAATGCAGATATGAGAACATCCTCCATTATCTCTTGAACACGGGTGCGCAGCTAAAACGTTAAATTTTTCAAATCAATACAATGTTAAATAACAATCACGGGTATACATGGCAGCGAGGGTCTTAAATCTACACCCAACATTCAATTTATGCAGCAATACATAAAATCCAAGCATTCCCAAAATGTAATCAATTAGACGGACTCACAAAATTTACTATGGTCCTTGAAATTTATACCCCCATAAACAAAAAAGTTTATGGGGGTAGGGAAGGGCGCTCTGCTTACAGCTGAACATGGAAGCAGACTGCACTGAGATTTAAACCATTCAACTACTTGGAAACAAAATGAGTTTGCATTTCCATCTTCTAACTAATTATTATTTAAAAGGGAAAAAAAACTTTAATTCTAAAAACACAAACAAAACCTGATTCTGTTCTAATATATACATAGTTGCATAAGTTGAAAAAAAAAGACCTAGGTCTAACAAATTCAACCTTTCTCCACTAATTATAATTTAGTGACAAAAATTTATCTATAACGAAAAAAGTTATGTGTACTGAGGAATGTCTCCCCAGTAATCGAACCCACAACCTTCAACATTACAGGCAGGAGCTTAAGATATTGAGCCACAGGCTCTGGTATAAGTGCACTTTTATTAAAATCTGAATTAAGGAACTTCAATATCAGTAAAAGTCCAACTAATTGAACTGTATCCAACACTTGACTACAAGTTTTGTACAAAACAGGACAGACGTAACTCTCAAACTGAGCTTTTAACTTATGTTGGTCGTTGTCATGATCATTATTTCTGGACCCTCCTTAGAAAACCTCAATGATGTGAAAAGGAGTATGAAAGGAACTTACAGAACTCCTTCGTATCAAGGGTCTCCACAGCATGAATTCCGGTAAGGTGGGCGATGCGGCCTTGAATCCTTGTCCTTTGCAGCCCGTTTGTCTTATCTACTCTTTCAATCATCTGTTGTTGACGGTCAATCCAGTACAGATGATCGCCCAAGACGGACAGTCCCATGGGTTGAAGGATATTTGAATCTTCCAAAGTAATTCTATTAGCTCCTATTATAATGATATAAAAAATAATACCTACTAGTTAAACAAGACCCTCTATCAAACACAAAAACACTGCTCTTAATTCTTGAGCAGCGCATTCAGTGGTCTTCAAGAATTGGTAGCACTTAAAACAGACTTCATCACGAAAAGCAACATTAAGAATGGTTAAATGGTGTCTTCAGACCGACCCAATTACCATATTGCTGGGCATTGACTGATGCGGATAAGGAACATTACAGGCAATGTGTCATCAGAAAATAACCTAATTGTTTAAATCCGGTTTGTGTGTTAAATATGTGATATGACACAAAAAAAAAAAAAAAAAAAAAAAACACAAAAAAAAAATGTACAAATTTTGCGATTTCACATTGGCCATTGGGGCAATTTTAGACACCTGCTTACTAGTTCTTTACACAAGACTTTTCAGAAGTCTCATTATCATCACAGACAGGATTACAATGACAGTCAACACCTCTCTATACAGGATCAACCATTCACAATAGGTGATTTCGCAGCTCACCTCCTCCTCTTCCTGCATTAGAAAGCCACATTTTTCCTTATATGGAAATGAGCTGCAAAGATCTGGCACAGATATTTTCAGTCATTTGCATGCGAGTACAAAACATGGATTTCTCAGGAACTGTTCATCGGATCGCAGATATCAAGGTATCATTTGATTCAATTTTCTTTGACCTGTATACCCATAGAGACGGCAAAGTAGGGTTGAGCCTACTGACACATGCCCTTTAAACAGTAGGTCTATTTCTGGCAACACATTCCGTTTTTGTCTGAATTGTCTTGTGGATTCCATGACATTTCCAAGCTAGGCTAGTGATGAAGTCCACAATGTGCTTCTACCAAGAGTCAATGACCGTGTTTAGTGCTAGTGTCTACAGTTTTCAAAAAAAGCTCTAGTTAAACGATTATTTTACGCCTCTTATAGACACTTCTTTACACAAGGACTTTCACGTTATCGGCAACTGGTGGCTCCATTATCATCAAATTCAGTGTCAGACTGAAGAATATTGGGCCCACCAGAGGATTTGATTCTGAGGGTCCACCTATCTCCACCACTCAAGAGCCCCATAGCAGCTGCAAGGTTTGCACTATGAACTCCCCTGAAGGAGAAGCCAGGGCCCACCGGATGATTCTCCGGTTCTCTGGTGGGCCAGTCCAACCCTGATCAAATTACATTCTCATCAAGAAGCAAGTAGAATGCTTGAACTCTCCCTAGGCTTAGAAAGATTTATGTCCAAGAATAACATAGAAATTCTGGAGAAAGCCAAAACGGATTAAAAATAAGTAACACCAATATGGCTGTCCGGACACAGATTGTTCCTCATTGTCCTCTGCCTACAGCTTCTTATACTTTTGTCTGTAGAAATGCATTGGTAACTTGAGTAGTCAAAGTGCAAAGATTGAGACATTATGGGGTAAAAATAAAACTGAACTTCAGCAAATAAGATAATATGTCTTAGATACTGCAGGTATTGTCTAATAGAAAATGGAGAAAAATACGAGACCAGGAGATTTCGGGATACCAGTCAACTTTTCAGTTAACACATGTGCATACCAGGAATACTAGGTCATATTCACAAAGCCGTTTCCTACATGTCAAGATGTTTTCCACTGCCGCAAGGGGTCTTAATGAAGACTGCTTAATTACTGTAGCCTGTGGGGCTGTCATCACATATTGGTGATTAATAAAAACCTTTCCATAAAAGCGCTGGTTTGATTTGCAAACTGACAAATATATACTTCAGCGACATGAAGCACAAAGGAAAAGAGGAGGGGAGGAATAAATCCTTCAATTTTCATCCTCAAGCTATTCAAGGAACTCAAGCATAGAAGTTCCACCGCAGTGAGCACGTTGTATTTTTCAGTCGCAGTCTTGATTGAGTTTGTCAGGTCGTGAACAGCTTACATGCAAAATTCTTCTCATTTATTTGCCTTTCATTATGCCTCTGAATAATTTTGATTGCAACTGTATGTTATATAGACTTCTTCTAAAACCAAACCTTGGTTGGTAGGTAGACTGAGGTCTCTTTGGGATCACTGTCCTGGTGGTGCAGGGTCCAATGAAAGCTCAAGCTTTTGCTTCCTCAAGGAAGGCATGATGTTTTCGCCTAGGATTTTTTGATAGTTAACTGAATCCATATTTTTATTCACATGCTTCAGATTTCCAGCAAGAGAAGAATCAAAGCAGGCCTAGAGCATCACAGAGCCCCACGTCGTGCTGTACTGTAGACATCACAGAGCCCTCCCCATGCTTCACTGTAGGCATCACCGAGCTACCACTACTCAAGTGTAGATATAGACATCACTGAGCCACCATCATGCTTCACTGTGAGCAGGGTGCTTCCCCTCCCTAGAATATCCTTCATTTTTCCTTCTTCAGATATAAAGCTGATCCATAGTCATAAAAAGTTTCAGTTTTGTTTAAACACTCCACAGAACAAGATACTAACACTCATCTGTCTTATTTTTATAGTTTTGAGCATATTGGAGCGGACTTTTCTTGCGCTTTTGGGTCAATAGAGGTGTTCAGACATGGAGACCTTCATGCAAAGAAAATGATCTCTTCATGTTTTTGGTCAACTCTTGACAACCCAAGAATATTAGTGACCTGGAGGCCATTGTCCTTGAGGAGTGGTCTAAGATTCTTCAGGAACGCAATGTTTAGTTATGCATCACTTTTGCAGCAGGTCATAACAGCCGAAGGAGCCCTATTAAGTACTAAAGAATAGGGTGAATAATTCTGAGACAGTAGTCCGTAAACATTGCATTTAGTGCTGAATTTTGAGAAAACACTAGTTATTCAAGTTGTGATGAGCCATTTACAATGTTCTTAAATTGCAAGTGGCAGAAAGTTTGTCAATTTTACCATTAAATCTAATTTGCAATGGAGTTCAATCATTTTGATGGTAACTGTGTATTTTATTTTATTTAATTAAACCCTTCTCCATTCGTTTAGGGTTCAGTCACAATTTTGACCATAAAAATATAGACGCCATTGATGAGATTTACATGGTCAGCATTCAGCTGCAACTTCAGGTGGTGATATTAGCTCTTTACCAGAGATTTCAGATGCAGAAATTAAAAAGGTTATGTTACAGCCCTCAAACAGTCTCAGGACTAAAAGTAGTCGTATCAATCTACCCTTTATTTTGTAGCCACGTCTGACTTTAGCCAAATTAAGAAAAAACAACTGCACCAACAACTCCATCCATGATTCCAGCCTAGGGCAGACCCCAATTCAACAACTGCACTTTGTTCTAAGGGTTCTTTCAGATGTCCGCGATCATCGGTCCAACCTCAGATTGCAATGCATGGACTGTCTGCATGTCACTCCAGAGAGTGACAACTGCATAGAAATATATGAAGAGGTCACGCTCTGGGTGAGGAGACGCACGGCCAGTCCATGCATTGCAATCAGATATCGGACAGTTGATCACGAACATCTGAAAGAGCCCCAAGTCCTTTTTTGTCTTCTCGTTTTTTTGCTGGTGTACTTTGCTCCAGATTCACCAAAGTGGAACACCAAGTTAAACTTTGGCCACCCAAATGCTGTATTTAGATTGAGATTTTAGATATTTACTCTAATGGCTTCTATGTTTGAAAAGGTCAGTAATGTCGCACAGCTTTCTTCAAGATTTAGCATTAGTTTTGTTTCCAAAGTCCCAGTTTCCTCGAATATATTTAATCTTCAATGATAAAATTGATTAAATAAGGATCTTCTAAAAATGGAAAGAGTCTTTATATCAGGTTTCATGGAGAAATAAAAAACGCACAAGATCTTATGTTTGTCTTTGGTCTGTATCTGTATGTTTTCAGTTTCTGAGCTTTGCGATCCACTCCAGCTATAAACTCCCCCCGCGGCAGCTGTGCAGCTCTCATTTTTTTGGCGTTGAATTCACTAAAGTCTGATGCTAAATTCTTCCAATTGTGTTCATTATTCACTAAATAGGATGGATTACAAAAACAAGCGTGAATGGATCAAACAGAAAAACATCATTGTCTCATTAAATGATGCGTGTCCTCTCATCTCACGCCGTTTACCCGCCTTTCATCTTCTTGAAATAAATTATCATCACTAGCAGAATCAGAAACTTGGATCTCACCGGCTACATCACAAAAGCAGCAGAGATCCATACAGATTTTTAATCAAAACTGGCTTCATTATGTAGCATTTCACCAGTCTACGAAAGCGTTAAACACAGTGACCATTACTTGAATGAAGAAGCCATTTTGCAAAGCAAATGTCTTATACAACAACTATTTTGATAGTTAACTTTGGCATAGGCGACTTAATTTCTTCCATCTGACCCTGAGGGGAGTTGGTAATAAGGGCTTTGTATGATTAGAAGCCCTTATAATTGCTCAAAACAGATTTACAACATGTATCATCGAAATGTCTCACTGGTGGTTGGAGTCATTGATTCATTAGGACATCAATGGCAATCTTTCAAATTGACTTCCACATAAAAAAAAAAAAAACACCAGGATGTGTGTCACAAGGTATATTTTAAAATTCCAGGGTTTAGGTACATTATTCAGAGAGCAGCAGTAAAGGAAACCGAATGAAAAGTTTTGCTTCTTTGTTCTGTATCTGTGTAGGGGAGTGGAAAGCTGCATCTGAGAGCAGAAAAAAATCGATCACAGTCTGTTACAGTCATATCTCCCCCTGTTAAGTCTTCTGGTGATCCGGGGGGGTTGGTACATAAAATTATGATCATATGGTCACCTTCCCCCACCCTTACAAATAAAAGAAAATATATGATCTTTGATTGTCCCAAATTTTTTTTTTTTTTTAATTTTAAATTTGCACTGAAAGGGTAAGAAATTGCACAAACTCCTTGTGTGCCACTTGAATTTCTTAGGGTCAGACATTGTGGCCGAAACAGCATTCACACATCATCTGGCCCTAACCTTCTAGGTTTACCAGTAACAAAATTAATATATATTAATATATATATATATATATATATACACAGTACAGACCAACAGTTTGGACACACCTTCTCATTTAAAGATTTTTCTGTATTTTCATGACTTTGAAAATTGCACATTCACACTGAAGGCATCAAAACAATGAATTAACACATGTGGAATTATATACTTAACAAAAAAGTGTGAAACAACTGAAAATATGTCTTATATTCTAGGTTCTTCAAAGTAGCCACCTTTTGCTTTGATGACTGCTTTGCACACTCTTGGCATTCTCTTGATGAGCTTCAAGAGGTAGTCACCGGAAATGGTCTTCCAACTATCTTGAAGGAGTTCCCAGAGATGCTTAGCACTTGTTGGTCCTTTTGCCTTCACTCTGCGGTCCAGCTCACCCCAAACCATCTCGATTGGGTTCAGGTCTGGTGACTGTGGAGACCAGGTCATCTGGCGTAGCACCCCATCACTCTCCTTATTGATCAAATAGCCCTTACATAGCCTGGAGGTGTGTTTGGGGTCATTGTCATGTTGAAAAATAAATGATGGTCCAACTAAACGCAAACCGGATGGAATAGCATGCCGCTGCAAGATGCTGTGGTAGCCATGCTGGTTCAATATGCCTTCAATTTTGAATAAATCCCCAACAGTGTCACCAGCAAAGCACCCCCACACCATCACACCTCCTCCTCCATGCTTCACGGTGGGAACCAGGCATGTAGAATCCATCCGTTCACCTTTTCTTTGTCGCACAAAGACACAGTGGTTGGAACAAAAGATCTCAAATTTGGACTCATCAGACCAAAGCACAGATTTCCACTTGTCTATTGTCCATTCTTTGTGTTCTTTAGCCCAAACAAGTATCTTCTGCTTGTTGCCTGTCCTTAGCAGTGGTTTCCTAGCAGCTATTTTACCATGAAGGCTTGCTGCACAAAGTCTCCTCTTAACAGTTGTTGTAGAGATGTGTCTGCTGCTAGAAAACTGTGTGGCATTGACCTGGTCTCTAATCTGAGCTGCTGTTAACTTGCGATTTCTGAGGCGGGTGACTCGGATAAACTTATCCTCAGAAGCAGAGGTGACTCTTGGTCTTCCTTTCCTGGGGCGGTCCTCATGTGAGCCAGTTTCTTTGTAGCACTTGATGGTTTTTGCAACTGCACTTGGGGACACTTTCAAAGTTTGCCCAATTTTTGCACTGACTAACCTTCATTTCTTAAAGTAATGATGGCCACTCGTTTTTCTTTACTTCGCTGCTTTTTTCTTGCCATAATACAAATTCTAACAGTCTATTCAGTAGGACTATCAGTTGTGTATCCACCAGACTTCTGCACAACACAACTGATGGTCCCAACCCCATTTATAAGGCAAGAAATGCCACTTATTAAACCTGACAGGGCACACCTGTGAAGTGAAAACCATTTCCTGTGACTACCTCTTGAAGCTCATCAAGAGAATGCCAAGAGTGTGCAAAGCAGTCATCAAAGCAAAAGGTGGCTACTTTGAAGAACCTAGAATATAAGACATATTTTCAGTTGTTTCACACTTTTTTGTTAAGTATATAATTCCACATGTGTTAATTCATAGTTTTGATGCCTTCAGTGTGAATGTACAATTTTCAAAGTCATGAAAATACAGAAAAATCTTTAAATGAGAAGGTGTGTCCAAACTTTTGGTCTGTACTGTATATATATATATTTTTTTACAAAAAGGTATTACACCCCCACCCGTGCCCCTCTATTGTGGCAGGTGAACTACATTCAGAAAATATATAGGTAGACCATTTTAACATTAAAGAAGTTGTCCACTACTTTTATATTGATGACCTATCCATAGGATAGATCACCAATGTCTGATCAGCCGGGGTCGGACACCCGGCACCACGCCAATCAGCTGTTATCGGTGGCCGGAAGTACTTACTTGCGGAGCTGGCTATCTACTTGTACTGTCTGGGGCTTGTTACTGCACATCTGCCTCCTATTGAATTGAATAGGAGGCAGGTGTGCAGTAACACGCCCCAGACAGTACAAGTAGATAGCCAGCTCCGCAAGTAAATAATTCTGGCCACCGATAACAGCTGATCGGCGGGGTGCCCAGTGTCGGACCCCGGCTGATCAGACATTGGTGATCTATCCTATGGATAGGTCATCAATATAAAAGTAGTGGACAACCTCCAAGTTCTTATTTGTGCATTTCAAGTACTCTAAAATCCTTGCCAGTGAAAGGACCTTAGTGATTTACTTAAAAAAATATTTATATGCATCTAAGGTCGGTTTCACACCCCCAACATACATGATCTGAGTACGGGGCCAGGGGACCCATGGCCGGTCCAGACAACGCAATCTGTACTTAAACTGTGAATGTCGAAAGTGTAAACTTGGCCTAAAACTTCAAGTAGTGAAGAGCACTCAATTCTGTCTGGTAGCTTCTGGCTTTTAATACAGGGCAAAGGTGGATGAGATTTATATTACTGCAGCTTTTTATTCCTCTCTGCTTACATCCAATGTAAAAGTATAAATTCAAATTCAAAGAGAGGCTATGAGCCCACGATGCAGAAATGCTGCAGATTTTACATGCGTTTTTCCCGCCAGGTAGAAGCGTTTGTCAAGCGTTTTTTGCATGCATTTCTGCATGCGGGTTATCAAGCGCTTTCCAAGCGATTTTAGCATCACTTGGAAAAGTGCTTGACAACTTGGTCACACTATATAAATCCATGCAACCGCGATTGATTTATATAGTGTGACCAAGTAATGGTTATAAAAAAAAAAAAAAAAAAAAAAAAAAGAATGGTAAAAAATAAAGATTATACTTACCTCCTTCTCCAATGTGTCTGGTCTCCCCAGTGTCTCGCGGTTGTGTGAAAGGACCTGCCATGATGTCATTTAGTCATGTGACAGGTCACGCGATCACTGACGTCAGCGGTTGCGTGACCTGTCACATGACTAAATTAAGTCATGGAAGGTCTTTTCACACCACCGCGAACCGCCCAAGACACCGGACGCACCGCTGAGCAGGCAGGGGGCAATCAGAAGGTAAGTATAATCTTTATTTTTTTATATTTTTTTTTATTTTTTTTAACAGGTACCATGGTACCCGGGTCTGGATGCGAGTCTCCTCTTCTCCAGACCCGGGTACCATCCGCACATTGAATCGCTTCATATCTGTGTGTGCACATGTAGTGATGCGGATATTATGCGTTTCAATGCAAGTCAATGGCGGCAATTACGCTGTGTGTCCGCAAAATTAATGGACATGCTGTGTTTTTTTCCGCAATGATAATCCGCAGTGGAAATTTCCGCAGCATGTGCACAGCACATGCGGATTATCATTGGGGACCATGGGGCACATATTACCAAGAGTTTTCACTGCGGAAATTCTACGGCAAAAACGCTTCAAAAACGCATAGTGGGCACGCAGCCTAAGATGTATCTTAAAAAAAAAAAGTAAGGTCCTGTGCTTCCAGCAGCCTCTGCATAGGAAAATACTTTCCCATACAGTGAAAGAAAAGATAGGTGAATGATACGCCTAAAGACATGCTTTTGGCTTATGCAGGGTACAATGGGACATATGAACAGGTTTGATAATATATGCCAAGGGAAACTCCTGGCTTAACAGACACACGGAAAAAGAAGATGTGAACAAAACCCTTAATGATTATTCAAGTGGTATTAATAAGTTGAAAGTTAGAATACCTTAAATTACCAATTGTACAATGAGAAAAGGAATATCATCCAAATAATACACTAGTAAAATACTTTCAGTTTAGGATATAGCATTATGTGAAAAACTGAAGCATATAGCGGTTAACCGTTAATGATTTTTCAGTGTAAATATATTTATTTTCTTTTTCAAACACTTACCGGATAAGTCAGAGCTCTCTATACGTTTCAAGTCTGCATCCACCCAAAACAGTTTCCCCAATTTGTTGTCGACGACCAACGCAACGGGTCTGATTAGCCCAGTGGTGAAGAGAACCTCTCGCTCCGTCCCATCTAAGGCGGCACGCTCTATTTTTGGGGATCTTTCTTGCATGTTTGTAAAATACATGTATCTAGAAGAAGGACACACATAGGCATCACTCAAGTATGAACACACATTGTAATTTAAAAAAAAAATAAGATTATTTTTAATATAAATAATAAAAAAAAAAAACACACCATCACCCATTTTGAACATGCCATGACTTATAGCGTAGTGTACAACAGAAACGTGTAAGGCTTTATACCCCTGCTGAATCTCTAATAAAACTATTGATTTTATGGATGGAAGTGCCGGAAATTCCTTTTTTCTTCTTCGGTTCTACAATAAGGCTGTGTGCCCACAATGCGGATTTAATGCGTTTCCGCAAAGCGATTTCCGCCGCGAAAACACATTAAAAACGCATGTTAAGTTGTCTGCCATGTTTCCCAATGATAATCCTCACGTGCTGTGCACATGCTGCGGAAATTTCCGCTGTGGATTATCACTGCGGAAAAATCTGCAGCACTAGCATTAATTATGCGGAATCACGGCAAAATTGCCGCCATTGACTTGCATTGGACCGCATAATACCCGCATGACTGCATGTGCACATGCGGATATTAAGCGATTCAATGTGCGGATGGTACCCGGGTCTGGAGAAGAGGAGACTCTCATCCAGACCCAGGTACCATAGTACCTGTAAAAAAAAAAAAAAAAAAAAAAAAGAATTAAAAAAAAAACAAACATACTTGCCTTCTGATGGCCCCGTCTGCTCGTGGTGGTGTAAAAGGACCTTCCATGACGTCATTTAGTCATTAAAGAGAAACTGCTGCACAACCGGACAGGTGCACGAGTAGGGTCCAAACCTAAATACTTGTAAAATAACCTCGGCACTCAAACTTTGATGATTTTATGTAATAAATTCATCAAAGTTTGAGTGCCGTGGTTATTTTACAAGTCATTTAGTCATGTGACAGGTCACGCGACCGCTGACGTCGGCAGATGTCATATGACTAGATGACGTCATGGAAGGTCCTTTTTAGAGCACCGCGAGCCGCCTAAGACACCAGACGCACCGGAGAGGAGACCGGGGGCCATCGGAAGGTGAGTAACTTTTTTTTAAAAAAAATTTTCAACATTTTTATTCTTTTTTTTTTTTCTTTTTTTTTTTACTATTGATGACTTGGTCACACTATATAAATCCATGTCGGTTGCATGGATTTATATAGTGTGACCAAGTTGTCAAGCACTTTCCAAGTGATGCTAAAATCGCTTGAAAAAGCACTTGACAACCCGCATGCGAAATCGCATGATCAAAACGCTTCACAAACGCTTCTACCTGGCAGAAAAAACGCATGTAAAATCTGCATGCGTTTTTTCTGCCAGGGAGATGCAGAAACACTCCGCAGCATTTCTGCATCGGGGGCACATAGCCTAAGTGTTACAGGCTGTGGCATCAAAGCGAACTCACTGACAGATTCACTGTTAACTCATTCTGCATCCAGCTATAGAGAGTAGAGATGAGCAGATAGATTTGCGTGACACTGGTCTAGCGTCGAGGTCATGTTAACCTGGCAGCTAGACTAGAGGCCGGCGAATCTCTTACCTTCTGGCATCCCCGACGTGGCTTTTGATTAGCCAGGGCTGGTGTGACATCATCTGTGTGTCACAGATGACGTCATGCCAGCCCTGATGAATCAAATGTTGTGCAGGGGACGCCGGAAGGTAAGAGATTCGCGGGTCTGCAGTCTAACCGCAAGGTACCACTGACCTCAACTGGAGCCCCGCAAATTTATCCGCTCTACTCGAATGTAGAGACATAATCAGGGCTGTACAAACCAAACAATGCAAAAATTAGTAATGAACCTCTATTATTTCAAATATAATTAAAAAAAAAAAAAAAAAAGGATGGGGGGGGGGGGGGGGGATTTATACAGAAAAAAAATCCCTGAGGGGGTCAATACACTTGGAGTGTGTCGAATATTCATATTTTAGGTGTACCAACAGTTGTAGAATTTCCTTTCTTTTCACCTCTCGCGGATTCATTTTGTAATATATTTTTATAGCCATTTTCTGATATTTTGCTCGACATCCCCTACATAGTACATAGATATATAGTCAGACATATTCCGGGTGCCAACAGCCATCAGGGAAAGCTTACAAAATATTTCATCAAACTCAATGATAAAACAGAATGAAGTAAGCTTTCTCAAGGGCGCACATTTACTTTAAAGTCAGCCGTTAGAACATTACCAGCCAAGAAGAAAAGTTGTGTGTGAATGCTGCTGACCCACAATGCGGAAAAAAACAAAAAACCTCTACATATGAACTGTCGCCAAAATAATCACTTTGATTTTTGCAGTTAAATCAAGACTCTGTCGGGAGAAATCCCTTGTGCAATATGATGCAGATATCTCTCCATTTACATAACAGACATGTCTGGGAAAATAAAGCAAATGGAGCCAACAATATAACAGAATTTTGGAAGATGAAATAGTGAAGAAATCTTACAAGTACAATGCAACAAGTATGCAATTTTGCATGGACCATCGGTCAGCAGACTTGTCTGAGTATTTTATAGATGTACTATTTTGGAGAAGGCCAGTAGGTGCATCTGCTTCCAACACACAGGCAAAAGTTTTATAGTTTACAATACCCAAATTACATAATCTTAGCCATCACGGCCATTAAACTGCATTGTGGGAGACAAAGCAGAGCCGAAAAAGCAAAATGACCTGGGCGGGGAATTGATTCAACAGAACTGAACTGAGGAGAGACTAAAAGGGCATAAGCACCACTAGTACAGAAGTCCCTTGGTAATGGACCCCCAGAACATATCTTGTATCAAATTAAAGTCTATCATGGTTTTAAAATTGTGCCCCCTCCCCCGACAGGTTTTACTGCTTCTTAGGCTTCATCAAGCTCCCTTCCCCTGAAGAAGCTGCAAAAGCAGTGAAACATTGATGGGTGGTGAGCGGACAACTTTAGAATGTTACATTTTAAAGTCTACACAGCGAGCTTGGCATACTCCTAGTGAGGCACTATTCCAGACTGCTGCCTCCAGCATTATTAATTCAGGCCATAAGTGGTGCCAAATGGTAACAGTTGCTAGGAATACTGCCTTGCTCCAAGTATGCCATGCTCATGGTACAGATTTTATAATGTAACACACTAACGTTGTTCCCCTCAATATGTTTCACTGCTCTTGCAGCTTCATCAGGCAAAAGGACAATATTAGGACCCTGATGAAGCCACAGAAGCAGTGAAACGTGTAATCTACAACGTAAGCTTGGCATACTAATGTAAGCTCACTTTGTAGATTTAACAGTGTAAGCTGTTAAAGTTGGCCCCCAATAGGTTTCACTGCTTTTGCAGCTTCATCAGGGAAAGGGACAATAGTACAACTTCACCCTGATGAAGCAATAGAAGTAGAGAAACATGTCAGGGGGACAACTTTAGTGTGTTAAAATTTTAAAATCTGCACCGTGAGCTTGGCATGCTAATAGCAAGGCAGTTTTCTGGACAAAAGTGGTGCCAAACAACACAATTATCACATATCAGTAATAAGATTTTATTCCGCACAACCCCCAATATGTAGACAACAACATCAAAAGTTCATTATGCATCAAATTGAAGGTATTCAAATTAAAGAATATGCCTCCTATTAGAGAGGGGCTGCTTTAGTAGTGGGGCTTGTGCCCTTTTAGTTGCCCTTGTGTTGCATTGGGAGAGCTTAGAGAGCAACTATTTCTACCCACCGCCATTTTCCAAGACTTTGTGAGGCCAGGGCTTAGAAATAAATTACTGCATCACCACTGAAGCCCAGTAGAGGAGGTCCGATGAATAAAAAAAAAAAAAAAAAAACCACACACTATACCCTGGAAAACCCCTTTAAATACTGATCGTTCCAGAAACCTTCATGTGCATGTAAAGTGCCATGGAATAAATGGCGAATAATGAATAAAAAAAATTATTAAAAAAATAATAAATAATATTTTTTATATATTATTATTATTATTCTGTACAGAGACGTCCAATTTTGTTAATGAAAACATTTCCCAGTTTGGCAACACCAGTCCATTTTTTCTTTTAATTAGATGAAGAAAGCAATTTACTTTTCCTAATGTTTTATAAATTATTCTTAATAACGGATATTAAAATGTACAAAGTTTTCCGTGGTTTCCAGAGTTGTTTAGAAGAAAGCCAAATAAAAAATTATTATTTCTTCATCTGTTTTGCTCTTTATGCTGAGTGACTGGTAATATTTTCTCCCCCCAAAAAAATAAAAAAATTATTCAGCCAACCCAAATGCCTGCTGAACGCTCTTCACATCTGCTCGACAAACCCATCTGTAGCTCTTCTCCAGCTGCATTACACATGGTTCCCATTCTGTCCACTTGTTTATCTGTCTTCAGGGATTTAACTGGCAGAACATATTTAGGAGAAAAATATGATGGCAAGTTCCTTACGTCCTCCGTCCTGCCAGGCAGTGAAAACACAACCACATACCAGAGGATGCATGCCGGTACATGTCTGCCGGTATAATGGCAGTTTACATGATGGGCTGTCATGTATCCACTGCTCAGGATACATCTATGAGCAGCCGTCACCATGCTAAAGCAAAATATAAAAATTCTTAAAATTCCAAAAACTTTTTAAAGACACTTGTATTAATTCAGTTTGAACCATAAAAGATAAAAATAAAAAATCTTACCCTCGTTCTGCATTCAAAGCAATGGCCCTTGGTTTGTCATGTTCTCCGCGCAAAACAGTGCCAATATATTCTCCCGTAACCCTGTTGACGTTGATGCTGTTGGTGGCCTCGCACGTCCAGTACATGGTGCGGCTGTAGACATCAATGCTCAAGTCGTGCGGCTGTTTTTCTAGGGTTTGGCTTTGGTTTGGAGTGGATACTAACACCAGAGGCTATAGAGGGGGACAAAAAGAAAAAAACAACAAAAACACAATTTAATACATGGTATCAGAAAAAGGGGCCAATATGCCAAAGGATTAAAGACTATGGACCCTTTTGAGAATGTTTTTCTTCAACTTAAATGCTTGTTTTTTTTGGATTAAAAATATTTTTTTTATTTGGTTTCATATAAAATGTTGCATATTTGGGCTTCTATAGTTTTTTTTTTCCCTACGTATTATAATTCTTTTAGCATCAAACAGTCAAAGCTCATTGACGAATTCTCAAGTTTTCTAGTTTGCATTTATGACCACATCAAAGTTCAGCTCAACTTTCATGTGGTCATAAATCAGATGAGAGGACATCAGAAAACGGCAGGTAAAATAGATACAAACTCTCAGTGAAGACAAGCTTGCTGATGAACTCTCAGTTAGCTCATTCTGCAGCCAGTAATGTCCAAGGCTGCATCACAGGATGGTGACTACAGTCGAGGTGGTGTGACCTCTAGAATAAACACCTGGAATACACTTTAACACGTCTATGGATTTACACTGAGATTTACTTTAAGGTTATTATCAAGTATTTGTGAAAAAAAAAAATTATATTAATGAAATGTTTAGCTCCAAACAAACACTTATCTTAGCCTTGGTACCACCCACTGAAAATATTTAGTTTTACTACTTGGCCATTTTTATCATTCACAGGGGCGGGTTCATCTCCTTTGGTATGAACGTAAGGTGGGGGAGTTGGGGTTATTTGGTCTCCATCCCAGAGAGAAATGTCCTTGACCTCAAATATATTACTTGGCCATTAATGATCATACAATAGAAAGTGAAATTACACAGGCAAGAGTCCTGTGTAATCGCCAGAGGTGGAGGTCTAATGGTTGCACTTTACTTACTGCTGCCCATTCACATTCATTTTTGTACGTCAAAACTGGTGGGATGTCTATCATTATAGGCTGTATTCTCATTTAGGTTGAGCCTTTATTTTTTTTCTTGGGCTTTCAGTCATTAGGGAGGGCCGGCCTGGCTTCGGTCAACACTCAGTGGTGCATAGCGAGTGGCAGATGTAACTATACTCCAGCACTGACTGACAGCCGGCTCAGTATGAGAGCCGGCTGTCAATCAGTGCTGGGGGCGTTGTTACAGCCACAGCTCACTATGCACTAAGGGATGAATGAAGCAAGGTCGGCCCTCCCCTATGACTGAAAGCCCGAGACTGTCGGAAGGAATAAATTTTATTCCCGGTAGTGGGGCTCCAGGCAGCTTCAGAACGCTATTAACCTGCAGATTAACCCCATATCTGCAGGTTAACAGCATTTTATTTTACATGACAGGATCCCTTGAAGCTCACTGCAATACCTGTTAGGGGTCAGTGGTAGTCTAAAATACACTTAAGCCGGCCAGCAACATTACAAGGCTGACAGTCATCTTGGCAGTCTCTCCCATACAGAAGAGAACTCACCTGGCCAATTGGCACTCTGAAGTCAGACATGCCTGATTGACCGCTCCCCCCGACCATCAGTTAGCCGATGCCCCCTGCAGGTTGGGCCAACATTAGTCTAATGTGCATGGGGGCCACATGTCTATTGAGTTACTTAATCTACTACTTTGACTTTGCCACAAGAGCAACATCCACACTTGTTCCTGAGCTCACAACAGTGGGAACGGACATACTCAACAAGAACTTTTCTTTAAAGGGTTTTCCCAAAATCGCAAGTTATTGTCTGGAGAAGGGGATAACTTGTTGATCACTAGGGATCTAACCACTGGAACCCCCAGTGATCCCAAGAATGAGATTCCAGAACCCGCGAGATCGAGTTCTGCATTGCGCTGTCTTGAATGGAGCGGCGGTGCACATGCTCATCCTCTGCTCTATTTATGGTCAATGGGACTACCGGAAATAGCCGAGCGCTATACTCCCCCCTTCTCCAGTGGTGGTCCCATAGACATTGGATGGAACAGAGGTCAAGCATGCACACCTCCGCTTCATTCAAGATAGGGCAATGCAGGACTTGACCTCAGGGTCTCAAGAATCGGAGAGGGGCTAACTTTTGATTTTGGGAATTATGCAATGGCCAAAAAAAAAAAAAGTTTCCAGTTAAGGTTCTAAGCTAAAGGAGGGTTTTGTAGCTCAGTTCTTCCATACAGACCTGGTACAGTTGTAAGGCTACAATGCTTTAACCATTTTAGCATTTAAATAATTTTAGGGAGAAAAAAAAAAAAATTGCAAATCAGGTTGCTGACATACGCAATGTAAATGGTCTCCTCTCTCCAGCCCCTTCCCAAGAGATCCATCTGTTCTTTGGCTTGCACCCATAAAAGCTGGCATCTTTTCAACCCGGATTCATTTCAACTGCAATTCTATTCGAATGATGGCATGTTTGTTTTTAGAGCGTGCGAAATACCAAGCATGCAAAACTAATAACTTTGAAACTGGCCAAAATACCTTCACATGGAAAGAGACTTTGATTTCGGTCCAGCGAGACTATACCTTCCGAAAGAACACAGACTTTAAGTGCCGCGCCGTAAAAGTGTAACGAATGAAAGCTGCTAAGGGTGCCCATATAAAACAGTCAGCTCCAGCAATCACCAAACCAGGACTGGCGGAAGAGTAAGAAAGCAAACTTCCCCAGAGAGTCAGTCGTCTCTGACATTGGAGAGCAGCTGTCAATCACAGCCGTCCTGCAGCTCCACAACACATCTGTGGCGTCTCAGCAAACACCATCAAAGTACAAGGTAACGTTTTAAGTAACTTTCCAGATAGAAGCTCGCATTAAAGTAAGAGGCAGGAGTCTTACCTGAGTGCCGTCATCCTTGGCCCTTTTAATAATATTCTGGCGCCCGTCCACCCAGTAGATGAGTTTGTCTAGGGGATCATAAGCGATGGCTTTGACGTTCCGGAGGCCGTGAATCGGAAGGATGATGTCTGGACTCTGCTGTTCATCAACTAACATTCGATTGATCGCCGTTTTTTGGCTAAATAGAAGAAAGCTGGAAGGCACTGCAACATAAAACACAGGATGCCCCTTTAATATTAATGGGGATGGCCGCTCCATCTTTACTATAACAGATGTGTGATCTTCTCATCACGATTTGGAGACATGATCTTGTGTACTCTTACTATTATACAATTATAACTGTTTTTTTCTACTTGCAATGAGCCATTTCTTAAAGGGGCTGTCCACCTTTGGGGACAAATTTTTTTTCTTCATAAATGCATGCAATTTGGGCAGTTTTGCACTTGGGTTTCGTTAAACATGTTGCACCCTTTGCCTTCAAATGCCTCTGTGTAGACTGTGTCCACCTACCAGTCTCCTGCTATCAAACATCTGTAGCCGATCAGTACTTGCTCAAAATAGTGGACAAGCCCTTTAATTTCAGGAAAGGCCATTATCATCTGATCGGTGGGGGTCCGCCTCCCGGAATCCCACAGTTCAGCTGAATGAAGTAACTGTACTGGAGGATCCTCTTAATTATTTTCTCGGCACAGCGCCACATATTTGGTGGTGGCTGTGCTTGGTACTGCAGCTCAATCCATTTACTTGGATGGAAAGGCACTATCAAGTGACGCATCCCCTTCACTTAGCTCATTGGCAGGGGTACCAGGAATGTGACCCCATCGATCAGATATTAATAGCTTGTTCTAAAAAGAGCAATCAATAGTAAAGTCCTCAAAAAAAAACACAACAACTTTAGCCTATGTTCACACGATGTGTTTTTGCGGCTTTTTTTTTGCAGCGTTTTTTATGCAAATTAAAATCTGCTTTTACAGCACCAGCAAAAGTTACGATTTCAGAAATATGAAATTTCATGCATTCGCATGTTTTTTTCTGACTGCAAATCTGCAGCGTTTCTGAAATCAGCAGCATATCAATTCTTTCAGTGTTTTTTTTCACCCATGGAAAACAATGAGAAAGTGCAAGACTGCTGCAAACCCCCCCTACCGCCCCCCAAAAAATTCAAACATGCATCTTTGCCGACTAAAACATGTACCATAGAAAAATCACGTATGTAATTTGAATCCAAAAACCACTGCAGAAAATGCCTTTTTTTCTGCAGGAGTCATCATTACAACTACAATTCTAAGTCACTGCAAAGTCCCTGTCAGTCCAGCTCCGCCTTCTCGTCAACTCCTGACCCAGCTGCTCCGCTCCTCCCCTTGCCAGGGACTTTGCAGTGACTTTTTGTAGTTCTACTGATGACTCATGCAGGAAAAATTGACCTCCTGCTCCTACATAGAGCTTAGAAGGATTCAGCTAGTCTGGAAAAGAGAAGAATTAATTGGGTAAAAAGACAAAATGAGCAATTGCAAGTGCACACTGCTATATAATATGATGATTGCAATATATTAAGAGGATAAAAACTTTGATGGTTAACAATGCTGTAGTCATTTACAGCAGTCTGGAAATAAAAGTAATGAACTCTACGGGTGCGTACAGCTGCAGTTCTTGTTGTTGGTGTCCAGGGTGTAATGAGAGGAGCAGCTGCATCTGTATCCATTCGGCACGGCCAGGCAGAGCTGACTGCAGTGTCCATTGTTCTGCACACACTCGTTGGAGCCATCCTGCCGGGAGGAGTGGAATACCAGAATGTCCATAACAAAGTCCAATCGACCTTGGATCAAAGTGCGATTCTTGCCGTTGGATTTGTCTGCCCTTTCGATGCTGTGCAGGTTCCAGTCTGTCCAGTAGATGTAGTCACTGTACTGGGTAAGACCAAAGGGATGAGGAAGGTCGTCAGCAATGATCTCTCGGTCCTCCCCTGTTGAACATAAAAGGGGAAAATGTTCAGAAACATCCATTATAAACACACGAACATCGAAAGTTACTGAATATAAGGGCTCATTCAGATGTCCATTTTTCGCGTACGAGTGCAATCAGTGGATTTCCAGATAGCCTATGGGGCCATTGACATGTCCGTGACCTCTCTCGGTCTGCGCAGACATGTCCAATTTTGATCCGAGGGTCAGATCCTTCTCATCAAGACGGCATGAAAAAAATCGTTGGTCTAAATTAATCAGGGCCTAAATCCCTTATCTGAGTGATCTGCAAAATCTAAAAAAAATATATATACAAATCAGTGAGAACTTTCTCCTGACAGCGCTCTCTTCTCTCAGTGTTAGAGATAGCAGTACGTACAGGTTGTATACAGATCTGCTGTGGAGGGGGAAGAAAGTCTCTAAAACTTTATGTAAGACTGATAAAACAGGCTGTAGACAAGGAGAGAAAATTAGCGCAGTGTTGGAGCTGTGCTAATAAACCATAGCAAGTGAAGAGGCAGCAGCATCCAGCCTATATTACTGAGAGGGACACTCCCACAAGAGAAAAATCTGAAACCTGGATCAGGATGCAAACGAAAAGATATGAAGGATGAAGATTGCCATTTTATTAAAGATAACCAATAAAACAGGTAAAAATGTGCTAATGCATGTGAACATGTATGAACCTTCTGAGCCTGTGTACCATTTAACTGCTGAAAAGCCACATTCTCCATACAGTTTAGATCACAGCCAATTGCAAGGAATGACCATAAAACGCATGAAGTCATAATATTCCCAGACAGGCGCTGAAAGCAAGAATTAATGCTCTGCCATGAGACAACAGCTGGTTTTTTGCTTAAAACTGCGCCTTACATCATTACTTTATATTTAGGTTGGAGAGCCTTGTCTATTATTTCTTGCCTACAGTTACAGACAGAAAAAAGTCTTGTGTGACCAGCGAAACACTGAATTTAAGGACGTTGCCATCAGTCTGTAAGCATCAGCTTAGAATTCACACAAGTCCAGACAAAAAATATTTCAACAAATAGTCCATAGCCTCAGATCAGCAACAACTGAGGAACCTCCCAAAAAGCTGAACCTACACAAGACGTATGATAGATTTACACAGAAGTGAGAAGCTCAGCAGTACTAAAGCCATGCGAGTCCCACATTTACCTAACATGTTGGACGATTGGATCATGTTAGTATCCAGGTCTGTCCAATAAAGTCTTTGGTCAGCGTAGTCAATGGTCAGATCATTAGCGCGGCCCAGTTTATCAACCAAAGTGATAATGTTGGTCCCGTCCATGTAGGCGCGAACTATCCTGGGTTTTCCTCCCCATTCTGTCCAGTACATGTA
Organism: Phyllobates terribilis; assembly: GCF_046119375.1. Taxonomy (NCBI): domain Eukaryota; kingdom Metazoa; phylum Chordata; class Amphibia; order Anura; family Dendrobatidae; genus Phyllobates; species Phyllobates terribilis. The sequence goes on along the minus strand of NW_027362971.1, from coordinate 1,228,753 downwards.
TCTGCAAGGATAAAGGAGTCAAGAACTGTAATTGAAGAGTATATCTACCTATCTCTCTATACATCTCTCTCTCTCTACATCTCTCTCTCTCTCTACATCTCTCTCTCTCTCTACATCTCTCTCTCTCTCTACATCTCTCTCTCTCTCTACATCTCTCTCTCTCTCTACATCTCTCTCTCTCTCTACATCTCTCTCTCTCTCTACATCTCTCTCTCTCTCTACATCTCTCTCTCTCTCTCTACATCTCTCTCTCTCTCTACATCTCTCTCTCTCTCTACATCTCTCTCTCTCTCTACATCTCTCTCTCTACATCTCTCTCTCTCTACATCTCTCTCTCTCTACATCTCTCTCTACATCTCTCTCTACATCTCTCTCTCTCTATATCTCTCTCTCTCTATATCTCTCTCTCTCTCTATATCTCTCTCTCTCTCTATATCTCTCTCTCTCTCTATATCTCTCTCTCTCTCTATATCTCTCTCTCTCTCTATATCTCTCTCTCTCTCTACATCTCTCTCTCTCTCTACATCTCTCTCTCTCTCTACATCTCTCTCTCTCTCTACATCTCTCTCTCTCTCTACATCTCTCTCTCTACATCTCTCTCTCTCTACATCTCTCTCTCTCTACATCTCTCTCTACATCTCTCTCTACATCTCTCTCTCTCTATATCTCTCTCTCTCTATATCTCTCTCTCTCTCTATATCTCTCTCTCTCTCTATATCTCTCTCTCTCTCTATATCTCTCTCTCTCTCTATATCTCTCTCTCTCTCTATATCTCTCTCTCTCTCTATATCTCTCTCTCTCTCTATATCTCTCTCTCTCTCTATCTCTCTCTCTCTCTCTATCTCTCTCTCTCTCTCTATATCTCTCTCTCTCTCTATATCTCTCTCTCTCTCTATATCTCTCTCTCTCTCTCTATATCTCTCTCTCTCTCTATATCTCTCTCTCTCTCTCTCTCTATATATCTCTCTCTCTCTATATATATATATCTCTCTCTCTCTCTCTATAGATATAGAGAGATATGTGTGTATATTATATCATGTATGTACATATTATATACACACACACACAATTATAATATAGATATACACACATACATACATTATATGATATATATATATAAAATATATAAACACACAGACGCACATATACATATAGCACACACATGTATAAAATGCATACACATTTTACACACACATTATATATAATAGACACATACATTGTGTGTCTAAATATATGTAATATATACATAGATACGTGTGTGTGTATAATATACAAGTATATTTTACATGCACGCATTTTATACACGCACATTACACACATGTGTTAAGACACTGCTATCGAAATAGTTAATTTACACTGTAATGCTTAAAAATCAACCAATCTTTTATTTATTTTTTTTAAAAATCCATACTACACGTAAAAATAAGACAATTTGTAATCTATATTATTAGAGAAATCCACTTTTTTTTTCTCTTCCTGGACTGATCATTCTCAAAATTCTCAAGTAAAATCTTTGTTCAGTGAATACATATTTTCCCATTAGTGAGATAGGGGATGGCAGTTGGTGCCCATAAAGTTCTATGGAGAACTGTAACTGTTGTTTCAGGAGAACTTGCAGCAGAATGCACATTTGCCTCCAGCTCCCCCCCCACTCCACAAAAATGTAAAAACATTTTAAAAGCACCATCATCTCCAATCTTAGTAATTGCAGCCAAGCACAAGCGCTCAGTGCATTTTTCCAACTAGTTTTGCATCCATCTCACTTCCCACCACCTCTTTCTTGACCGACATCTTTGGCTTTAGAGGAGGGCAGAGATAGATTGAAAATAAGTACTGGGGAAGATGCACTGAACTGTTGGCCATGTCCAGGGAACAATGAGCACCTGTGTTTGACTTGAAGAGTCGTTTTGTGCTGACAGACTCCCTTTAAGAGAAATTAAAGAAAATTAGCTAGACCTATTTAGTAACCCAACATGTTCTCCAGCACAATCTACTGTGATTATTTGGTACCAACCCCCCCAAAAAAGCAGGATAACAGGACTCATCGTAAACTTTATCGCTTACCCCTGTGCTGGATCCAAAGCAAGAGATCTTGGGTTGTCGAGATCTTTCCAAACCAAAACCTGTCTAAACTGTCCATCAAGACGAGAGACTTCTATGCGGTTGGTACCGGTATCAGCCCAATAAAGGTTCTTTCCCATCCAGTCAACTGCCATTCCCTCCGGGTAATCGAGGCCAAACTCAATGACATGTTCTACAGAGCTTCCATTCATAAAAGCCCTGCTGATGGTCTACAGAAACAGAAAATGGAGACACTTGAACATATATTTTAGGTATTACAAGCTACGAAGCTAAGTAAGAAAAAAAACAAAGCTTCTCAAACTGCAAGGGGAGCTTCACAGGTGAGATGCCTCCAATTGTTGGTGAGGTACATATTCTCCATCCATGGAGGACATCAATCTTAAGATAAATTGTCCTCTAATTCTGCCTATACTTTTAGTTTGGAAACATAATTTACTGTTTTTTGCACTGACCCCAAACGGGTTGTCCAGCAGATAAGAAAAGAACAGCTTAAAATGTTATAATCTCAAACTCCCTTACCTACTCTCCCGGGAGCTGACCACGTGCCACCTATCTAAATGACCACTGGGTCACTGTTGCTGCCACTAATTGGCTTCAGCAGTCATGAGCGAAGGTAGCATATGCTCATCCAAAGATGTATCGAGAGCAGCGTACCGGAAAAGTTTGAGTCGGTAGGATACATACAACTTTTTTTTTTAATCTTTTACCATTCTAAACTATTTTTTTAAGCATGGCTGGACATTCCTAATGTCATACTTGATTCAGGAGACTGGTAAATTGGGTTCAATCTCTAATTTTTGTATATATTTTGACCACCGGTGGTAAGACCAAGGAATCGCCATTTTCTAGTTGGTTGGACCCCAAACATGACCATTTATGAACTCAACAATGGCATGTTCATTTCACCAACTACCACACGTAAGTGCAGACTACTAAGAACTGGGCTTCACCGAAAAAAGTGGCACAACATTGTACCTTTAGTGTGATATCTGTCCAGTAGATCCTATTATCGGACACATCGAAATCCAAAGCAGATGCCTCCTTAACTCCCGTCAGTGGAATTGCAACATTATTATTGTTCGTTTCTAAAGAAATCCTGTGAATTGCTGCCCTGCTCGTGAAAACCAAGAATGCTTCCGGAATGATGCAAGTTTTCATGTCACTCAGAAGTTCTAGCCCCAACGGGCAAGAACATCGGATGGCGCGAGGGGTGAAGAAACAGAGGTGACTGCAGCCTCCATTATGATCTGCACAAGGGTTGGTGCCTGGAATAAAACAGAATTAAATCACTACCATGTTCGATAAATTCTGTGGAAATGTGGCCAGCATGGCCTCCTAAAACTACTACCGAGAATATAAGTAAGCTCCTTCCAGTTCATGGGGGGGTCTGAGAGCCAAAAAGTGGGAAAGAGGGACATAGCCGGTTACCAAAAAGGTTTAATGCATATAGGGCTTTGTTGTGATGTTTTTGACAGCAAATTTAATACTGTATTATGTTAAAAACACTGAAAACTTGAAAAAGCCTTAAAAGGGAACATGTAATCAGAAAATATTGTTTAAATCCGGTTTCTGCGCCACATGTATTTTTCGAAAAAATTTGGTACTTTTTTATTTCATAATGGTGATTTTTCAATTTAATTTTTTTTAAAAAGAAAAAGTAATCTTACAATTTTTAATCTGGCCACTGGTATTTTATACTCACAGTGGGCGATTAATTCAAGCTTTTACGCCAGAAAAATGGCCTTAAAACTTTGAAAAGTCACAAAGTTTTTGAGCAATGCGGCGCTGCGCATACTTTTTACAACTTTTGGCGTTTCCATGTCAGTTTGAAATAGTTTGAGCTGAGGAGGAGCAGGGGCGTAGCCAAGCCGCTCAATTATTATTATAACGCCATTTATTCTATGGCGCTTTACATGTGATAGGGGTATACATAAAAACAATTATAATAATCTTAAACAATACAAGTCACCGACTGGTACAGGAGGGGAGAGGACCCAGCCCGCGAGGGCTCACAGTCTACAAGGGATGAGTGAGGATACAGCAGGTGAGGGTGATTTCATTAAAAGTGAGGGAACTTGGTACACCACAATTGTTACTCCAGACTTAGACTGCAGTAGCATTTCTGGCGTGGCTCAAGCAGGTGCACTGTAATTCATGGAGAGGCGTGCACCTCTTAATGAATTTGGTGACTTGAATTCTATCAAGACTTGAGTCGTGCAAGAGTCTGCTACGCAACTCTTGATGAATTGACCCCATACTTCCGGTCATTTCAAAAAGAGTTTACAGCAGTTTCGTTATCATCAGAGGCATGATTACAATCACGGCACTGTACAGAGTTAAGAAAAAAAAGAGTGGAAAGAATCCACTGACCCTGTTCCTCTCCACCTCACAATGACCTTTGCACACGCTCATTAGATGTCTGTCCATTGCTGCTAATCTAAGTGTATAATTTCTTGAAACAGAGACTAAAATAGCCCCAGTGGCCAGTGTGAGAACTGCAAGCTTTTTTTTTTTGTTATTCATTCTTGTGAAATACAATACTGTTGTAAAAAAGTAATAACCCATGCACTGAAATTTTAAGATAAAATTTAGTAATAAAACAAAGCCTGCACACTAAGACAGGACAAACCGCGCAGATTGTGCTAAGCATACATGTACATTGATGTTTACTTGTAAAGAAAGGTCAGTAAGAAAACAAAATCCTTTAATTGTTAAAGGAACAAATAAAGGTTTCCCTTTGAAGGTACATGTATATACCTGCAACCCTGCGCTAAAGTGACATGCTGGTGGACAATTATGAGCTTTTTCAGAGAAGGGGTGTGCTCCAGTATTATAAAGAAAAATAAAAAAATAAAAATCTCGGCATGGAGAAATCTTCCATCTACAGCTGGTTACATTTCATGCAATGTCCATTTGAATCTATTTTGCGGTATTGAAAATCATTCAGCAGAGTACAGGTGCTTCCAGCAGCCTCTGCGTCACTGCCCATGAAACAGCAGATATAGGCTTACGTAATGCCTAGAATCTTACCAAAAGTGTTGGTTACACTGGCTGCTTTGAGCCCCATCAGATCCGGCAGCTGATCGATTATGATTTCTCGACTCGCCCTGACTTTGTGAACTCTTTCGATGCTTCTTCGTTGCCAGTCCGTCCAATAGATGTAATCTCCAAGCAGGGTAAAACCAAAAATATGTGGCAGCTTGTCTTCTATGAGGGTTTTTCGCATAGTTCCATCCACATTGATTACCTAAGCAAAAAAATAATATATAAATTATCACAAAAATCTAACTCAAAGAAAAAGACTGACTACACATGTGACACGGAAAGGATTAAAAGAGAATAAATTTTCCTACCAATCAGAGACTACCTTATTCCTCATCTCCAAGATCCGAACCCAATATGTAGTAGATGTAGTTATAATATTAGCAAATACCTCCAATTAGAAATGTAGTATAGTTTTCGTGATTAGCTATGTCTCTGTCCTCATGTGCAGGCATTGCAGGATCTTAGGAATCCATGGTTACGACCACTAGCAGTCACTATCAGTGGTCATAACCATGGATACCTAAGGTTCTGCACATGAGGTAAGACATAGCGTATCAGGAAAACTATACTACATTTCTAATTGGAGGTATTTGCTAATATTATTATTATTACACCTACTACATATTGGGATAGGATCTTGGAGAGGAGAATACCCCTTTAATTATGAAAATTAAACTTGATTGTCTGGATAATACACAATTTACAATTAGAGATATAAAATAAAATTTGACAAATTTTTAAGTATCATTACAAATCTATAAGACTTTCTGGACATTGCTTCCACTAGGTGCTGAATTTAGCTCCATCTCTCCTGGTAGAAGCAGTCACAGACCTGCAAGGGCACAGAGGCTGCGTTCTTCTTCACCGGTCTCTGTTCACATGCAGCTTCCTGCCATCCCAGCAGTTGTTACATTGTAAGGGCGGCGAAGGATAAAAGTTCATGGTGTCTTTACTTGGACACAATAACTAGAAACCACATTTGATATACAATGCCAAGGACTCTGCTGATCTGCAGCTCGGTAAAATATGGGTATAAGGCTGTACACACTCAAGAGAAGTGATTGGCACTGAATACTTCATTGGGGAAGGGGGTGGGGGTTGTTAGGACCAAAAAATGCTACCAAGACGTGCCCCTTCATGTGCCTCACTGCATTGAATGGGCACATGGAGTCCAGAGGGTGAACAATTGGACTCTGTTCTACCTTCTTTTCTAAGGTAAACAATAGCGTAGTCAACTATTCTAAATAGACGCCTTCAAAATGTGTTCTTCTTACCATCCATGGTATTGATACCATCCTTCTCCACACAAATCAATTTTGGAACAAATCAAGCCAGACATGTCGCTGGAAGCAAAGATCACCAAGCTACGACTTGCCTACTTTGCGTTCTTCGTATGATGTGTCCAATCACTGAAGGACATCATGGTCAAAAGAATAGAAGGAACAAGGCAAAGAGGAAGACCAGCAACCCGATGGCTTGATACTATCAAAATAATGGTGGAGAAGACCCTGGTGGACCTATCTAGGCTCGCAGAACATCAATCTTCCTACAGATAGATAAACTATCAAGTCATCATGGCTCGAGATTGAGCTAAAGGCCGTTTAAAAAAGTCAACTATTACGTCTCGATATTGCAGAAAGAGCTGGATAAGATGACCGAAAAGGCAAACACTTGGCAAATGAGGTTTAATGTAGATAAATGCAGGGTAATGCACCTAGGACGGAGTAATCCTATTGCTGCATATACATTAAATGGGAGTATACTCAGGACTACAGAATAGGAGAAGGACTTGGGTATTCTGGTTACAAGTAAGCTGAGCAGCAGCACTCAATGTCAAGCAGCAGCCGCAAAAGCAAACAAGATTTTAGGATGTATAAAAAGAGAAAATCCAGCGATCCCAACGTATTGTTAGCCCTTTATAAATCACTGATGAAGTCACATCTGGAATATGGAATCCAGTTTTGGACTCCACATTTTAAAAAGGATATTCAGAAGTTAGAGTCAGTTCAAAGGCGGCAACTAGATTATTACAAGGATGGAGGCCTCTCATAGGATGAAAGGTTGGAAAAGTTGAGCTGGTTTAGCTTAGAAAAACAACGCCTCAGAGGGGATCTCATTTACATGTATAAATATATGTGTGGTCAGTACAAAGGACTGGCACATGACTTACTCCTTCCAAAGACCAAACTAAGGACCAGGGGGCACTCATTACGAGTGGAAGAAAGGTGATTCTGGCACCTAAACAGGAAAGGGTTCTTTACAGTAAGAGCAGTTGGATTGTGGAATGCCGACCACAAGAGGTAGTGATGGCCGACACGAACAGCTTTCAAAAAAGGGCTGGATGATTTCCTCAATACACATAACATTGTGGGTTACAGTTAAATTAGACAAAATGTACAATTGGGGGAGAAAGGTTGAACTTGATGGACCAAGTTCTTTATTCAACCTACGTTACTATGTTACTATGTCTTGCAAAAAAAAAAAAAAAAACAGACGCTGCCATACACATCAGATGGCACGCCACAACAGTTTTCTGGTTTCTGGTTTAAACACATGAACCCCCAACTCCCACCCAAGCCAAGCCCTTCCCTAGTGTGAACAAAGCCATACTGAACTTCATGCACTGGTTGTTTAAAAGTTAACAGGTCTGGGTCACATTCTGGATGGTTCTCCATCTGTGCCAGAATGTTCTGTTCCTTCGACACCAGAAATGGAGGCGCCATTTTTGGATTGTGCCCAAATAAACAAGTTATCTCTTACTATTTGGATAGAAGATAAAGAACGGATCCTTTGTTGAGCTTTGTCTCGTCTATGGGACTGATTGAGAAAGCCAAATGGTGCACTTGGCTTTTTCCGGTAGTCCCAATGAGCATGAACTGGTAAGAGGCCAAGCATGTGCATCTCCAGCGATAAGACTAAGGGATAATTTGTTGGAGTTTTTTTTTTTTTTTTTTTTTTAAGGAAAAAACATTTAAGAAGCTCAACACAAAGTAAATTACAGCTTCTTCATACAGACATATCAAACTTCTAGAAGTAAGGACCCGCTTGATCATCTTTGGTGACATTTTGGAGCTTTGCAACCAATTACTAATTTTCTATAAAATTAACTAAATTCATTTTGTAAGGCGTAATAAGCAAATGGCACTCAGAGGGGATCATACAGTTTCCATCAGGTTTTTCTTCTCTTCTCAATCAACAAGTCCAGGTATCTCGTCAAACAGCAAATAATGCCCTGCGATTTCACCAACATGCCTCTTCATGTCAGCCGTCCATAAAACAAGTCGTGTATGTTATACTCACTGATACAGGGAGAGAATATTGCAAAAGGTAAAAAAAAAAAATAATGTTTTACATTTAATAACAGGGATTATAGCTTTTAAGTCAGCAGGAACAGAAGACTGCTGGGTAATTAAGGATATTATAGCAGAGAGGCACCAGAAGGTACCTTGATATGCCTAATCCTATTTCCCTTCAATGACAGAAGCATGTTAAGCTCCTGAGTGCTGGATCACCACACCTTATACTGTGGCGGAGACTGACGTGAGGATTCTCCTGGATGAAATCTACACTCATCACCTCGGGGACAGAAAATGAATGGATGTCTTAGAGCAGGAACATCGCAGACAGAGGAGATGGGAGCGGAGCTGGATGATGCCGCAGGATTGCATCCATTAGACCTATCAAGAGACCCTGACATTTCCACGTCAGGACAGATTCAGTCTATGTTCACACGCAGCAGGTTTTTTTTTGGCGTTTTAATTTCTGCAGAAAATAAGACGCGTTTCACAGTTCCAGCAAAAGCTATAAGGTTTCAGAAATCTCATTGACACTTTTTTTTGGCAGATTTTTTTCCTCGTACAGAGTGGTCTTTGCGGAAAATATCAGTGACATGACAGATTTTGATCTGAGGGTCGGATCAAAATCGGCAAAGTAAATGGGCCCATGAAAATATCAGACCACACTTGGATGACATCTGATTTTTACGGACTGTCAAGAGAGGAGACCAACCCACCACACTCCAACCCACCACACTCCAACAGTGTCGGCAATCCGTTAAAATATCCGTACTACTAATCTCCCTGAGATGGAAGCAATTTTCTGGATGAGTGATTATAGAGCAAGGCCCTACTAGGAAAATGTGTAAAACCAGTACTGATATCATTTAAATCAGAGCTTCCAAAATTCTTCCCATTGAGGTCTCACCAGCTGGAACACCATTATAGAAAGTCTAGCATTATTGTACGTTGAAATAGTTTTCCAAACTTTATTCCATTTGATGATCAACACATTATAAATGACGCGTTTCGGCTCAGCCAAAGCCGAAACGCGTCATTTAAGATGGACTGCTCAACAAATCAAGTAAATTTTGGAAAACTATTTCAACATACATGAACGACCAGACTTTCTATAATTAAATGCAAGTGGGGCGATATCTCTTGACATGAGCACAGCTATCCCTATCCCTAGAGTGCCGACTGGAAGGATATGTAGATCAACCAAAACATGGTGACCCTAACCCTGGTCAAAACTGCCTCCCCAGCCAGCCTAGGAGGTGAGGGGGAGAATGACGGTTCGAAAAACCAATGTATTAAATTGTATTATTTGCATAGTCAAAGCTTCTGTATATAACATTTAATTCAGCTTCATGTCCATAAGAAATTCAATAGATTCATTGACCAGTTCTACAGGCAAACAAACCAAACCATTCTGCAGGAATTTCCTTAAGACGGCTAATAAAGTCCATCAAGGGAGAGCATGAAAATTATTTTAAGACCAGAAAGGAAAAGGATACACATTGGGCTCACAGCAGGACATATCCTACATGAATTTATCAGCACATTTTAAAAACACAAGTTCAGACTAATTTAAATTAGAACTTAACTTTCAACAAACTTTGCATAAATTAATAGCTTAGGCAAATATAAGAAACTTTCTAATTCATCTTAACAGAGAATTGTGTTCAATGGCAATTTTTGACACTCCCAACCCTGCATCCTGAACTCATCATTCACTCTGAAAAAATAATAAAATAAAACAGATGAATTCAGTCTTGGTCAAAGCAGGACAGACCTCCACAACAATGAGGAGTCAGATTACACATAATTTTATACTATATGGAGAGGTGAGGAGTAGAGTGAAAAAACAAGCAGAGGGAGACACAGAAAGATTGTGCTGAGCATTCTAACAAGTCTATTACCTCCTCCCCAGAGCTGAGTTCACATCTACACAGCTCAGTACTACTTTATAATGTCATCCATGGGAGCTGCTGCTTCGGTCTGTGTGCTAATTAAGGAATGAAGAGCAGGAATTCCTTTCTTTAGCGTATGGCAGACCTCTCGGCAATTATTTTCCTCCCACACTCTCAGTTAACTGCAAGTGAAGAGACTGAGTCTACAGATGGGGAAAACGCAGAATAGAAGTCATAATGGCCAGAAATAGTGTTATTCTGCATGTACACACCATAGCTTATTCTGAAAAGTTACTTAAAAGTTTAGTTACCTTTTAAATCTTTAAAAGAATTTGGCCACAACCGGGTATAATGCATCCTTCTGACATGCCCTTTATTTTTATATGTGGCCAGTCAAATCCCGCAGAAAAGGGATAAAGAAATTAGGCAATTCACCCCATTGGGGAAAAAGGCTGGTGACAATCTTTGTGCAGCCCTGTATATTACTTTTGCTTTTATAGCCCCAAAAACAAAGAAAAATAACAAATGAAGGCAACGCTAAAAAAAAAATTCTAAAAGGCATAGGGGTTAATGGAAGGAGGCACAAAATAGATTTAAGAAAAAGGGGAAAGGAGAAAGTAAAGCAGACAAGGTGTCTCAATCTCAGACCACAACATCCATAGACTTCTGGGCTCATAGAATTGGGAGGGTGGGCGACAAGAGCGACACTTCTACTGCTGGTTTAACTCCTGCACCAGATAATTACAACATTCATGACCGAGTTCAACATGTCACTGCTGTTCTCTCTTATGCCAAGTAGATGGAAGCCATAAACCACTACATCCAATTCCCCCATCGCTTTTGACACAGAAAGGAGACAGAGCGGAGAACCCGGCTCGTTTATTTTGAAAAAGGTTCAAGTCTTGCACTATGTAGACGCTGTGGTTAATATTCCCGGAGGGTCCTGGCCTTCCAATAACCTTTAGAAAACCATATTCTGTGGGTTTTTTAGCCGTCTGTCTCCATTTATTAAACAAGTCTTCTGTTGATAAAAAATAAAGATTGGTCTATTAGGCATTGTCCTCTATGGGGGATGGTCCAGATAAGTGTCAAGTATACCAGTTATGCCAATTAGTAACACTAAAACAATATATTGGAATCCTGGTGTAACCGTAACAAAAATATTAGAACATTTAGCAACTAAATCTATAAACCTGAAATAAGTAGCCTGGTTTAACTCACAAGAAAACATTTCAGGATGATCAACATTCACAGTATCCTTAGTCCTCGGTGCTCATTCATGCTCAGTTATCAATACATTTTTCCATTTCACCCGGGAAAAATGGAACGTATACATACATACATATACACATACAGTACAGACCAAAAGTTTGGACACACCTTCTCATTTAAAGATTTTTCTGTATTTTCATGACTATGAAAATTGTACATTCACACTGAAGGCATCAAAACTATGAATTGACACATGTGGAATTATATACTTAACAAAAAAGTATGAAACAACTGAAAATATGTCTTATATTCTAGGTTCTTCAAAGTAGCCACCTTTTGCTTTGATGACTGCTTTGCACACTCTTGGCATTGTCTTGATGAGCTTCAAGAGGTAGTCACCGGAAATGGTCTTCACTTCACAGGTGTGCCCTGTCAGGTTTAATAAGTGGGATTTCTTGCCTTATAAATGGGGTTGGGACCATCAGTTGTGTTGTGCAGAAGTCAGGTGGATACACAGCTGATCGTCCTACTGAATAGACTGTTAGAATTAGTATTATGGACAAAAAAGCAGCCAAGTAAAAAAAAAACGAGTGGCCATCATTACTTTAAGAAATGAAGGTAGGTCAGTCCGAAAAATTGGACAAACTTTGAATGTGTCCCCAAGTGCAGTTGCAAAAACCATCAAGCGCTACAAAGAAACTGGCTCACATGAGGACCGCCCCAGGAAAGGAAGACCAAGAGTCACCTCTGCTTCTGAGGATAAGTTTATCCGACTCACCAGCCTCAGAATTCGCAGGTTAACAGCAGCTCAGATTAGAGACCAGGTCAATGCCACACAGAGTTCTAGCAGCAGACATCTCTACAACAACTGTTAAGAGGAGACTTTGTGCAGCAGGCCTCCATGGTAAAATAGCTGCTAGGAAACCACTGCTAAGGACAGGCATGAAGCAGAAGAGACTTGTTTGGGCTAAAGAACACAAGGAATGGACATTAGACCAGTGGAAATCTGTGCTTTGGACTGATGAGTCCAAATTTGAGATCTTTGGTTCCAACCACCGTGTCTTTGAGCGACGCAGAAAAGGTGAACGGATGGACTCTACATGCCTGGTTCCCACCGTGAAGCATGGAGGAGGAGGTGTGATGATGTGGGGGTGCTTTGCTGGTGACACTGTTGGGGATTTATTCAAAATTGAAGGCATACTGAACCAGCATGGCTACCACAGCATCTTGCAGCGGCATGCTATTCCATCCGGTTTGCGTTTAGTTGGACCATCATTTATTTTTCAACAGGACAATGACCCCAAACACACCTCCAGACTTTGTAAGGGCTATTTGACCAAGAAGGAGAGTGATGGGGTGCTACGCCAGATAACCTGGCCTCCACAGTCACCAGACCTGAACCCAATCGAGATGGCTTGGGGTGAGCTGGACCGCAGAGTGAAGGCCAAAGGGCCAACAAGTGCTAAGCATCTCTGGAAACTTCTTCAAGATTGTTGGAAGACCATTTCCGGTGACTACCTCTTGAAGCTCAACAACTGAAAATATGTCTTATATTCTAGGTTCTTCAAAGTAGCCACCTTTTGCTTTGATGACTGCTTTGCACACTCTTGGCATTCTCTTGATGAGCTTCAAGAGGTAGTCACCGGAAATGGTCTTCCAACAATCTTGAAGGAGTTCCCAGAGATGCTTAGCACTTGTTGGCCCTTTGGCCTTCACTCTGCGGTCCAGCTCACCCCAAGCCATCTCGATTGGGTTCAGGTCTGGTGACTGTGGAGGCCAGGTCATCTGGCGTAGCACCCCATCACTCTCCTTCTTGGTCAAATAGCCCTTACAGAGCCTGGAAGTGTGTTTGGGGTCATTGTCGTGTTGAAAAATAAATGATGGTCCAACTAAACGCAAACCGGATGGAATAGCATGTGGCTGCAAGATGCTATGGTAGCCATGCTGGTTCAGTATGCCTTCAATTTTGAATAAATCCCCAACAGTGTCACCAGCAAAGCACCCCCACACCATCACACCTCCTCCTCCATGCTTCACGGTGGAAACCAGGCATGTAGAGTCCATCCGTTCACCTTTTCTGCGTCGCACAAAGACACGGTGGTTGGAACCAAAGATCTCAAATTTGGACTCATCAGACCAAAGCACAGATTTCCAGTGGTCTAATGTCCATTCCTTGTGTTCTTTAGCCCAAACAAGTCTCTTCTGCTTGTTGCCTGTCCTTAGCAGTGGTCTCCTAGCAGCTATTTTACCATGAAGGCCTGCTGCACAAAGTCTCCTCTTAACAGTTGTTGAAGAGATGTGTCTGCTGCTAGAACTCTGTGTGGCATTGACCTGGTCTCTAATCTGAGCTGCTGTTAACCTGAGATTTCTGAGGCTGGTGACTTGGATAAACTTATCCTCAGAAGCAGAGGTGACTCATGGTCTTCCTTTCCTGGGGCGGTCCTCATGTCAGCCAGTTTCTTTGTAGCGCTTGATGGTTTTTGCAACTGCACTTGGGGACACTTTCAAAGTTTTCCCAATTTTTCAGATTGACTGACCTTCATTTCTTAAAGTAATGATGGCCACTCGTTTTTTTTTTACTTAGAATTTGTATTATGGAGAAAAAAAGCAGCTAACAGTCTATTCAGTAGGACTATCAGCTGTGTATCCACCAGACTTCTGCACAACACAACTGATGGTCCCAACCCCATTTATAAGGCAATAAATCCCACTTATTAAACCTGACAGGGCACACTTGTGAAGTGAAGACCATTTCCGGTGACTACTTCTTGAAGCTCATCAAGAGAATGCCAAGAGTGTGCAAAGCAGTCATCAAAGCAAAAGGTGGTTACTTTGAAGAACCTAGAATATAAGACATATTTTCAGCTGTTTCACACTTTTTTGTTAAGTACAGTCATGGCCAAAAGTATTGAGAATGAGACAAATAGTAATTTTTCCAAAGTTTACTGCTTCATTTTTTGTAATGGCAATTTGCATATACTCCTGAATGTCAAAGAGTGATCAGCTTAACAGCAATTACTGTACTTGCAAAGTCAATATTTGCCCAGAAAATGAACTTTAACCTCCAAAACACATTTCAACATCATTGCAGTCCTGCCTTAAAAGGAGCAGCTAACATTGTTTTAGTGACTGATCCATTAACACAGGTGTGGGTGTTGATGAGGACAGGGCTGGCGATCAATCAGTCATGATTAAGTAAGAATGACATCACTGGACACTTTAAAAGGAGGCTGGTTCTTGGTATCATTGTTTCTCTTCAGTTAACCATGGTTATCTCTAAAGAAACACGTGCAGCCATCATTGCACTGCACAAAAATGGCCTAACAGGGAAGAGTATCGCAGCTACAAAGATTGCACCTCAGTCAACAATCTATCGCATCATCAAGAACTTCAAGGAGAGAGCTTCCATTGTTGTCAAAAAGGCTCCAGCACGCACTGTGAGGCGGAGACTCTTTGAGCAAGGGCTGGTTTCAAGGAGGGCAGCAAAGAAGCCACTTCTCTCCAGAAAAAACATCAGGGACCGACTGATTTTCTGCAAAAGGTACAGGGAGTGGACTGCTGAGTACTGGGGCAAAGTCATTTTCTCTGATGAATCCCCTTTTCGATTGTTTGGAACATCTGGAAAACAGCTTATTTGGAGAAGAAGAGGTGAGCGCTACCACCAGTCTTGTCTCATGCCAACTGTAAAGCATCCTGAAACCATTCATGTGTGGGGTTGCTTCTCAGCCAAGGGAATCGGCTCACTCACAGTCTTGCCTAAAAACACAGCCATGAATAAAGAATGGTACCAGAATGTCCTCCAAGAGCAACTTCTCCCAACCGTCCAAGAGCAGTTTGGCGCCCAACAATGCCTTTTCCAGCATGATGGAGCACCTTGCCATAAAGCAAAGGTGATAACTAAATGGCTCATGGAACAAAACAGAGATTTTGCGTCCATGGCCTGGAAACTCCCCAGATCTTAATCCCATTGAGAACTTGTGGTCAATCATCAAGAGACGGGTGGACAAACAAAAACCAACAAATTCTGGCAAAATGCAAGCATTGATTATGCAAGAATGGACTGCTATCAGTCAGGATTTGGTCCAAAAGTTGATTGAGAGCATGCCAGGGAGAATTACAGAGGTCTTGAAGAAGAAGGGGCAACACTGCAAATATTGACTTGCTGCATTAACTCATTCTAACTGTCAATATAACCTATTGGTACTCATAATATGATTGCAATTATATTTCTGTATGTGATATAAACATCAGACAAACACTAATAAAAACCAGAGGCCAGCAGATCATGTGAAAATATAATTTTGGTGTCATTCTCTAAACTTTTGGCCATGACTGTATATAATTCCACATGTGTTAATTCATAGTTTTGATGCCTTCAGTGTGAATGTACAATTTTCATAGTCATGAAAATACAGAAAAATCTTTAAATGAGAAGGTGTGTCCTGTATATATATTTTTTTTTTGCAATCCTCGCAAGCCTGCTCATAACTTTTTCTACAGGGATTTCTAAAGGGATGCATTGAATTTGACAAGTAGGTCTCCCTAAACCAGGGATGAGCAATTGATTTTTCCCAAATAGCCACATGATAGACTGGCTGTTGTGGTAGGGCAACCTTAATTCTGATTATTAGTATTATTATAATAATAAAATTAACATCAAATATTAGTTTTATTAACACTTAATTTTAAAGCAGAATTAACTTTGCTGACTCGCTGCTACTGGTAATACTGTACATGTGAAAATAGTTCTTATTGTAACATGTATTTTTACCAGTAGCAGCTCATCTAAATCCTAATTTACGGCAATTCATAAAGTTTATAAAGAGAAAAAAACAAAAAAAACACAGTAAATCATACTGCTCTTATTATTCAGCCCTTGTCCTTTGATCAACAGCTCTCCCCATACAGTCGCTTATGCAGTACAATGTCCCCACACAGCCCCCTGCCACACATTATCATGTTCCCATACAGCCCCCCACACAGTATAATGTCCCCACAAAGTCCACAAAACAGTAGGATGTACTTACACAGCCTCCCACAAAGTACGATGTCCCACCACGCAGTAGGATGTCCCCACAAAGCTCCCCAACACAGTATGATGCCCGAAACAAGGCCCCCCAAATTATGTCAATGCTCGGTATGGTGTCCCCACACCGCCTCCACCACGCAGTATGATGTCCCAACAATTTCTCACAAGTTCAAATGGCAGAAAAGCAAACGGACAACTCCTTGTTCCATCATTGTAATCACTGATATTAACATACAGAGTATGCAGATACCAGTGAAATGCCGAGCAGAGGGCAACCGTGTGGAGCGGGACGCAACAGTTTCCAGCCTTGTGCCTGTGCCGGTCCGCAGTCAACCACACTTTTGTGAGGCCCTCAACCCAGAAGCTCCATATATGATCTAGAACGATGGAGATGCTTTGGCAGACTACAACCTTCTCGTATTTATCAGCCTGGCTGCCATGTAATACTTAACTTCCTTTGCAGCAGCCAGAAAATACCTGGTTGGCAGTGGTTTTCAGATACTAAACCTGTCGAATGCCAAACCAACTGGGATTGTTCGTGATCAGATCACTTTTGGGGGAACATGGTTGTCCGCTTCATACACTCAACGTCCATAATCCACCTGAACACCGCAAACTCCTACTGATGCATGACCATCACGTTCATTTCGATACGTGGCAGGATTCCGGAATACTATTTTATCTTATCTTTATGTGAAAGATTCAGCCTATCTTGGATCCGATATGGATTAATATATTGCAGACAACACAACTGGGAGAAGAATGCATGGCAGGTGCACAGCTTTCCATCAAATGGATCTCTTCTCCTGACCTGTATCTACATTGCACTTCTGAGGCTCAGCAGAGACTGGAGGGAGCAATTAACCATTGAAAAGGGATCTTTTAACGCTACAGATTTTGGCTTTGGCTTGTTACTACGTGAATGCTCAGCAGATTTTTCTTTAGTCTTTGATGCTTTGGAGCTCTTCTCTTCTGAAGCACTACAATGCATTGTCTGTTGGGAGTCCATGGTAGCTGGAAATCTACCGGTCTCACCTAGTGTGTCCATAAGTACAAGTTCTTTGAAATCAGCTGCATAGGTTAGTCTATGTAAGCGCAGCTTGTTACCATTACAGGTTCGAACCAGTCGTACGAAAAAAATTGCACCAAAAATATTGTGCCATTTGGTTACTGAGAACACTCACCAATAGCCTGGAAGAGTCAACAGACCAAAGGACGGGCTTGCTCCATCCTCGATTGAGCCTATGGTCCAGCTGACACTGGCTATTTCAGAACATGTTTCTGGGATGTCCTAAGCAGGGCTGTGGAGTTGGTAAGTTAAACATCCGACTCCTCAATTTCCATGACACCGACTCCCTCATACATGGCTCATGTTTAAGTGATAAATTTACTGTAGCACAGATTCATCTCAGCTAAAAGTCTAGATCCTTAGATCAGGAATAGGATGGACATTTATAGGACATTTCATAACTTTCCCAAATTCTTATGAAAAAAACATTCCCCATAAACTGCATTGAACTACTGTACCCAATTTATTATATATTTTAGGAGTTTGAGTCGGTCCATTTTATACAACATAAAATGGACCGACATTACAGTCTCACCCTTCCTTCTCTGCCCGCCTGAGATAGAACAGCTGCGACTTTGGAGACTTTCAAGGCCAACTACTTCAACTAGAGGCCCCCCTGCTTCTAGCGGGCCCCCACAGAGAGGAGGTAGCAGCAAGCTTAGGAAGCTAGCAGTCCATCGAAGTACAAGACCAGGAGACCCAAGGGTCCCACCCTGGCCTCTCCAAGAGTTTCCATGGGGCCAGGTGACCGGTGGGTCCCTCCTGGAAACTCCAAATATCTCCATAGGTTCTAGGCGACCGGTGGGTCCCTCCAAACAACCCCAAAACATATCCAAGTGGCCAGGTGACTTCTTTGTCCTCTCCTGGACTCCCCAAATTATCCATGTCTCTCTGATGGTTAATGGAGCAGATCCGAATCTTTCCAGTCAGGGCCGGTACCCTTCGACTAGAATCATGTAGAATACAAATCTGTGTCTCTTTGGATGCCATGCAATCCATTTACTTTCCTGAAGGATGTCTCTCATACTCCTTCTAAAGGTCTTTCTGATGTTCCTGGATTCTCTGTCCCAAATCTCATTCTGTCTCTAGCACTACAGACATCCCTGTTTATATTTACATCTGTGTTAGGTCATCAGGCACAGGTAAGCGGTAAAGGTGCAGGGCTCAGTTATTATTGAGCTAATCAATTTATACAGTTGGTATCACAGGGGCTGTGGTAAATAGCTGGCTTTTAGTACAATTAGCATATTAGCAAACATTGTTTCCAACTGGAGACTGCAATCAGGGTTAGACAAATACTGGTCTGACTTTTAGAAATACACAAACATGTACAAGACAATTTAAACACAATAATGTAATTTAAACATAATAGTGCATTCTCTTGACTTAACAAATCTAAACGTCTGGCTTATTAAGATTTTACTCTGTATCGTCACATAAGCACAACCCGTAAATGACCCAGTTTGAAAAAGTGCACCCCTTCAAATATTTAAAAAGTATTTAGGAAGTTTGTTAATTCCTGTAAAGCACCTGAAGGGTTAACGCAAATTGGAATAAAAAATTATATTGTTTCCATTAAGATGCTCTTTAATCCCTCAAATTTTTCATTTTTACAAAGCGTAAGAGGAGAAAAAGCACCCCACAATTTTTTGCCATTTTCTCCCGAGTAAAACGATACCACAAATAGGGTTGTACACTGTTTGGGCACACAATGGGACTCAGAATGTAAATTTTTCTTTGTTTTGGGTTCTGTTATTTTTCCAAGAATAAAAGAACCTAACAAGTAAGAACGTAACCTATATTTTTTAAAGGGAATCTATCAGCGGGTTTTTGCTTTGTAATTTGAGAGCTGCATGAGATGTAGGGGCAGAGACCCTGATTACGGTGATGTATCACTTACTGGGCGGCTTGGTGCAGTTTTGATAGAATCCCTGTTTTCTCTATTGTAGATGTAGGAGTGGTCAGCAAGCAGAGCTGTGTACAACCCCGCCCACACCACTGATTGGCAGATTCCCGTGTACATGTCAGCAAGCTGCCAATCCGTGAGATGGGCGCGGTTATACAGATTAGCCTGACTGCCTTGCACGTGAAAACTAGTCCTGCAGTGATATCTTGCTGGTAAAACAATGATTGTATTAAAACTACAGCAGCAGCCCAGTAAGTGATACATCACTGGAATCAGGGTCTCTGCCCCTACATCATGCTGCTCTCAGATTAAACAGCAAAAACCTGCTGACAGATTCCCTTTAATTTAGTACCACAGATGTCCGATTTTTATAACCGCACACTCGACTGCAGTAATTGTACAACAGTTCACGTGAAATCCCACCCATTAAGCAATAGAATCATACAATGTTACAGTTGGAAGGGACCTCCGGGGTCATCGTGCCCAACACCCTTCCAACTCCATGACGTAACAGTACGTCATAGGGTGGGAAGGGGGCTAAACTTCCCAGTTTAGGAGACACAAATGTTGGCATGTATGCCATCAGTGTTAAGTGTTCTGTGTCACTCAGTGATGAGATCAATCAGATGTAGAAACAGCAACAGCTTCATTGACTTGTAAGTGACTAAATTACAGTGTAATTATAAGATAAACAGGACATTTTGGGGGGGCAATGGGCAATGCAGGAGCCATATGCCAGGTCTGACAGAGCCCACAATCTGCAGGCATATGCGGATATGCACGAGATCTGCGGCGGCGAGTGCCGTACTGGGAGAGGGGTGGTTTTGTCTGTGGCTCATTTACATAATTGCAGCAAAACTAGGATTGGATTCCACCCTGTCGTACACTAACGTTGCGGTCGGAGGCAGATGACGCGGCTGTTGAGAAATGTGTTGCACAATGCATCCCATATGTGGGACTGAGCACACGCTGGATGGCACAGGACAGTGATAAAATGGCTCAGAAATACTTTGAATGCATCCAATTCCTTCACTCCGGTTTCCAGCAGATGAATATAAAAAGGAAGGAATGTGACCCCCGAGCCCATCGGCTGTGAACGTTCACCAGTAAACTACACCTCCAGTATTATAGCAGTACAGGAAAGGAAAAGAAGCCTTGCTCTTTAGCATTTGGACCATGGTGGGCTGGAAAGCGTCAAATTTTGCCCATTTTTCAAAGTACCATAGTTATGGCTCGGGATGACAGATATACTAATTTCTACTGAAACCAAATAGGTGGAAAATCTACTTACTTGATCTTACCCCCTGTGAAACGGTATTTATTGTTTCCTGACCCATTTAAAGCAGTCTAGCAATTTTTTCCATCCCTGCACCCGCCCCCCAAATTGTTTATCACACCCTACAATTGTTCTATATGTAGAGGACTTGCTTTCTTGCAGTTTATCCTCCTCTTCTCTTCAGCCTCCATCTTAATTCCCATATTTCAATCTGCAATTTATTACTCCATTCTTTGCCATCAATCCCACAATGCATCAGTACAAAAATCCCATGAGCAGCTAGATCCAGTATTGTTCCTGCCTGCCGTGGGGACAGTGTGATTATCCTTCTCTAGATATTCTCCTAAATGAGCTAATGGATTATAAATCAGAAGGTTGAACGGTGGTCTCCATTTTAACTGTATATAGGAACTATCTAATCATCATCAGTAACTGTGATAGGAGTTTATTACTCTATTTAATTAATTAGAACTTAAAAACTTCAGTGGTACAGTCCATGCAATTTCATCATACAGACAATATGGGTGACTGATGGTAACCTCCACCTAACTGAAGAGAAGGAATCCATTAATTTTTAGGTCAAAAGTAACAACTAAATGAGTTAAGCCTAGTTGAAATATACAGGTTGGGCCATTTATATGGATACACCTAAATAAAATGGAAATGGTTGGTGATATCAACTTCCTGTAATGCAATGACCCAGGTACTGCGTTCACCAGACATCAACACAATTTCTATCACTCCTCACGTGTTAACCTCTGTGACATGTCAATGGCTGTAAACAAAGAGAAACTTGTAAATAACTCATTAAAGAATAAAGTTACGTTAAAGCCAAGCACACCATTGTTTTTCTTATGAAATTCTCAATCAGTTTGATGTGTCACATGACCCTCTTCCCATTGAAAAAAATAAAGTTGGATCCAAAATGGCCAATTTCAAAATGGCCACCATGGTCACCAACCATCTGGAAAAGTCCCCCCCCCCCCTCATATTAATTTTCCCCCTCCCATATACTAATGTGCCACGAACAGGAAGTTGATATCACCAACCATTTCCATTTTATTTAGGTGTATCCATATAAATGGCCCACCCTGTATAATGTGGAGAAAGTTACAGAAAGAAAAAAACCATTCTGAACACCTGGGGGGAGAAACCTTGTTCCTTTTTCATATGTAACTACCACATGTATTTTACAACAGAAAGTATTTGGTCTACAGGACATCAGTTAAAATGATGGACCGTTTTGTTTCTACAGCCTCTGTATCATGGTACATAAGAGACTGAAGAAGGAGTTGAAAGACAAATCTGTCTAATAGAATAGTATTTAATGCTCTTCTCTCTTTCGGAATTACCTTCTGAGCCGATTTAATCGGATTTGATCTTGCTTATGAGGCTGGGGGCGGTATATATACACTGCACAGTACCACTCCTCCGGTCTTGTATATATACACACACTGCACAGTACCACTCCTCCTGTCCTGTATATATATACTGCACAGTACCACTCCTCCTGTCCAGTATATATACACTGCACAGTACCACTCCTCCTGTCCAGTATATATACACTGCACAGTACCACTCCTCCTGTCCAGTATATATACACTGCACAGTACCACTCCTCCTGTCCAGTATATATACACTGCACAGTACCACTCCTCCTGTCCAGTATATATACACTGCACAGTACCACTCCTCCTGTCCTGTACATATATACTGCACAGTACCACTCCTCCTGTCCTGTATACAGTACAGACCAAAAGTTTGGACACACCTTCTCATTTAAAGATTTTTCTGTATTTTCATGACTATGAAAATTGTACATTCACACTGAAGGCATCAAAACTATGAATTGACACATGTGGAATTATATACTTAACAAAAAAGTATGAAACAACTGAAAATATGTCTTATATTCTAGGTTCTTCAAAGTAGCCACCTTTTGCTTTGATGACTGCTTTGCACACTCTTGGCATTCTCTTGATGAGCTTCAAGAGGTAGTCACCGTAAATGGTCTTCCAACAATCTTGAAGGAGTTCCCAGAGATGCTTAGCACTTGTTGGCCCTTTTGCCTTCACTCTGCGGTCCAGCTCACCCCAAACCATCTCGATTGGGTTCAGGTCTGGTGACTGTGGAGGCCAGGTCATCTGGCGTAGCACCCCATCACTCTCCTTCTTGGTCAAATAGCCCTTACACAGCCTGGAGGTGTGTTTGGGGTCATTGTCCTGTTGAAAAATAAATGATGGTCCAACTAAACGCAAACCGGATGGAATAGCATGCCGCTGCAAGATGCTGTGGTAGCCATGCTGGTTCAGTATGCCTTCAATTTTGAATAAATCCCCAACAGTGTCACCAGCAAAGCACCCCCACACCATCACACCTCCTCCTCTATGCTTCACGGTGGGAACCAGGCATGTAGAGTCCATCCGTTCACCTTTTCTGTGTCGCACAAAGACACGGTGGTTGGAACCAAAGATCTCAAATTTGGACTCATCAGACCAAAGCACAGATTTCCACTGGTCTAATGTCCATTCCTTGTGTTCTTTAGCCCAAACAAGTCTCTTCTGCTTGTTGCCTGTCCTTAGCAGTGGTTTCCTAGCAGCTATTTTACCATGAAGGCCTGCTGCACAAAGTCTCCTCTTAACAGTTGTTGAAGAGACGTGTCTGCTGCTAGAACTCTGTGTGGCATTGACCTGGACTCTAATCTGAGCTGCTGTTAACCTGCGATTTCTGAGGCTGGTGACTCGGATAAACTTATCCTCAGAAGCAGAGGTGACTCTTGGTCTTCCTTTCCTGGGGCGGTCCTCATGTGAGCCAGTTTCTTTAAAGCGCTTGATGGTTTTTGCAACTGCACTTGGGGACACTTTCAAAGTTTTCCCAATTTTTCGGACTGACTGGCCTTCATTTCTTAAAGTAATGATGGCCACTCGTTTTTCTTTACTTAGCTGC